>NC_090439.1:161953344-162263931 GCF_031143425.1 Pleurodeles waltl | reverse complement strand
CCCATTTCTAACCCTTTCTGGACCTAATTACTGATCAACTAAGCAAAAGTTTGTTTGTTCGACTTAGGTATGGATGTCTCCCTCTGAAGTATTTTTCCAGTTCATGGAGCTCTAGCCCGCTATCCGACAAATGTCCGTGTTGTAATGACTCTGTGGAAACAGTAGTGCACTTTTTGTTCATTTGTCCTGCCTATGGAACTGCTCGGCGGAAATGGCTTCGTCCCGTTTGTAGAAATATGGGGTTGAGAACATGTAAAGACGCCCTTAGGCTGATGTTGAGAGATTGCTCCTCTCCTTTAATTTGTGCGGTCAGCAAGTTCCTTGCGTCCGCTTGGTATATACGTACATACTTTTTAAAATAAAATAGGACTATAAGTGATTTGTTATTAATTGTTTTCTGATTTTACCTTATCTTACTTATTTGTTTTATAAATGTACTTTTTATAAATTACCGTTGTGGAAGTTAAAAGCAGTCAATCAAAGGATCTTTTACATTTCCCTTTTATCTACATGCCGGGGCATATATGTGAAGATATACCTGACTTCTTTTTCTCTTTGTATACTCGCAGATTCCTCATTTTCCATTATTCTTATCTCTCTTTTATCACCCATTTTTTTTACTTTGGTGTTATATATTTATTATGTATAGATCTTGATTTTACTGTTGTAAATTATTGCTTTGATGGTTATTTAGACCGAATAAAGCTTGTTTTTTGATGATGATGAATTGAAGGTGTACATCTTTTTGTGTAGCTCTGGCAGTTATATTATAAAAGTGTAACAAAACAACAGTATTATTATTACTGTTAATATTATTATAGTAGTAGTAGTTATGCTGTTATTGTTCATTTGAATTGCTATTAATACTATTAGAACTTGGTGGGGCACGGCCAAAGCTGCAATGATGGCAGCGCAGCAAAGTGTGGCTCCTGTCTGCAGGCCCTATAGTCCCTATTCATCCAACAGAGATTTAATCATAAACGATCCTGAAAACTCACGTGTATTGACTCTGAAGTATTACTAAAGCTACTCAGAACCTGTACTGACCCCTATTGGAGCCCACACGGGAGCGCAGATAGGCCAACATGAGGACTTTCCACAGAACAGCCCAAGTTACAATGAGGGGGAGAGGTGGAACCCTCGCTGCTTGATGGTCCATAAGTCAACAGTGCCTGGAAGACCCAATTACAACCCATAAGCTGTAAGATCTGCTTACATTGCAAGGGTGCTTGGGGGGAGGAGGGGGGATCAAGGGCCTATTCAAGCAGCCTATGAATCCCTTGCACCAGCTGCAACTGAATATGCCAGTTTGAAACCCTACTACAACTCCACAAATAAATGGTGCAGAGACCAACCCCTTAATCAGACCCCTGCTTTTCAATTAATATATTTGCAATCGATTATCCCACATTTTGCTGAACCAGGCATGTGGTGGGATGAGCCCTAATGAACTGGGCCAACCCAGATGGTGAAGTGGAAAACCCCCTTCCAACAGCTGGTGCTCTAGCACAGAAAGGCACAACATGCTTAACATTCTATTAGTGGTGTGAAGTGCAAAACCTCCCCATACCTACCTAAGATGCACATCACATAGGGCACAGGATTTCAGACATTTTCTTGCCCAGCCTTGCGCCCCTGGTGGGATATTGACAGTGCGGCCCACCACACTCCCCCCGCATTAGGTCAGACATTCATTTTTGTTCCTGTGGTACTTGTTCCCTCCAAAATACTTCACTGGCCCTACAAAGAGATAATGACAGAAAAAGCATGATGTTTATAACTTTTAGTTTTATAACTTCTGATTGCTCTTGCCCAGTCACTTGAACCTTCCTTTCCCAACTCGGCCAGCCCTGAGAGTAATAGAACTCTCTACTCAGTATGAAATAAAGAAGATCACACTAACTGATGTTCTGACAAGTTGAAGGAAAACTAGGAGACATGTGGCCCACCCACCCTCAAATGTGGTCTGGGGTGTAACATGACTTCCAACTGTCCTGCAGACCATGGTAGGCAAGACTATCGTATGCCACCCCAGGGGGATACCTTGAAGCAAAGAGACCAAATGTTAGTTGGTCTTGAGGGGCTAACCGAAAATCAGTGTCTGTCACTAAGTGAGCTGTGGTATGGATCCCAATGCTACCCCCT
The DNA here is from genome assembly GCF_031143425.1 of Pleurodeles waltl. Classification (NCBI taxonomy): domain Eukaryota; kingdom Metazoa; phylum Chordata; class Amphibia; order Caudata; family Salamandridae; genus Pleurodeles; species Pleurodeles waltl. The sequence goes on along the minus strand of NC_090439.1, from coordinate 162,261,786 downwards.
TGTGTGGGACACACCTGCTGATCTTCAAATCTTTTGATCTTCGTGCTTCCACTTCAATAAAATACAGGGCATAAGACAGCGACAGCTGCTGCAAATATCAAGGGGAGGGGTAGAGGGAGGACAGGGGTGGAGTGGGGATATATATTAAAAAAAAGACTTACTGTTCGCTGCTGCCACTGTCCTCTCTTGCCACCTCACATGTCCTCCTTTCCTGTTCTGGTGTCCCAGCATTCACTGGGAGACCAGAACAGGCCCCCCAAAAATCCTGACACTGATTTCATGCTCAAGCTAGCATGAAAGCAGTGTCAGCATTGGTCTGAGCAGCTCGGACTGCCACTCTGACACAATCTTGGGACATGTGCAGTTTCTCCAGTCTGACTGTGTACACAGCCAGGCTGGAGAAACCTAAGTGTCCATCTTGGGCCGTCCAAACACACATGCGCACTTAGTGCACTCCATTGTCATCCCACCTCCCACAGCCCAGCTCTGCCCCTCCCTTCACATACTGGCTGAGCCAGCAGCAGAAAAATAATACAATATTCAAGTACTGTTTTATTTTTCTGCTGCTGGCTCTTAGCCAGTAAGCTGAGCCTTCTCCACCATTGAGGAGAAGCGGCACCTGGCATAAGAGAAAAAGGGCTGAAAGTGTGTGTAACACAAGCCGCTTTTGGCCCTTTGGCTAACACACCACTTGACCACCACCACTGCCCTTGGCACATCATTAAGAGGCCTGCTGCACTCACCACCACACCCACTATGGCACTCACAAAAGCCAACTGATTATCACTGGTGCCAGTGGCGAAGGAAGGAGAGTCCTGCCTGAAGCACAAACCAGATCAGTTAGTAAATACAAATTCAGAGCCTCTGGACAAATGCAATGACATAATAACTATTACTACTATCACCATAAGCCAAGACTCCCTAAAAGCAAAGATCAATGCAGTGGCAAGTCACCTCAAGCTGGTCAGGGAATACCAACAAAAACTGTTCGGCAGAGAGACAGGCACTTAAGTGATGCTCCAGAAACTTAAGTTGCATGCCACTGACCTAATGCAATTGGTCAGCGACCCTACACATTGCATGTGGTTCCTAGAAGGAATGGCTAAGGACTCTGAAGAAAGGGCAAAATGCGTAAAAGGTGGTTGGAAGGAGCGCAGGGTAAAGACACTGTGACCTTCCTGGAAAACTGGATCTCTGGCACTGTAGCGCGACAGGGCTTGTCATTATTCTACCGATAAAAAGAGTGGACAGGTTGCCAGCACAGCACCCACCACCTCTACCCTCCCAGCGGGAGCTCCGCCAAGACCCATTGTGACAAAGCTCCGGCATTAAATTATTGAGATTCCATCTTGAAAGCAGTTATAAACTGCAGCTACGATGAAATAGAAGAACATAAAGTCCTCATATTCGCAGACTACACCCTAGAGATACAACATCAAAGAACCTTGTTTTCAGGAATTAAATGGAAATTATCCGAGATGGGAATTAAGAATGTCCTGCTCTACCCAGACAGGTTGAAGGTAATTGCTGGACATAAAACTCTGTCTTCACAGAACATAAAGTAGCCTGTGACTTTGCTGAGTAGAAGGGTATGCATAGAGAAACAGGCACAACAGATGGGAGCAACATAAAATAAGGAAAATATGTAAGAAACAACTTTTGGAGTCCTGAGCGTCTGCAATTCATGCCTACCCTCACCTGACCTCAAGCTCAATAACCTAACAATGTAGTGCTGGCAACTACAGCTACTGTCAGACCCAGACCCATGGACGTATAACTGATTCACCTGGGGCGAGTGGCAGTAAAGACTCAACACAATCTACAATATACTCAGAACCTGAAATATGCCAAATATGACCCTTCAAGTGGAAGAAGACTTTCTGTCACCATCCTCAGAAACACCAGTCAACAAACACTAATGTGGTTTTTGGTATGGGGTGGAAGTAATGGGGTAACTATTGGATTAGAAGGTCACAAACACAAAGGCGACCTAGACTGCTGAAAAATGTAAACTTGGAACCTGGCCATTGTGAGGGTGAGTGGGCCTGAGACAGCCTGACATACTGATAGGGCATCACAAACATACTCATAAAAATCACCTAAGATGCCCCCATATGAAGACAGTCTAGGAGACACTTAGGGCCTGATTCATAAAAAGTTAGTGCCGCCTTTGTGTAATCTTTTGACACAAAAGCGGCGCAAAACGTACAAAATATAATTATATTTTGTAAGTTTTCTATGCTTTTGCGTCAAAAAGTGACAAAAGGGTGGCACTAACATTTCATAAATCAAGTCCTCAGAGTCAGAGCAGTGGAGTCCCTTTCATGCCCGAAAGACTGCACATTGCTCAAGATGTGTGATACACATGCCTAAGAGGGCTGCTGGATGGAAGGACAATACCCCAATTGCTGACCAGATTTTCTTTCTAGATAGCATATCCACCTTGCTGACAATGATGCCCGTGACTCATACTAGCTGGTGATGCTAATTGTGTCAGGAACACAAACTTGGATAGGTCACACCTGCTAGTACCAACAGCACCCTCCTAAAAGCACTCAGAACAACTGTCAGAAGGGATTCCAGGATAGGTGTTCACAGATATAGGGAAAGCGGTACAACAACAGTCCAGAGAGTATTCCCACTATTCACACTTTAACACACAATAAACCTATACAGACACAATTTTTATTTTTGCACACCACTCATTTGCAGGGCGATTCGTTCCTAGTCAACCCCTTTCAGATCATACTCTCCTGCTACTCACATTTCAGTGGAGTACACTACCAAGTTGCATTCACACAAGGTGACTACAGACCTCTGAACTATTAGAGGGTGTTTTCAGAAGCACCATAGCCGCAGAAATAGAACACTGTTTTTTTTAGAAGTGTGGCTCGACAGGAGAACACTTAACGAATTGGAGATCTTTATGGGCTTCAGAGGGTCCCTGCATAAACATTTAGACTGTAACATTACACAAGCAGCTGAAATCTTTAGAAACTGGGATGAGTACCCTACAGAAAGTACATTACTCCACAGTGACAAATAACACTGATTTTCTTCAAAAAAGACAATTACACAGTGTGGCGTATAGTAGATTGAGCTCCCACAACTACAGCGAATACACCAGTTTGAAACACCCAGAAGGTAATAAATCTGGCAGGCTGTTAGCTAGATAAATTCAAACTGAAACTCCACACATAACCATTACTGTCATCAGATGCCGAAGGGTCAAATCGTTACCACAATAGACTCTTTTACCAAGCTGCTTGCTACCTTTACACTGTTTCACACTGTTGGTTCATCTTGAATCTTGTATTTATTTTACTTAAATACCCCTGGCCTAAATAATACATCCAATATCAAAAGGGTGATTGATGTTGTCAAAATAGATCTGCACACATTCTTTGTGTAAATTGACAATTAAAGAAATCTGAATACTATTTAAATAATTTCCCTCAGGGACTACTCTTTGTAAATATTGATCGAATGTTCTAATAGGCCGCTTCTTCAATCAATCAATCAGGAGTTTGTAAAGTGCACTACTCACCCATAAGGGTCTCAAGGTGCTGAGGAGGGGAGGGGAAAGAAGTGGAGGGGGAATGGTGCTGTAACTGCTCGAACAGCCAGGTCTTGAAAAGTTTCCTGAAGGTAAAGAGGTCTTTGGTCTGGTGCAGGTGGGTGGGAAGAGTATACCACGTTTTGGGAGAATGATCTACCGCCAGCTGTAGTTCTGCAGATGCGTGGGATGGTTGTGAGGGCGAGGTCGGCGGAGCGGAGATGACGGGTCAGGGTGTAGAAGGAGAGTCGTCTGTTGAGGTATTCTGGTCCGGTGTTGTGCAGTGCTTTGTGAGCATGGGTGAGGAGTTTGAAGGTGATTCTCTTGTTGACTGGGAGCCAGTGCAGGTTTTTCAGATGGTCTGTGATGTGGCAGTGGCAGGGGATGTCCAGGATGAGGCTTGTGAGGCGTTCTGGATGTGTTGCAGCCTCTTCTGGAATTTGGCCGTGGTTCCTGAGTAGAGGGCATTGCCGTAGTCCAGTTTGCTGCTTACGAGGGCTTGGGTGACTGTTCTTCTGGTTTCGGTGGGTATCCATTTGTAGATCTTTCAGAGCATGCAGAGGGTGTTGAAGCAGGAGGAGATGGTGTTGACTTGCTGGGTCATGAATAGTGAGGGGCACAAGATGAATCCTAGGTTGCGTGCGTGGTCAGTGGAAGTCAGAGCGGTTCCGAAAGTGTCAGGCCACCAGGAGTCATCCCATGTGGAGGGGGTGGTTCTGAAGATGAGGACTTCTGTCTTGTCGGAATTGAGTTTGAGGCAGCTGCTCTTCATCCATTCGGCGATGGCCTTCAATCCTTCGTGGAGGTTGGCCTTGGCGGAGTCCTTGATGAGGGAGAGGAGCAGCTGGGTGTCGCCGACGTATGAGATGATGTTGAGGTTGTGGGATCAGGCGATGTTAGCGAGCAGGGCCATGAAGACGTTGAAGAGGGTCGGGCTTAGGGACGAACACTGGGGTATGCCACAGATGATTTTGGTGGCTTCGGAGCGGAATGGGGGAGGCAGACTCTCTGGGTTCTGTCAGTGAGAAAGGAGGTGGTCTCTGTCACGGATTCCAGCATTGCTGAGGCGTGAGCGTAGGGTGTGGTTGCAGACAGTGTCGAATGTGGCAGAGAGGTCCAGGAGGATGAGGGCCACGGTTTTGCCACTGTCCAGTATGGTTCTGATGTCGTCGGTGGCGCAATGAGGGTGGTTTTGGTGCTGTGGTTGCTGCGGTATCCAGATTGGGAAGGGTCCAGGGTGCGGTTCGCCTTGAGGAAGCGAGTTAGCTGTCTGTTGACAGCCTTCTCAATTGCTTTTGCTGGGAAGGGGAGCAGGGAGATAGGCCGGAAGTTCTTTAGGTCCTTTGGGTCCGCCTTGGGTTTTTTGAGGAGGGCGTTGATCTTGGCGTGTTTCCAGCTCTCTGGGAAGGTGGCGGACTCGAAGGAGCTGTGGATGATCTTCCGTAGTTGGGGTGTGATGTCAGAGCTTGCTTTGTTGAGGATGTGGTGAGGGCAGGAGTCAGATGGACAGCTGGAGTGGATGGTGTTCATGATTTCGATGGTGTGTGTGTTGTTGACGGGGGTCCAGGAGAGCAGGAGGTTGGTCGGAGGTGAATCTATGGTGTTAGTGGTTGCCAGGGGGGTCTGGGTGCTGAAGCTGTCATGGATGTCTGCAATCTTGTGGTGGAAGTAGGAGGTTAGGGAGTCGCAGAGGTCTTGGGATGGCGGGATGGCGTTAGCATTGGAGCTGGGGTTGGAGAGTTCCTTCACGACGTTGAAGAGCTCCTTGTGGCTGTGTGCGTTGTTGTTGATTAGGTCTTTGAAGGCAGTTCTCTTGGCAGCTCGGATGAGTTAGTGGTGTCTGTGGATGGCGTTTTTGAAGGCTGTGAGGTTTTCCAGAGTCTGATCTTGGTACCACTTTCTTTTGAGTCTTCGGCAGCTTTGGTTAGATTCGTGGAGGTCGGCGTTAAACCAGAAGGCCTTTCTGTCGGTGCGTCTGTTTGAAGGATTCTTGATTGGGGCAAGAGTATTGGCACAGGTGCTGACCCATTGCCTGAAGTTGCGGGCAGCTGCATCAGTGTTGGTGGTGTCGATGGCTGGGTTCTGGGAGAGGGTCGTGATAAGTTGTTCTTCGGTGACCTTGATCCAACTGCAGTAGGGGATCCGTTGTGGGTGGTGGTGTGTTGTGGGTTTCTTGAAGGAGAAGTGGATGCAGCGGTGGTCTGTCCAGTGGAGTTCGGTGGTGTGGCTGAAAGAGACGTGATTGCTGGCGGAGAAAATATGGTCGAGGGTATGTCCTGCAGAGTGAGTTGGTGTCGTAACGAGCTGTTTGAGGCTGAGGTTGGAGAGGTTCTTCGGACTATACCGTTTCTAAAAATCTCTCTTCGGGTGCATGCCTTTCCATTTGTATTGGGCGTGCAACTCTCAAGGAAGGGCATTTAACAACTAGTGTATCCCTCACCACCAGCCTGCAATAATTAGTGTAATAGTTATACAAATGTTGTTAATTAGGAAGACTACCGAACTACCTTAGGGAACATCAACACGTGAAGTAGCGTAGCATACAGAAAAGTAAAAAAAAGTTTTCAAAAAGCAACACTTTATTGCCAGAAGAGATGACCAAATGTCGAAATTCAGATGAATTAACACGATATACGTTAGTTCAATTGTAAAATATCATATTGCTGAGTGAAACATACTTCTAAACATTTTAGCTGTAGTGTAACAGTGGTGTTTTGTATGAACATAAATGCACTCAGTTTCTAACCTGTAGAATCAGTAGAGTGCATCATATGAAACAATCGTCTAGCACACATCATTCATGAGGCAATAGAGTGCATAGTATGATTCCAACACACAATCTGTGTGTCCCGAACCTCCCCTTTGATGCTGAAAGCCACGGAGCGTGTTTTGAAGGAGCTGTCCAATGTATAAAAATATAATTCCCTTTGTCCAGTTCTGCAGATCTTACAGAGGCTTTCTAGAAAGTTTGTTTTACCGTTTCAGGTGGGGTTTTGAGATTTATCATGACATCATTCACTGAATAGCCTCTGAAAGTCAATTGCTGAGTTTATTTGCGAGTGAGATACTGGAGCAAGTAAAAAAATGAACATTACGCTATTCCTGTAACTTATTACGCATGGTTTGTGCTTGTTTCTGATGTAAAAAATATGAGTCCTGCATCAATGCTAAATAACTGTGTTTGCGTATCTTTTCAAAGTGCATCTGTAAATGCCCTGTACAGTAGAGTTCTAGGCCTGATTCATAGACGAGGAACAAAACTTACATCTAGGCATCCTAGATTTCCTCCTACAGTTTGCTCTTTTTAAGGTACTAACACAAATTCCCAGGAGTAGGAAAGGAAACTTATGCAAATCACATACATGCTTGCAGTCATCCAGTTGACCTACACTTAATTGTGTAGATTGTCTGCAAAATGACCAATCCCCAGAAGTAAAGATTACATGCATAACCTAGAAAATATGTTTTGGTTGGAAAAAAACATTTACTTTAACACCCCGAAAATATGGTGCTTTTTGATTGTTTCTCAGACCACATTTGTCTATTTGCTGCAGACGTTTTTCATATTAAAGCTAAGACCATAGATTGGATGTGAAACAACCACATTCCCATTCCTCGTTCTAATTAATGCTTTGACTGCAGAAGGTCGCCCATATTGGGGGAATTTCCATAATCATAGCCCCCCCCAGGAGAGGGTTGAAAGGTAGTAGATCCTCATTCAATAAATCCACATCAGTCATTTTCTCACAAAGAAGATGGTGCATTTGTTACACCCAGGTGGAAATAAATAGCACAAAAACGTTTTTTTCTCTTCAACCCTTTTTTTGGTTTTCAAGCATTAACTTGTATTCCTGGTACGGAAATTGTTGCAAACTTCATTCTTGCAGATACTTGTATTTATAATCTTCATTTTAGCCAATGGAATGGAACTTTTTTAAAATAGGTTTCAAAAAATATTTTCATTATCATTGTAAATGCCAGTTTTACAGCATATCACTGCTACCTAGAATCACCCTAAAACACTTTCATCTCTCCCTCAGGGGCATAGAGGAGCACGCATGCATGGATGGGAAGGGTGATATTTGCTAAAGCCCATACGGAGACCAGAATGTGTTATTTGGGTGATTTCTGGACCGGTACTCCAGAATTACTGTAGATGACAATTCCAGGTTATGAATAGTCTTTTTGCAGAAAGTTGCATAACTTCTAAGATGCATGCGAGGAAGTGAAGTAGCCAAGGTTCTATGCATATAATCTTAGCATAGCATGGGGTGAGTTGTGAAGGCTTGTGGTATGTGAGTGCAGAGGTCTGCAGGTGGGATGATATCAGTGGATGTGCCGGTTGATTTCAAATAATTTTTGATGAATTGCCTTGTTCAAAATCCTTTCTTTAACTCGAATATCAGCAAAATTGATAAGGGATGTATGGGGAAACTTAGCATTTGCTATGACACGAGAAGGTGCACAGTGGGCACGTACAATAGTCAAGTCTTGGGTGCAATGCGGGAGGAAAAACTTTCTGATCAAGTCATTCATCTAAGTAATAGGTCCTATGTCGTCCTCCTTATGCTCAGGTATTCCAGTGATTCTTAAATGGACCTTCTGGTATAATTTACTAGCTATTGCTTCCTATTTTGTAGGACAGTCAGTTGCTTTTCCATTTTCTTCTCAACTCCCGTGGTCTACAGAAGTCTGTCGTCACATTCTGATATTCAATGCTCCATTTCATCCATATGCTCAAGCGCTTGGGAAACTTTCCCCTCTAAACTGGATAGGAGGTCGGATATCTGCTTTGCAATTTCTTGCTGCCCTTTCTTAATCTCCTTCATTACTTCCAAGATCTCATATAGAATTCATGACAGAGCAGGCAAGCATAAATTCTCAGCTATAGCTCCCTCTGTGGCTACCCTTTGGTTGTTTCCTGCAGTTTGGGATTTTGCTGACGCAAGAGCCTACCCCAGGTTGATACTAATCCTTAGATCTTTCTTTGCCTGCATTGTTCCTCCCTGTGTCTCATTAGACCATACGTATATGAGGGAGGTTGCTTCAGCAGTGGAATCCTCCACATTATTAGTGCTGATGGCCCTGGTAAGAAAAAGCAGAAAAAACTCTGCCACAGTTCAGCGGTGCACCCGATGTTTGTGGTTCTGGCATACCTACTTGCCTCATCTCACTCCTGTGGGTGGGATGGATGTCCTATGTGGCTTACCATTCCCTGACTCTTTTCCCATGGCCTTCCACACCACAACACCGGGGGTGCTCCCCAATCGATGATTGCAACAGGTCCTATTGCTGATCCGGCCAGCGATTGTGCCGTTGTCCCTGTGAGAGCACATTGTATTGCCAGGTGAGAAGGTACCTCCACTTCCTGATCAGATCTCTTTGCTAGCGCTGACTATTGCGGCTTTTCCATACTTTTCTTTTTAACATTGACATGGCCGATTGTACCATAGTCTCTTGACAGGGTGGCCTTGCTAGTTCTGCCCCCCCCCTCTGAGTAGCATTCCGAGCATAGTTTGTCTCTATTTGATTCCCTTTAGGAAAGCTTTTAATATCAATCATTTATTGTCATACACAATATCTACGGACTATATTTTCAAAGAGGGCTTGGCTCCTAATCCCTTCATCGGAGGCACTGAGTCCCAAAATGAGTTCAGGTTCCCTCTCTATCTCAAAACTATAGTGAAGAAAAAAAAGCGCTGAAACTCACCTCCCCAAAGCGGCTCCTTGCTTACTTCAGTGACCTGAAAAATATCCTTGTCCAAATGGAAACACTCTGCAGGGCTGCCCAGGGCTGTCTCCTTATCAATGATGGCTAGCAGGCTGCTCTTGGGGATCAGTCGAGTACAGGTTAGCCACGTTGAGGTCACGAAGTTTCTTAAATGGAGGTTAGCAGCGGCAGCTTCCGGCGTCAGTTTGTCTTGATACACCACAGATCTATGTATAATTCAATGCACACATCTCCGGCATTCCGCGGCCTGGGTCCTTCTCAGCATGGGAGTAGGTAGCAGGGCAGGGCAGAAGAGAGCTGCGTGTGACATACTAAGGGTTGCGTTGACACGCCATGCGGCCCCATAAGTTCTAACGTTTGCTTAGGAACCAGTGGAAATGTCATGTTTGGACTTAAAAGAATTGCAGTTTAAAACCCTCTTGGGTGGTAAAGAATCTTTTAGAACTATGACAATAGGTGGAACTGTTCTCTGACCCCAATTACATTACAAAGGAGCTGCCTCCAGTACACTCACCAAAAACTTCACACCAGTCTTTTTTCATCTTAGACCTCTTGGAGCCTGGGCAAGGGAAGGGGGAAGTTTCCAAAACCTAGATGGAGAAGGACCAAGATGGTTCACCCACTTCAAAGGCAGGTACTAGGTATAAATATTGGGCCCAAAACCAACTCTTCTGTTCTTTTCTGGATCTCGTGGGGACCCGTAGAAGGACTGCCTTGCTACTTTAGGCCAGTTTTGTACCTCAGAGTATTGCTTTGTTGCTATCAAAGGACTGCCCTGATGCTTGAAGCCTACCTTGTATGCTTAGAGGACTGCCTTGCTGCTTGCAGCCTGCCATGCTGCTTGATCCCAGGACTACTGGAGTGACTCCAAAGGCCTGTTGACTGGCCTTCTGTTCTGAGCTACAGGGATGCAAAAGGCTCCAACAACGTGAACCTTCAACTGGACCCTGTCTAAGCTGAGTTATGTCCTACATGTGGTGCCCACCCAGTCCCAGGCCTTTGGAAATTGTGCTAAAGGTGCCCAAAAAGCCCAAATATAAAACTTGGGAATATTGTACTAGAAAGTGGTCTTAGAACTGACAGGAGGCCAGGACCTACTTGCCAATGCACCCATGCTCCATTGCTGCCAGTCTGACTTTGCTATAACTTCTGCTAGGTTTTTTGCTGCAGCAGCAAATCCTGTTCAGTAGTTCCTCTTCGAAAGGGTATCTGGCCTCGTGAAGAACTCATCTGCTATAGTCTGCAATTGGTCCTGAGGAGATTTTTGACTTCCAAAAAAGTGACCAAGTCTGAATGTAGAAATCTTCACCGCAGCTTCATCCAGCAGCTCCCAGACTACAATGCCTCCCCATCGGACACTGTTGTCTGCCTTGCCAAGCTGAATTTTACCTTATCAGACATTTTTCTACAAAAATTATTTTAAGTCCGAAGATAAGCCAAGACTGGACCCAATCCACTCCTTGTATGCAAACCTCGCTCCATATCGCTTGACTATAACTTTTGACTATGACCCGGTCTCGCACATCTAGATAACCACGGTTAGCAATTTGATCTTTTAGGTGCTACTTTTCTCTAAACACTTAAAGAATTCATAACTCCTGTTCGACTGATTGGATTTAATTCATTTTGGTGTCAAATTATTTATTAAAAATGATTCGTTTTTCTATCATTATGTAGCATCTTTCATGTATTGTGTTTTGCTTTTCTATTGTTTATGGGCTGTATAAATAATATACACATTGGTTCTAGGTTCAGCCTGACTTATTTTGGTTCGAGCTACCACGGGGTTAAGTGTAGTTAATTTAGTCATTTTTGTGGATCTCTCTGGCAAAGATTGTGATTGTTGCATGAGAAGAGTTTTACCTTTTCAGCCCCTCAATCAAAAACCCATTTTCCTACCGTTATGTCACATGATATTATTATGTAACATTTGCTTCTTGGTGATTAATGAAAACACAACCTTAAAACCTAACCCAATGAAAAAGGCTTAAAGATACTAAATTGTTAGAAAGCTAGATTTTCAGATAACGCCTTACACAGAGTGGAGTTGCTTGTGTAGTGCCAACCTAGGAAAAAGAGAATTGTAGAGCATCAAAGGCAAAGATAGAGTTAATAAGTGATTTTTTAGCAAGTTGGGTTCTGAGGATGAACTGTACCGTTTTTAAAAGAAGTAAAACAATAAAATGGTTGGATGACAAAATCGAATTTAATAGTATTACAGCTATATAGATGTATCAGCTGAAATTCGAGAACGAAACATTTTGTGTTGATAAAAACGTGACAAATCAGAAACAGAATATTCAACAAAGGAACATAGGCCCAAACCAATATATACGATATTCAATAAGCGTGAGCAGGAACATTTTATTTAATACGCTTTATTTTCTATAACAGACTTTAAATCGTAAAACACTTTTTAAAGTATGTCTTATAAATTCGTGCACCATTTAATTGGATTCCGTATCAAACACTCACCACCTACTCCTGTTTTTGTATCTTTTTCAACCAAAGGTTGCAGTGCGGATGGTAAAGTGGGATGCAATAAAGGAATCGTGTAGCATGTGGCGTCTAGCAACAACAGAAACAATAACAAAATGTTCTGGGAATTGGACATTTCTTAGAGAGAAATAGGTAGACGAGTGACCCACGGGGATATCAGAGCGGTCTGTGATTGCTGCTAGCATAACATATATCGCTTTATGAAATATACAGTTAAATCCAATTAAATCATAACCGCAAGGCAGAGGGAGCACCTGGGACTCTTTTGGTCACCAGTACACATACGTTGAATACTCCCGACATTAGGGTTCATTAAGACCCCCCTAGAGCATTACAAATCTCAAGTAATGGGGTTACTTTACATTTTTACTGCTGCCTTTGCCCGTAATACGTGAGATTAGCTGGTAATTTTAGGTCAGGTTTTAGTCAAGTCCTCTTGTTTTTAATAACATTATTTAACCCCTTAGCTGCTGGGCCTTTTCCCCCCCAGTGCTGAGCCCTTTTTTGGCTATTCGGGGTAGTTCGCGTTTAGGGCTTCATAACTTTTTGTCCACATAAGCTAACCACGCCAAATTTGCGTCCTTTTTTTCCAACATCCTAGGGATTCTAATGGTACCCAGAGTTTGTGGTTTACCCTGGAGGAGACCAAGAAAATAGGCAAAATACAGTGAAAATTAATTTTTTTCCAAAAAAATGGGAAAAAAGGGCCGCCGAAGAAGGCTTGTGGTTTTTTTCCCTGAAAATGCCATCAACAAAGGGTTTCTGGTGCTGAAATCACTATCTTCCCACCTTTCAGGAACGGGCAGACTTGAATCAGAAAACCACATTTTCCAACACAAATTTGGCATTTTACTGGGACATACCCCATTTTTACTATTTTTGGTGCTTTCAACCTCCTTCCAGTTAGTGACAGGAATGGGTGTGAAACCAATGCTGGATCCCGGAAAGCTAAACATTTCTGAAAACTAGACAAAATTCTGAATTCAGCAAGGGGTCATTTGTGTAGATCCTACAAGGTTTTCCTACAGAAAATAACAGCTGAAATAAAAAAATATTGAAATTGAGCTGAAAACAACAGCCATTTTTCTTTATGTTTTACTCTGTAACTTTTTCCTGCGATGTCAGATTTCTGAAAGCAATATACCGTTTTGTCTGCTGGACTCTTCTGGTTGCGGGGATATAAAGGGCTTATAGGTTCATCAAGAACCCTAGGTACCCAGAGCCAATAAATGAGGTGCACCCTGCAGTTGGTTTTCATTCTATACTGGGTATACAGCAATTCATTTGCTGAAATATGAGGAGTGAAAAAGAGGTATCAAGAAAACCTTTGCATTTCCAAAATGGGATCAAGATAAGGTTTTGAGGAGCAGTGGTTATTTGCACATCTTTGAATTCCGAGGTGCCCATACTAGCATGTGAATTGCAGGGCATTTCTCAAATAGACGTCTTTTTTACACACTCTCTTATATTTGGAAGGAAAAAATGTAGAGAAAGATAAGGAGCAATAACACTTGTTTTGCTATTCTATGTTCCCCCAAGTCTCCCGATAAAAATGATACCTCACTTGTGTGGGTAGGCCTAGCGCCCGCGACAGGAAATGCCCCAAAACACAACGTGGACACATCCCATTTTTTCACAAAATACAGAGCTGTTTTTTTGCAAAGTGCCTACCTGTAGATTATGGCCTCTAGCTCAGCCGGCACATAGGGAAACCTACCAAACCTGTACATTTTTGAAAACTAGAGACCTAGGGGAATCCAAGATGGGGTGACTCGCGGGGCTCTGACCAGGTTCTGTTACCCAGAATCCTTTGCATTCCTCAAAAAGTGGCTAAAAAACAAGTTTTCCTCACATTTCGGTGACAGAAAGTTCTGGAATCTGAGAGGAGCCTCAAATTTCCTTCCACCCAGCGTCCCCCCAAGTCTCCCGATAAAAATGATACCTCACTTGTGTGGGTAGGCCTAGCGCCCGCGACAGGAACTGCCCCAAAACACAACGTGGACACATCACAGAAAACAGAGCTGTTTTTTGCAAAGTGCCTACCTGTAGATTTTGGCCTCTAGCTCAGCCGGCACCTAGGGAAACCTACCAAGCCTGTACATTTTTGAAAACTAGAGACCTAGGGGAATCCAAGATGGGGTGACTCGCGGGGCTCTAACCAGGTTCTGTTACCCAGAATCCTTTGCAAACCTCAAAAAGTGGCTAAAAAAACAAGTTTTCCTCACATTTCGGTGACAGAAAGTTCTGGAATCTGAGAGGAGCCTCAAATTTCCTTCCACCCAGCGTCCCCCCAAGTCTCCCGATAAAAATGATACCTCACTTGTGTGGGTAGGCCTAGCGCCCGCGACAGGAAATGCCCCAAAACACAACGTGGACACATCACAGAAAACAGAGCTGTTTTTTGCAAAGTGCCTACCTGTAGATTTTGGCCTCTAGCTCAGCCGGCACCTAGGGAAACCTACCAAACCTGTACATTTTTGAAAACTAGAGACCTAGGGGAATCCAAGATGGGGTGACTCGCGGGGCTCTGACCAGGTTCTGTTACCCAGAATCCTTTGCAAACCTCAAAAAGTGGCTAAAAAAACAAGTTTTCCTCACATTTCGGTGACAGAAAGTTCTGGAATCTGAGAGGAGCCTCAAATTTCCTTCCACCCAGCGTCCCCCCAAGTCTCCCGATAAAAATGATACCTCACTTGTGTGGGTAGGCCTAGCGCCCGCGACAGGAAATGCCCCAAAACACAACGTGGACACATCACAGAAAACAGAGCTGTTTTTTGCAAAGTGCCTACCTGTAGATTTTGGCCTCTAGCTCAGCCGGCACCTAGGGAAACCTACCAAACCTGTACATTTTTGAAAACTAGAGACCTAGGGGAATCCAAGATGGGGTGACTCGCGGGGCTCTGACCAGGTTCTGTTACCCAGAATCCTTTGCAAACCTCAAAAAGTGGCTAAAAAAACAAGTTTTCCTCACATTTCGGTGACAGAAAGTTCTGGAATCTGAGAGGAGCCTCAAATTTCCTTCCACCCAGCGTCCCCCCAAGTCTCCCGATAAAAATGATACCTCACTTGTGTGGGTAGGCCTAGCGCCCGCGACAGGAAATGCCCCAAAACACAACGTGGACACATCACAGAAAACAGAGCTGTTTTTTGCAAAGTGCCTACCTGTAGATTTTGGCCTCTAGCTCAGCCGGCACCTAGGGAAACCTACCAAACCTGTACATTTTTGAAAACTAGAGACCTAGGGGAATCCAAGATGGGGTGACTCGCGGGGCTCTGACCAGGTTCTGTTACCCAGAATCCTTTGCAAACCTCAAAAAGTGGCTAAAAAAACAAGTTTTCCTCACATTTCGGTGACAGAAAGTTCTGGAATCTGAGAGGAGCCTCAAATTTCCTTCCACCCAGCATCCCCCCAAGTCTCCCGATAAAAATGATACCTCACTTGTGTGGGTAGGCCTAGCGCCCGCGACAGGAAATGCCCCAAAACACAACGTGGACACATCACAGAAAACAGAGCTGTTTTTTGCAAAGTGCCTACCTGTAGATTTTGGCCTCTAGCTCAGCCGGAACCTAGGGAAACCTACCAAACCTGTACATTTTTGAAAACTAGAGACCTAGGGGAATCCAAGATGGGGTGACTCGCGGGGCTCTGACCAGGTTCTGTTACCCAGAATCCTTTGCAAACCTCAAAAAGTGGCTAAAAAAACAAGTTTTCCTCACATTTCGGTGACAGAAAGTTCTGGAATCTGAGAGGAACCTCAAATTTCCTTCCACCCAGCGTCCCCCCAAGTCTCCCGATAAAAATGATACCTCACTTGTGTGGGTAGGCCTAGCGCCCGCGACAGGAAATGCCCCAAAACACAACGTGGACACATCACAGAAAACAGAGCTGTTTTTTGCAAAGTGCCTACCTGTAGATTTTGGCCTCTAGCTCAGCCGGCACCTAGGGAAACCTACCAAACCTGTACATTTTTGAAAACTAGAGACCTAGGGGAATCCAAGATGGGGTGACTCGCGGGGCTCTGACCAGGTTCTGTTACCCAGAATCCTTTGCAAACCTCAAAAAGTGGCTAAAAAAACAAGTTTTCCTCACATTTCGGTGACAGAAAGTTCTGGAATCTGAGAGGAGCCACGAATTTCCTTCCACCCAGCGTTCCCCCAAGCCTCCCGATAAAAATGATACCTCACTTGTGTGGTTAGGCCTGGTGCCTGCGACAGGAATAGATCACACAACGGTCAATGTTGGTCCTTACGTGAGGCAGCTGTTGACCCTGGGGTGATCCATTCCTGACACAGACACTGGGTGTAGGCACTCAAGTGGGGTAGTGTTTTTATCAGGACAGGTGAGGAGTCACTGGGTGGTAGGAATATTGTGGATCCCAGCATATTCCTGTAGTTTGTGTGACAGAAATGCGAGAAAAATTGATTTTTTTTTTTAACATTTCAGCTTTGCAGGGTATTCTGGGTAAGAAAACTTTGGGGAAGCCACACAAGTCACACCTCTGTGGACTCCCCCGAATGTCTAGTTTCCAGAAATGTTTGGGTTTAGTGTGTTTCTCTATATGGCCGCCGAATCCAGGACCAAAAACACAGGTGCCTGCCTTACAAAACCAGTTTGTTTTGCCATGGATAATTTTTATGTCTCCACAATATGATTTGGGTGGTGGAATTTGGGGCTGAACTAAATTGGGGAGCTCCCAAGAGAGCACTCTCTCTCTGCTTGCCGCCGCATTCACCTGCTCTCTGGGTTGGCCTAACCCACTATTACCCAGTTGCACAAACAGCTTGCGAAGGGACAGCAGGACTGTCCTCATCACCTCCCTCATAATGTACTGGAAGAGGAGTTATCGAATGGGACTCCTCTGACTGAAAAATCACTCCCAGAGTCTGCGCCATTGTCCTATCCCTCAGATGCTGTCTCAGTATCTGATGTCTCAGTCTCTGATCCTATGTCAGAGCGGTCCTCTATAACCCGAGTGCAGGCAGCAGTCATCCATCAAGATGCCATCTCTGCTATTGGCTAAACTGTTGCTCTAAAACACTAGCCTACGTAGACAGTCACAAAATCGATGGTGTGTGAGATACGTGCAACAGTAGAGGCCACCTTACCTGCGCTTCTTCCCTCAATCAGCACGTACTTTCAAGACACTCAAAAAACACCTTGTCACATACCATTCGTCACAGTCTTTAGCACCTCCTGCGCCCAGTCCAACAATCATTATTGGTGCTCCCACTCCCTCCTCCTCGGATTCCCTCATTACCACCCAGCAAAAGTGCCCTTCATCTCTCCATAGACTTTGCTAATGTACTCAGCTATTTACATAAAATACAGATTTGCTCTTTGCAGTAGGCATATAAACCTTCTGCGCTTCTTTATGGCACTAAAACTGCCACTAGACAAGTCGGACCCTTTTCCCCCCAGGGAAACCACACACATATTGACAAAAGTGATATATATATGACAGCCAATCACCTGAAACTCAACTCAAGCAAAACCGAAATAATCCTCTTTGGCCCACACAAAAACACCTGGGACCCCTCATGGTGGCCCACCACGCTAGGCCCTGCACCCACCCCCGCCAACCACGCACGCAACATCAGCATCATCCTAGACTCCTCCCTCTCGATGACCCAACAAATCAACGCTCTCACCTCCTCATGCTTCAACACACTCCGTATACTGAAAAACATTCAAATGGATCCCCACAGAGACCAGAAAAACTGTCACTCACGCACACATCAGCAGCAGGCTTGATTACGGAAACGCCCTCTACGCCGGCACCACTCTAAAACTCAAGCGCAAACTACACGCATCTAGAACTCAGCAGCACGACTCATCCTCGACCTCCGCCGACACGAACACATCTCTCCACACCTCAAATCCCTCCACTGGCTCCCCATTGACAAAAGGATCACCTTCAAGATCCTCATCCTCGCACACAAATCACTCCACAACACAGGCCCTGCCAACCTCAACGAGAGTCACCTTCCACACCCCCACACGAAACGTCCGCTCAGCTGACCTCTCTCTCTCGCCTCTGTCCCCCGCATCAAACACACCACCACCGGGGGCAGATCCTTCTCCTACCTTGCACCCAAAACCTGGAACGCCCTCACAACCCACCTTCGCAAGACCCAAAACCTACTTCTTTTCAGGAAGGGCCTCAAAACCTGGCTTTTCGAACAGTGAACCTCCCAGCCCCTTTCCCTCCCCCCGCCTCCCCCCAAGCGCCTTGAGACCCTCACAGGTGAGTAGCACACTTTATAAATCTCTTTGGTATATATAGATCTACCTCTATATATATATATATATATATCTATGTACATAGATATATCTATAGATATATCCATCTACATAGATATATAAATATAGATCTATATATAGATCTATTTTTTTTAGTTGTTGTATGGTTTCCTTGGGGGCCAAAATGGCCCCCAGGGAAACCCTACAACATCTAAAAAAAAAATTGCCCCCACAGGGGGTCACCCTGCCCACGGGCGACCCCCTGTCATTTGATTTTTTTTTTTTTTTTTTTTTTTTTTTAAAAAAACAATCCCCTGGGGGGGGGGGGCGCGATCACGCCCCCCCCCCCCCCCCCCCCCAGGGGCACCTACCTTTTTTTTTAAAATTAATTATGCCCCCGGGGGGGGCGGCCCGTTTTCCGAGGGGGCCGCCCCCCCAAAGTGAAATCCCTGGCGTCTAGTGGTGTTTCCTGGCCCCCGATCGCAGCTGTGCTGCGATCGGGGGCCAGGAAACACTTTGAGAAGGCCTCGTAAGAAAGTGGAGACGGAATTTGATAGCACTCTTTGTGCAAATTTCAAGCCCGTAAAGTGCTAACTGATGAATCTAAGTTCACAACTCTAGTTGGCCAACAAATGAATACATTCAATAAATGTGATGCACATTAGGGTCCATATGGATGACATAGAAAGATTAAGGGACATGTTTATGAAAAGTGGCGCTGCACCTAGTGCAGTGCCCCTTTTCTTGCACCCCTTGGCACCACCCTAATGCCCCCATATGTGTACCATCTTTAATATACAGTGCACCATGTCTGTAGTTAGGGAACCAGCGTCAGAATTTTTGACGCTAGTTTGGAGCTTTGCAGGATTAGCATCAAAACATTTTGTGCTAATCCTGCAAAGCAACCCAAGGCCTATTGTAACCAATGGGAGCCTTCTTTTAACACCTGTTCAGAGCAAGTGTTAAAAGTGCCAAAAAGTGTCGAAAGAGCAAAAAATGAGGAGAAATGGAAGCATTGAGGTGGCATGAGATTTGGGTGCTGCCTCAGGTTTACAAAAACTTATAAATCTGGGGCAGAGTCAATATGCAATGGGTGTGGCTGTGGCACATCCACAGCAACACCCATTGCACGCCCCTTCACGCAAAGTGAAGTAAGTGAAGGAACAATATTTACAGGTTGCATTAAGCCACAAAAAGTGGCTTAACATCACCTTGTAAATATGGCGCAGTGCATAGAGCCACCGGGCGTCACTAAAAGTGACACTCCATTGGCAATACAGCCTTGTAAATCTGGTCCCTTTGTTTTTCAGTCACTCAATCACCTTGTAATACCCTTTCATCACCACTTCAGATGACACACTTGTTATTGGATGTCTCAGCAGTTCACGGGATGGCCAATCAAGTCTCTGTTTGCACTCAACCCATAAATCAACTGGAACCACAATGTCAAATAAAGAGTTCAAATCTTCTCGCGGTGAGAAGTAAAATTTAAAACCTTAAACTGGAAACCATATACGGGTAAGAGATACATTTATTTCCAGGTGGCTAGCTTATTTGAATAATGAGTTGCTGAAAAGCGCTTTAGTTTGGGTTTTTCATGATATTCATTGTAGGAGAGGAAGTCGGATATTGGTCTGTGCTAGTAAAATACACAGTCCAGATGGATACTTTTGGAAGAGCGGTGAGCAAAGATTATGAATATCATAGCATATATCTGTGGGAGAGTATTGCGAAACACTGGTTATTGACTTAATTTTTATTTGTTTCTGTTATCTATTTGTAGTTCATATTTAAATACTTTGATACTCTTAAGAAACTACGGATTTCTAAGGTATTGAAGACAACACCATTCAATTTAAAGGTACACATTATATATTTTATGGGTTGTACACGTTGGGTTTAAATGGGTACATTTAGTTCCATTTACATATGTAGCACCTTGGGGACTGATGATTTGATTTTCTGATTATGTTTTATACATGGCACATTGGTTACATATTTCTTATATATATTTATTTTTTGTTTTTATTTCATCTTATTTTTTATCTTATTTTATTTATTAATATATCATATTACTATTTACATGGACAAGATGGTTATATGATGGGATATCACGGAATGGATTAGATAAATAACTTGAATGGTTCCCACTATTGTTTAAGGATAAATGGGTGTATTATTACTAATCAGAATGAGATCATATACATTGAATACTGATTTGTCATTTATGGGTAATATTATTCTAGGAGGTCCTGAAGAAATCCAGGGGCACTCCCCGGATGAAACACGTGTTGACCATTTTGGATCAGAGAATGTTATTGGAAAAAGGATTATATCTCATGTGAGAATTCATGGATGGGACATGTTGATTGGACTGCAGAATTTCAATTTTGTGAATTAAACATTTATTGAACTCTGGAAAGGACTACATTTTGAACATTCTATTATTTCTTTATTGTATCTGGGACATTTTATGTACTGAATTTTTGTATTTACACGTGTGCCATTACTTACTGCTACTGCAGTACGCTAGGTACTGAAGTGATGAAATTGAATAGAAGCAGCAAAAGTTGAAGGAGAAATTGATGGTGATGAAAATTAAATCTGCTTACATAGGAACACGGAGTCTGCAGCTGTGCAACTGCAGGTTCACAGCATGTCTCATTTTAGAGGTAGAGCACATGGTGTTTGGAGAGATCAGAATGTTAAAGTGGTTGATGTGCCGTCAATGAAGAAACTGCATCCATCCAGCGGGAGTATCTGTACAGTAACATGAATAACTTGGTTCAGAATGGTGGTGTTGCTCAGACTGTGGACAGAAGTGAAGTTCAAATTCAGAGAATACAAAGACCCAGAATTCAAAATGTGACTGTTCCAACAGGATTACCACAGATGCAGGCCCCCCAGCAGAATCAAGTCCCTCAGCAAATGCAGGTACCTCAAGCCCCATGACAACATCAGCAAATAATGGTTCCTCAGCAAAACATGAATCACAGAGCAAACACAAATGTAAATCAGTTGGCAACACAATACCCCCTAATTGCTTTTAGTGATGAGGAAGTTTCAGAAACTTCTAACAGTGACAGCTCTGATGAGGAGGATTTCATGTTAGCCACATCCTGGATCAAAGTGATCCCTATGTAAATACCAATGTAATGGGACACAATGTTTCATTTCTGGTTGACACTGGAGCAGCGCATTCCACTGTCAGAACTGCAGAAGTACCAAATGTGCCCCTGTCAGGAGGAAAGGTTCAAGTGGTAGGAATAGCAAATCAGAAGTTAATTAATCCGATTACAGAACATATCACAGTCAAAATAGGGGCATTTGAGGAGCTGCACCAATTTGTGGTTTGTGATCCAAGTCCTGTAAGTCCTGTGAGCATATTAGGTTGTGACTTATTGTGTAAGCTAAATTATTCTATTAATTGCACCCACAAAGGAATAGCAAATTCAGACAAATAGTGACAATGAAATGTCCAACACAATTGATTAAATGTACCCTCTCACTTCTCTGTTCCCAATGATGACTGTCAATGATTTACCTTAAGATTTGCAAGGGGCAGTTATGGTAAAGGTTTGGGATTTTTCAGGGAAAGATATTGGACTTATAAGAGGAGTTAGGCCAGTTAAAATTATAGTAAAGCCAAATACAGTGTTTTCAAGGATCCCACCTTATGATATGGCACCAGAAGTAATCACCGGCATTACCCCCATAATTGAAAATTTTGTTGAACAAGTTGTCCTGAAAGAAATCATGGGAAATTTCTGTAATTCCCCTATTATGGGACTGTGGAAGCTCAAGGGAAAATACTGCATAGTCCAGGATTTGTGAAAGGTAAATAAGATCGTTGTTCCATGTTGTCCTGTGGTACCGAATCCTGCAGTGATTTTGTTCCAGATTCCTTGTGAAACGGAATGGTTCTCTGTCATTGTCAGGCATTCTTTTGCATTCCACTCCATGAAGACAGCCAGTTCCTTTTTGTTCTTACATTTGGAAACCATTTTTATTCATAGTGTTGTTCGCGTCAAGGGTATAGTGAGTCGCCATCCGTTTTAATCAGATCTTGAAAAATAATTTAGAGTCCCTTAAAATGCCATTTCATTCAGTCCTAGTTCAGTATATTGATGACTTGATGGTTGCATCAAACTCAGATGAAGCCTGTAGAACAGATACCATTACCCTGCTAAATCACATGGGAGAAATGGCCATAAAGTTTTCCCTGTAAAACATATGGTGGAAGAAAGGTGTCCTAAGAGAGAATCTCAGAAAATATGCAAATTAATCTACCTGTAACACAAAGAAATGTCAAAATGTTCCTGGGTGTGGTTGGCTACTGCCCCCAGTGGATGCAGAATCTTTCACTGTTGTCAAAACCTTTTTTGAAATTGATACACAAGGTGTTGTCTGATCTGGTACCATTTGATGATACATGCATGAAAGCCTCCTGCGAACTAAGAGAAAGCCTGTGCTGAGCCGCAGCTCTGGGAATGCCTGAATACAACAAAGGTTTTTCTTTGTTTTGTTGTGAAAGAGATGATTGTGCACTTTCTGTTTTGACACAGTTCCAAGGAGGGGTCAACAGATCAGTGGCTTATTTTGTTGCCACACTGGACAGTAGCTGATGCCTTCCCCAGCTGTTTAAAGTCTGTTGCAGTCATTGGTATCAGCATAGGACAGTGCAAAAGTACTGTCATGGGCCACCCCCTGATTGTTTTTGTGCCCCATTCTGTTGAAGTCCTTCTGACTCAAACTAAAACCCATTATCCGACCAATGCACATTTAATCCATTATAAGCAGACCATACTTGATTCAACTAATGTTAATATCAAGCGTTGTACTTTGTTGAGTTCTGCAACGCTTTTACCCTATACTGTTGAAAATGTTATTGATCATGAAGAAGTGGAGCATGAGTGTCTAGATATGACTGAACTGTGCACCAAACCAAGACCTGATACTCAAGATACTCCTTTAAACAAAAATGACTATGTCATGTTCGTTGATGTCTCCTGTTTAAGAGACATTGGTGGAACTCTGAGAGCTGTTTATGCAGTTTGCACAATCTCAGGAGTGATAGTAGCCTCCTGGCTTCAAGGAGTCTTTTCTGCCCAAGTAGCCAAATTGGTTGCTCTTACTAGAGCATGCTGTGCTTCTGAACAGCTTAAAGTGACAATTTTCACTGATAGTCAATATGGTTTTGGTGTCGTTCATGACTTTGGACAGTTGTGGTCCCAAAGAGTTTTTTTTACCTGTTCTGGATCGCCTATCCAAATTGGAAACAGAGTTTACCTCATATTGAAAGCATTACAGTTACCTGTGAAAATTGCAGTTGTGAAATGTATTGCACACCAAAAGTTGAATGATTACATCTCATTATGCAATGCCCATGCTGACCTAGTGGCCAGATATTGTGCACTCCATTGCACATCCATTAATGAGGAATGGAGTGATGGAAGTAGCATTAGTGAGCCAAATCAAAGTTTCTTGATGACAGCAATTAATACATAGGAAGAGGTTAAGAGTTAACAGGAAGAAGTGACTGAAGAGGAACGTAGAAGTTGGAGAAGAGCAGGCTATGTTCTGAGAGAGGAAGACAATGTTTGGGTTTCCAGTGAAGGAAAAACATTGTTGCCAAATAATTTGTTGTCTTCAATGGCTAGGTATTACCATGGTCGGGCAAACATTGGCAGAGATGCCATGATCAGAACTTTCAGGCAAACACGCTACAACCCTAGATTCAGATTGGTTGCAGAAGCTGTGTGTCACATATGTGCAACTTGCTAGCTGATGAACATAGGGAAGTGTACTGTGGTTACACTGCGCCACATAGGCAGATCACGAGGTCCTTCCAACAGAATGCAACTAAATTTAATTGAAATTCCTGTTTGCAATGGTTTAAGGTATGTGTTGGTGGTGTTGTGAATGTACTCACATTGGGAAGGATAGAATCACTGTTGCAAAGCTGCGGGGGGTGTGGCTTGCCGGGCAAGATGGCGGGCACAAGCTGAGGGAGCTCCGGGACGATACCCCAGACATCCGACTCACATATGGCACCGGGAGGCTGATGAGTCATTGTGCGCCCGTGCCTGTACGTCCGGAACCTGCCGGGGGTTGAACGGCACCATCTGACCGGTCTGAGGAGGCGGCGTGGGTGTCATTGGAGCTGCCGGCCATCAGGTGAGGAGTGGCCTGTTACTGGGCGGCTGCGCGCATGAAGCCCGAAAGGATCAGGCTAAGCTGGGGTGCCGGCATAGCCAGCCACGTTGAGCTGCGCTGCAATGCACTGAGGGAGGCAGCGGTGGAGCGGGGCAGGAGCCCTGTGGCATCAGGGACTTACCTGGTCCGGTCGGTGGTTGCTCCTGCTCCTGTTGCTGATAGAGGGAAGTGTGCCTGGGGCTGAAGCTGCGGTTGGGCCTGGGGGTGAGTGCCGCACAGTGGAAGCCTAGGGGCACCAGGGGGATTGCCGCGCTGTCCTGTGTGTCCCTCATATGGTTTGCTTGGCCACACTGAACCCGTCATTCGCTACTGGATCCAGGCATTGAAGTGGCCCTGTGGTTTGCACTCTCCCAGCTCCGACAGCGAATGTGAGGGGGGCTGCTCGTGCTGCTGCGCTTTGGGCATTCTGCCATGCATGCAAACAGGTGCCCGCACCTCCTTCCCCCCTGAACCCTGTGTGTCCCTCTTATGGTTTGCTTGGCCACACTGAACCCGTCATTCGCTACTGGATCCAAGCACTGAAGTGGCCTTGTGGCGGAACTCTCCCGGCTCCGACTGCCAAGGTGAGGGGGGCTGCTTGTGCTGCTGTGCCTTGGGCCTCGTGTTGCGCATGCAAGGGTGTCCCCGCGCCTACCTCCCCCTCAATTGAATCTCACGGCGCCCACGAGTGCGACCCACACCAATGCAAGCTGCCCCCTCGGATCTCGTGGTGGCAGACATGGACCGCCTCCGCTCTGGCACAGGGGCTAAGCTGCAAATGCTGAGAAATGAGGCCCAACATTCTGACAGCCACAAACTGGACGCAGTATTGGCGTCTGTGGAACAGATAGGCACCTCCTTGGAGCAAGCCTGGACCTCGCTGGAGGGTAAGATCTACAAAGTGACCAGTGATCTCACCCTGCTCCATGCAGATCACCGCAAACTAGCAGATAAAACCCACTCCATCGAAGACCAGCTGCATGACCTAGTGCCCAAGACAACTCAAAAGGAGACTAGAACACCATGCAGAAGATGCAGAGGGACTAACCAGGAGGAATAACGTTCGTGTTAAAGGCATCCCGGAGGGCTTAGAGGGTCCGGATGCAGTCGCCTATTCTGAAACCTGGCTACGAGGACTGGTCTCAGAGGTTTCTCTGGCGCCTTTCTTCTCTGTAGAGCGAGCCCACAGGGTCCCTATGAGGGCCCGGCCGCCGGGCGCAGGGCCACGTCCCTTCCTGCTCCGCCTGTTGCACTATGCAGACAGGAATATTATTATCCTATTTGCAGTGAGATCACTCCCGACGATCCAAGTGAACAACACTCCAGTTATGCTGTTTCCAGACTACACCATCGCCGTACAAAAAGAACCTGCTTTCTTTCTGTCAGTGAAACGCAAACTCTGTGCCCTCAATCTGACATACTCTCTCCTCTTCCCGCCAAACTGTGGGTAGCAACTGACGGTAAAACGCACTTCTTCAACACTCCGGAGGCAGCGTGGGAGTGGCTGGAATCCACAGACCTGATCAGTCAACGAGATGCCGGGGCGGAGGGGCTGGCGACACGGGGTACTGCAATCCCGCAAATGGAGAAGTCGCAAATGGAGTGTGATTACCCCGAGGGAAGTGAGTCACGCTCCTGACCTAGAACAGATCATACAGGAGCGTCGTTGTGCGCTGCAATCTGCTGCAGCCATCAGGGTTCCATCACTCACCACAGACGTGGACGCAGAGCTCACAAACTCCAATGGTGAAGATGGTTCCTCTCCCCAGACATCTTCCGAGGTGGGGGCCCTCCGTCCACCCCGCAGTAACGCCACAAACAGCAGATAATCTAATCTGAATTTACCAAGCTGATGCATGCATGACAATTAATCGACTGGTAGTGACACTGCGAGCGGCATCTGGAGAGCCGCAATTGGCTACATACCATTTCAGCTTTTTGTAGGATTTTATAGCCTTGCCTAGGATCTCACTGGGGGCTCCGTAGTCTTGGCGCCTTCGCTGGTCAGTGACTGTTGCTTGGTGGTGTCCTGCCTCATGTCCCCTACACTAAATACTATATACTATAGACATTGACTACCCATGTTTATATTGGGATAGGGGTGACATCCTAGATTTCACCAAACACCACTCACCTTCCTCACTCCACTACCCCACTCGTTTGGAGCCACTCCCTTGCATCTGTTATGCCAAATAGGCAAATTGACTTGTTTGGCAGATACCAGTTGTCCCTCTGCTCTAATGGTATTCCTTCATGTTACCTTTACACCAGTTTTTGGTCTTGAGTTGTATTTGTTTACTTTAGAATGGAGTCTGGATTTCCCTTGCCCCCTCCTAGTGAGAGTCCCATCATTGACTGCACGACGTCCTGCGTCCCTGGAAGTGGGGCCGAGGGGCACTTCTGTGTTACTGATCTACCATGAACCCCACCAATATTCTCACATAGACTGTGCATGGCATACACACGCCAGCACGCAGATATTCCATATTTTCTTATCTTAAGAGACACTCAGGCCCTCATTACGACTCTGGCGGTCGGTGATAAAGTGGCAGTAATACCGCCAACAGGCCTGCGGTAATTACCGCCAAATTATGACCATGGTGGAAAGATCTCCGAAAGACAGTCAATGTACCACACCGACATCTAGGGTGGAAACAACAGCCACCACATTGGTAGCCGCCTACACCCAGGCGGAAGTTCCGCCCACCATATTAAGACCCTGCAAACCGCCACCTTTTCCGGGGCGGTACCAGCGACATCAAAAGCCTGGCAGAAACAGAGCTCAGAAGTGAAAGGACTCACCATTGGAGACACAGGGAAGAACCACACCGTCATGGAACCAGAACTGCCTGTATTTCTGATGATATTCTATGTTCTGCTCCACCACAAACACCAACGTCAGCGAAGACGACGACGGTGAGTACAGCTGCCTAGCACACAAGGGAAGGGGGGAGGAAAACGACAGTGACACACACACGCACCACACACACCCAATACACACAACCAGATGCACAAGAAAACAAGTTCACCCCCTAAATCGGCTGAATAATGCAAGGACAAAATAGATTTACTAAAGTGAGTGTAATAATATCAACACAATATAAAAATTACTTAGATAATGTTACAGATATCTACAAATGTACAAGAAAAAGGGACACTGCCCAGTCCTTAGTTCACTGGGCCACATGGCCACAGGGCAAAGTCCAAGGCCCCACTTGTCACCTGCATCAATACGGAGAGAACACTGCAGGGGCATCAGTTGGCAAATAGGCAGGCACCTCAGGGGGAGGTGGGTGGCATCTCAGCTGGGAGCGGAAACAAGACCACTGGTTCTGGAGGTTGCAACATGCCCTGTGCTTAGTCCTGGGGAGTGCTAGGTCACAGTATCTTGTGTGGGTGTCTTGCCCACTGGTTCTGGAGGGGGCAACATGCCCTGTGCTTTGTCCTGGGGAGTGATGGGCCACAGTCTCTTGACTGGGTGTCTTGCCCACTGGTCCTGGAGGGGGCAACATGCCCTGTGCTTTGTCCTGGGGAGTGATGGGCCACAGTCTCCCAGGTGGGTGTCTTGCCCACTGGTCCTGGAGGGGCCAACATGCCCTGTGCTTTGTCCTGGGGAGTGATGGGCCACAGTCTCCCAGGTGGGTGTCTGGCCCACTGGTTCTGGAGTGGACAGGCTGCGCAGCAGCCCATGGAGGCAGGATCACATTGCGTCCCCCGGCGGTGACAGCTGCACTGTGGTGGTGCTGGTGGTAGTGGTAGTGGTAGGCTCCTGCACATCCCCTGCACCCTCGGATGGATGCACTGTGGTGGTGCTGGTGGTAGGCTCCTGTACACCCCTGCACCCTCGGGTGGATGCACAACCATGATTGGTGGTGGGGGCTCCGTGACAGCTGCTGGTGCAGGCTCCTGGCCCTTCTTGCCTGCTGGTGCAGGCTCCTTGCCCTTCTCGCCTGCTAGTGCAGCAGGTGCAGGCTCCTTCCCCTTTCGGGTGGCAGGTGCAGGCTCCTTGCCCTTCTTGCCTGCTGGTACAGGCTCCTTCCCCTTCAGCATATGTGG
Source organism: Pleurodeles waltl (assembly GCF_031143425.1). Lineage (NCBI taxonomy): Eukaryota > Metazoa > Chordata > Amphibia > Caudata > Salamandridae > Pleurodeles > Pleurodeles waltl. Next base: position 162,233,508 of record NC_090439.1, on the reverse strand, counting down.
CCTGGAATCTTTTCTACCACGAGTAGTTGCAGATGGACCTGGCCCTGTGGACTGTGTGGCTGAGGTGCTTGGCTGGGACCGTGATAGCCTGGCCTTACGTGCAGGACGGGGGTAGTGGTAGGGAAGAGGTCAATGGTGGATAGGAAAAGTTTCTTAGGGACATTGGGGCGGGAAGTGAGGTGATGATGGAGTGGTTTTTGGAGGTGTCTGTCTGCTGGTTTTGGGTGCAGGTGCATGGGCTGTATGCCTTTGTGAGGTGGACAGCTGTTGGGTGTCTTAGGGCTGGCATTTGTGTACTTTAGGAGGGGGGACAGACAAGGTGGGAGAGGACACAGGGGACGTGTGCATGGATGTTGTGGAGGTGTCTGCCAGTGAGGTGTGTGTTCTGCTTGGTGTGGTGATGCTGGTAGTGGATGCTGATGTAGTGCATGCAGGTGTGAGTGTGGACGTGACTGGGAAGAAGGTGGTGGAGGGAGAGGCGGGGGAGACAGTGGAGGCAGTGGATGTTGTAGTGTCTGCAACTGTATGGTGTTTGTGTGAGTGCTTGTGGAATGAAGTGTGGTGCTTGTGTTTGCCTGAGACACTCTTGGGTGTTGTCCTGTGTGCATGCTTGTCTGGCTGTGTGCTTGGGATGGGTTGGTGAAGAGGAGAATGGGACTGGGAAATGGTAGTTGGAGGGGGGGACGGTAGAAACAGGGACAATGGCTGCCTTCAGAGAGGAGGCCAGAGCCTGGATCGATCTCTGTTGGACCGCCAATCCAGGGTGAATGCCCTCTAGGACTGCATTAGATTGTTGCATCAGGGCTGCCAGCCCCTGGATGGCATTCACAATGGTTGACTGCCATACAGAGATGGATCTCAGGAGGTCAATAGCCTCCTTACTCAGGGCAGCAGGGCTAACTGGGGCAGGGCCTGAGGTGCCTGGGGCAAAGGAGATACTCACCCTCCTGGGTGTTCGGGCATGGGCAACTCGCTGAGGGGCTGCTGGGAGGGCGGTGTTGGTATGGGGGTGGCGGCTGTACCTGTAGCTGGGGTGGTCACAGAAGTGTCCGCCACACCAGGGAGCTTCCATCAGAAGAGGTGTCTGTGTCTGAATTGTCCCCTCCAGACTCCAATGTGGTGCTCCCCTTTCCATCTGTCCCACTGGTACCCTCAGCATCGGTGGAGTCTGCCTCCTGGGTCCTGTGGGATGCAGCTCCCTCAGTCACCAGTGCCTCTGCTCCTCTGCCAGATGATGCTGATGCACATAAGGACAGGATGACAAAACAAGAAAGGGGGGGATAGAGACAAAGGATACACTTGGTCAATGGCTGCACCAACACCACTGTTGGTGTACACAGCACCCTCACACACAGGGAACCGGCCTACGCTCTATGCATTGCACCACCACTGATATCGCTAGCCACCTAGGCATGAGGAGGGGCACACACCGCCACCTGCAGCACACCTGGGACCCACGCAGCCCTGACTAGTAGTGGATGCTTACAAGCTAGGTAGGCAGGATTATCCCTTCAGAACCCTTGCCACCAGAGGACCTACGCTGCTATGTCAGGCCTGGCCTAGGGGCACCCACTGACACACATCCACCACCTGAATGCAACCCCACCAACCGTAAGTTGTAATGATAGCCACTGTACTCACCCCCTTGTGGCTGCTGTAATTCCATCAAGCGCCCATCTAGCTCTGGATAGGCCACCGCCAGTATGCGGGCCATCAGGGGGTTCAGGGTTCAATGGGCACCGCTTCCTCGATGGGAGGCCATCCCCAGCTGGGCCTCCGCCATCTTCTGTGCCCAACTTCTCAGGTCCTCCCACCGTTTGCGACAGTGGGTGCTCCACCTGCCATTGACCCCTAGTGTCCACACCTCCTTGGCGATGGCACGCCATAAACCCTCCTTTTGATGGGTGCTGACCTGCAGAGGCAATACACACAGGAGAACACCATTAGACAAACTGTCCAGCTTGTTACACATATGGCCCATCATACCCGTTTCCATCACCATTGACACACACATAGCCCATCACACAGAGTGTACACAGCAAAGAGGATATCCATCCACCCCCCCTTACACGAGGCCTTCACACACACAACTCCATGCATTCAAGCCACATGCATCGTGCCCACAGTTTACTCACCTGTTGGTCTGGAGGCCCATGCAGCAGTCCATACTGGGGTAGGACCCCATCCACCAGTCTCTCCAACTCCTCTGAAGTGAAGGATGGGGCCCTTTGCCCGGTCACACGGGCCATGGTAGGTTCCAGACACAGGTCACAGCAGCATATGAAGTGTAGGTCCTCTCCTATGGAAGGTCAGGTAGCAAGTGAGGAATCAGATAGAAAATGGCAGTCAAGTCCGCGGCAGTGCATATCATCACCGCCGGCGTAGATCACCATTGGCCACTGTAACCCATATGACCCAATATTAACCAATGAGGAGTTTCACGGCAGTTCCCATCCGCCTCTTGCCACGGCGAACAACGTCCGCAGAATTACCTCAGTTCCACCTGTCCCTCCACACAGGACAGGCGGACACCATTTCAGGGGAGGGGCAGCCCTATGGAATAATGCTGCATCACAAGAGGAAAAGGCACATACTGGACAAATCACACTGTCCCATTACAAGTTCACAGATTAAAAATTCCTGTTGTGGCTCCAGTGTTCAGATTGTGACAGCTTCCTCACTCTTTTGCCCCTTAGATACCTACCACTGCAGATGAATAGGAGATGGAGATATACCCCCGTGTACAGACCCCTGGTGGACTTGGCTACCCTGGAGGACAGGCACATTATCCTCACCTATAGACTTGACAGGGCACACAATCACAGAGCTGTGTGCCCAATTGGAGCCTGACATGATATCTGCTATCCGTCACTCCACTGGGATCCCCCCTCTTGTACAACTGCTATCTGTACTCCATTTCCTGGCAACTAGTTCTTTCCAAGTGGCAGTGGGCTTGGCAGCAGGAATGTCACAGCCAATGTTCTCAATAGTGCTGACAAGAGTGCTGTCTGCCCTGATAAAACACATGTGCAGTTACATTGTTTTCCCCCGGTTGAGGATTTGGCCACAGTGAAAGCCAAGTTTAATGCAATGGGCCATATCCCCAACATAATTGGGCGATTGATGGTACACATATTGCATTTGTCCCCTCCACCCCCCTGGCAGAATGAACAGGTGTTCAGGAATCGCAAGAGATTTCACTCCATGAATGTGCAGATGGTGTGCTTGGCGGACCAGTACATTTCCCACGTCAATGCTAAGTATCCTGGGTTGGTGCATGATACCTTTGTCCGGAGGAATAGGACCATCCCAAATGTGATGGCCCAACTACAGAGGCACAGGGTGTGGCTAATAGTTGAGCTCTGGTTCCCACCCAGTAGATGTTGGTGTATGGGTATGGTGTGAGCCATATAGGATAGTATGTGGCTAAATGTTGTCCCTCAATATTTACAGGTGACTCTAGTTACCCAAACCTATCATGGCTGCTGACCCCTGTGAGGAATGCCACGACAAGGGCAGAAGAGCATTATAATGAGGCACATGGGCAAACCAGAAGGATCATTGGAAGGACTTTTGGCCTCCTGAAGGCCAGATTCCGGTGCCTCCATCTAACAGGTGGATCCCTGTACTAATCACCCAAGAAGGTCTGCCAGATAGTAGTGGCATGCTGCACGTTGCACAACCGGGCCCTCAGACGCCATGTCCCTTTTCTGCAGGAGGAGGAGACTGGAGATGCCCCTGTGGCAGCAGTAGACCCTGTGGACAGTGAGGATGAGGAGGCAAAGGGTGAGGATGAGGACAACAGAACATCAGTTATACAACAGTACATCAAATGACACACAGGTAGGAAGGACAGTGTAACTTTACATTTCAATGACTTTGGTTGTAATCTGTGTGGCAATGGCATGTTGATATTCCCCACTTCTATGCCCACTTACTGTTCCCTCTGGCAATTCATTTTGCAGATGTTGGTGATAGGACAAATACTCCTGGTGTAATAACTACAGCCAGCTACAGGTCATTAATCTATGCTCATCTTATGTACAGTTAGTTAGCAATGTTTGTATCTGTTTCAATTAATACATTTTTGATATACATAACACACTACAAATAGATTTCTTTCAAAAGGTGTTTGTTGAAGTGCTAACATATAGGGGGAAAGTGCAATGGGATGGGGTGATGATGGAGGAAAGTCCAGGGTATTGTTCTAGTCTATTTATAGTACAGGTGCATTGTCCAAGGGGACATAGAAAGGGGAGCAATGGCAGTTCAAGGTGAACAGGGTGACTGAGTGGCATTCAAGGATGATAATCAGGAGAGTCTCATTTCCTGGCAGGGTTCTTGACAAGTGTTTTTGGCTTCTGTCTGGATCACAGGGAACGTTTGCGGGTGGTTCACCTTCTGAAGGGGGAGGGGTGCTGGTGGCCTGTGAGTCCTGTGGCCGGGCCTCCTGGCCATTAGCAGCAGCGGAAGTGGAAGGCTGTTCAGATGTCTGGCTAGTGGCAGGGGCCCGCTGGTGTGAGACTGCCTCCCTCATAATGTTGGCCATGTGTGCCAGCACCCCTGCTATGGAGATCAGGGTGTTGTTGATTGCCTGCAAGTCCTCCCTGACCCCCTGGTACTGTCCCTCCTGCAGCCGCCTGTTCTCCTGCTTGTTGTCCAGGATCTGGTCCATTGTGTCCTGGCAATGTTGATAGGGTCCCAGGATCTCGGAAAGTGCCTCCTGGAGAGTTGGTTCCCTGGGCCTGTCCTCCCCCTGGCGCACAGCAGTCCTCCCAGTTTCCCTGTTGGCCTGTGCCTCTGTCCCCTGAACTGTGTGCCCACTGCCACTGACCCCAAGTCCCTGATTGTCTTGTGTGAGAGGTGTGGCCTGGGGTCCCTGTAGAGGTGGACAGACTGCTGATTGATGTGTCCTGGGGACAGAGGTGTGGGTACGCTGAGTGGGTGCTGTTGTGGTGTTTCCAGATGGGAGCGGCTCAGTGGTGGTGTGTGACGGGGCTTGGGTAACCGGCTGTCCAGTGGTCCCTGATGGGCCAGGTAGATCGTCCAGATCCTGAAGACCAGAGTTACTGTCATCACTGTGGGCCTCTTCCGTTGGGGGACTGGATAGTGCTGGCACCTCCTCTCCGCTGACATTGGCTGGGGTACCTGTGGGGATGTAAATGATGTGTCATATTGTGCATCCATGGTTTCCACTCTATGGTTGGATTTGCCCTGCCAGCTTTCACTTGAGTATGAGAGTGTATGGTGACTTTGTTAGTTCTCTATGGTGTGCATGCTTTAGTGATAAGTGTCCATGCAGGGCTGTGAGGGGTGTCCATGCATTGGTCCAGCATGCAGGGCATGGTATTGGGATAAGTGAGATTTGATGGTGGAGTGTGTGGGATGGAGCAGAGTGATAGGGGTGAGGGTATGTGATGGCATGCAGGTAGGGGGGTGATAATAGTAGAAAGTAGACTTACAAGAGTCCAGTCCTCCTCCTCCGACTCCCGCCAGGCCCTCAGGATGCAGTATTGCCAAGACTTACTCCTCTCATGCTGTGAGTTGTGGGGGAGGAGGTGGGGGTCCACTGCCAGTCCTCTGGATAGCAAGCTGGTATCTTGCTGCTATGGAATGTACCTTCTCCCGTAGGTCGTTCCACCTCTTCCTGATGTCATCCCTAGTTCTTGGGTGCTATTCCACGGCGTTGACCCTGTCCACGATTCTCCGCCATAGCTCTATCTTCCTGGCTATTGATATCTGCTGCACCTGTGCTCCAAATAGCTGTGGCTCTACCCTGACAATTTGTGTATGGGCACGCAATGGAACTTACCTAAATCCATCAAGGGGGACCCGAGAGGTTGTGCTCGATGCAAAATGCTGCCCAACACTCCTCAGAAACTCACCGACTTTCGTCCGCCCGAGCAGAACATATATCCCTATTAGAAAAATTGCGCTGTCTAAACTGTGCAGCTCATTCGGTCTTTACTCATGCCTCTGTAGACCGATCTGGCAAATTACTGGCTTGGCTAATCCGTCAAGAACAAGACCGCGGTCCTATTATGGAACTCCGCTCAGTAACAGGGAGTATGCTTCACACCCCACAGAAAATACACTCCGAGCTCACGCGATACTATGAAACACTCTATCGCTCCTCTGTGACAACAGACTTGACAGCTACAATGAGTTCTTCTCCCTGACCATTTTGCCTCGGCTGATGGTCGACCAGAGTGGAGAATTGGAGTCACCCCTGTCGCTGTTTGAGGTGCAGGATAGCATTTGTGCTTTGGCCGCAGGCAAGTCCCCAGGTCCTGATGGCATACCATCTGACTTTTATAAATCTTTTTCCACAGTACTAGCACCCTGCCTTCTCCTTCTCTACGAGGAGGACCTACAGGCAGCATCCCTGTGTACATCGCAACGAGAAGCACTGTTGGTGTTGCTCCCTAAACCTGGCAGGGACCCATCGGATTTAGGCTCCTATAGACCACTGGCGAAGATCAATACTGACTACAAAATCCTGGACAAGACCTTGGCATCACGACTGACACCTCTGGTCCCCCAGCTAGTGCACCCGGACCAGAACGGCTTTGTACCAGCTCGAGACACCTCCCACAACATCAGATGCCTATTTGGAGTCATGAGATATTCAACGCAGAATTGGCCTCATGCAGGCTGTCTGGTGCTCGATCTGGAGAAAGCTTTTGACTCTTTGGAATGGCCCTACCTGTTCGAGTTCCTGCAGCGATTTGGTTTTGGTCCTCATTTCCTGCGCATGGTGAGACTGTTGTATACCCAGCCCCAATTTATGGTCAAGGTCGGCATAATCATCTCTGAGCCGGTGGAGGTGGGAAGGGGCACTCGGCAGGGCTGCCCCCTTTCTCCGCTGCTGTTCTCTCTGGCAATGCAGCCTTTAGCTGCAAAACTTCACTGGATGGGAGCGGCATGGAGCATACCACTAGGCGACGGCCCCCACGTTATATCTTTATATGCAGACGATCTTCTCTTGTACCTCAGAGACATTGACAATGTCCCTGTTGAAATAGCGGACATTCTGCAGCAACTTGCTACAATATGTGGACTATGTGTTAACTGGGAGAAATTTTGCCTTTTCCCCTTCGACCCTGACCTACCGGACCAGAACCTGCACCTCTCTGGAGTTCGAGTTCCGTGGCAACCCAGGACGTTCTGATATTTGGGTATACATATTTTCCACAAAGAGGAGGACCTGCATGACTGGTACAAATCTGAGCTTGTTAAAGGCAATCGAAGGTGCAGGAGGGTCAAGACAGAATCATTTGAGTCCTGCTAGCTCAGTGAATGTTGAAAACCCAGTTGTGTCTGAAACAAGAATTGTAATTGGATGCCAGCGGCCCACAAAAAGTCCCAACTCAGAAGCAGATGTGCCTCCAACTATTGCTGAAGTAACGGAAAAGTCTGATCAAAGTGACAGTGTAGATCATGAAACAAGGAGGTCAAAAAGAAAAGAAGTGCCATCTCAGACTGAGTCGACTCACTACACTATTAATGAATGGGAAAAAATAATAATTGCCTTTTGTGTTGACAATTCGGATTCAGCTAAATATTTTGGAACTTGAAATTGTTTAAGAGCTGTACTTTGCAATCTCATTGCCGCTTGATGAACAGAGACATTATTTGCTGGAAGTGTTAATCAGTGATGAGCAGATGGTTTATTACTACAGACATTTAAACTTTTAACAGTGATTTTGAACATTTGAAAGTAGAGACAAAAACTTAGTGAACTCTCTAGAAGATTAAGAACTGTCGTAAGTAAGTGCAAAAAGACTTTGAGAATGGTTTTTAATTTTACTTTTGCTTTGTTCACTTAAATAAACAAAAAAGGGAAAGAGACACTGTAAATAATTTAAAGCTGCTTTACATTTTTTGAATTTGCAATTTGATTTTTGATGTTGATTTTTATTTAGGTCTGACTTTAGACAAGCCATGAGTTTGGGATAAGGAAAACGGAGTGGATGTAAGTATGTGTGTGTAGGCTTAGCAATAGAATGCATGGTTGTGAGTATATTGTTGATTGCTGGTTTGAGTGTATTTGTGAAACACAAAGTTAAGAGCACAATTACACCAGTGTTGGGAGAGTTACATATGAAATGAGATCCCCTGTATGAGGATGAGAGATTGCTTCATCTTGATGACTCAAAGGGAGATTTGTCTTCAAATGTATACTACAGGTTACTGTATGAATACATTGAAACTATGGATGAGCATGATTGTTTGATATTTGTACACAGGTATCCCTTCATCAGTGCAGGAAGGAATCACATATCACAGCTTGCCACCAACTTATGGCATATCTTGCAGTCTATTACTGACCGGATAACCTACAGTACATACAATATTTTTACTCAAATTTTGATTTAGTATTTTCTTTGTACCTATTAACCAGCATATGAGTAGTATTGCTAAAGCAAAAAACATTAACATTATGGGAGGTTTCTTTGAACGTACCCTGACTGAACTGCATAGCCTCACAAAAACATTTTAATCTGCATTCTCACACCAGTTGAGAAGGAGTTCATTAATCAAGTAGATGACAGGAGAGAAGAAATAAAAAGCAAAAAAATAGGAGTCATTTTACAGAGTTGGGAAAAAGGTTGCTACCAATCTTGGATGTATTGATACCCAAGGACGCTTAGCTTTAGATTGGGAACATGTAGGAAAGCTATGTGTGTACATACACCTCAGTCAAAGGATGACACAAAATATGTAGGGACTAGTGAATGTAGACATACGCTTTTGTTTAAAAGTGTGTGGGATTTTATGCTAAATGGAAAAGACCCTGCCATACCAGGGGTTTATATTATTTGTGGGGAAAATGTCTAATACAAACTGCCGAAAGGCTGGAATGGTAAATGTTACTTAGGGGTAATTTTTCCCATAATTTACCATGGGGACAATTTTGACAATCCAGGCTGGTAGGAGAAACCAAAATCCAGAGCAAAGACAGGAGCTAGTGCAGCAGAGATTACAGGTGATATATTTGGGGCCATCATTCCATCAGTTGGTGTGATCTTGAATGATATCAAGATTAGAAAGTTGTGAATAATTGTAGACAAGATGTCTACTGATTATGCTGGAGCAATGTTGCTAATGGAAATTGAGATGGTTGCTGTGAGATCAATGGTTTTGCTAAATTGTCTTGCATTATACATATTATTGGTGATGGGAAGGGAAGTCTGTGAAGTTTTGAAGGCACAACATTGCTGCACTTTTATACTTGACAATGGCAATGAGAGAAGGAAAATTATCTCTAATATGACAAATCTGAAAAATGACCTGAAAGGTTTCACAGAGACAAATGCCTGGGAGGCAATAGGTAATGGATTTGCAAGCATTGGATCAAGGTATGAAGACTTGGGAAAGGGAATAGTACGGATGATCCTGAGACCTTTGTTGATTGTGGCTTTGTGAGCTTTAGTCACACTTCAGTTTTACAAACTATACAAATTTAGGAAGGTACAAAGAGCTAAGAGTAAACAGAAGAGGGAAGAGATTGAAATGGAGAAGATGAGGAGTGCTTATCATAAGAACCTGAAGAGAATTGAGAGCTTCAGTATACCAGAATGCGCTAACAAGATTAGAATAATGTTAAAGCATATTTTAAACATTAGAGTAACAGCTAGTAGTGAAACAAACTTGATTTATAATGTTTAATGTGATTTATTAGTACAAAGTAACTTGAGCAGAAAAATAAATGCACTTCTCTGTCATAGATAATGTCATGCTTTAGCAAAAAATACAATTATTAATTAAACGTTTTGCATATTCTGAGGATATATCATCAATGCTGAACTTATAAGTTGCATATTATGGGGGTCATTACAACCCTGGCGGACGGTGTTAAAGCGACGGTAATACCGCAAACAGGCCGGCGGAACAAAAAAGGGAATTATGACTGTGGCGGAAACCGCCAACATAGACAGCCACTTTAACACTCCGACCGCCACGGCGGTACAGACAAGCAGCACGGCGGTCACCGCCAACAGACAGACGGGAGACAAAGTACCACCCACAGTATTACAACAGGCCAATCCACCACCTTTTCCTGGGCGGATTCACCGTGGATAAACACACGGCAGAAACAGCTTTTGCAATGGGAAAACGCTCACCTGAACACACTCCACGAGGAAGGAGGACACCATGGAGCTGGAACTCCAAATATTCCCTGCGATTGTGTTACTGCTCCTCTACGAACATCAGCAACGGCGGCGCCGAAGACAACGGTGAGTACTGCACCTACGACATAGGGGAGGCAAAAGTCAGGGACACACACACGCAACACCCCCACCCCCACCCTCACACACTACAACACACACGCCAATGCATTACCAAACATCACAGGAACAACCCCCAACCCCCTCGGAAGAAGGCAAAGACAAAAGGAAATTCAGTACAACCATTGTAATGTATCAAAATACAGTAAGCTCATATATACATAAATATATACACATTCCAAATATATACATCACGATTAGTAGTGCAGGTATTCACATTTCAATGTCAGTGGACCACTGGGCCCAAAATGCATGGGCGAGGCCCACACACGATACCTGTCCAGAAACGGAGAGAACACTGCAGGGGCATCAGATAGAAATACAACAGGCACCTCAGGGGGAAGGGAAGAGGGGGCACCTCAGCCGGATGACAGCACCACGCTAGATCCACGACGGGGCTCCATGCCCATTGATGTATCCTGGGGAGTGCAAAGCCACAGTCTCAAAAGTCTTTGCAGTGGGCGGGTTGCCCACTGTACCATCCTGGGGAGTGCAAAGCCACAGTCTCACAAGTCTCTGCAGTGGGTGGGTTGCCCACTGTACCATCCTGGGGAGTGCAAAGCCACAGTCTCACAAGTCTTTGCAGTGGGTGGGTTGCCCACTGTACCATCCTGGGGAGTGCAAAACCACAGACTCTCAAGTGGATAACAGTCTCCATTGGTTTTGGAGGGGGACTGGTGCCCAGAGTGCTTCATCCTACCAAGGACTGAGGTAGTGGATGGATCTCTGCACTGGTTCTGAAGGGGGACTGGTGCCCAGAGCGCTTCATCCTGTTAAGGACAGACGGAGTGGATGCTGTTCTCCACTGGTTCTGGAGGGGGACTGGTTCCCAGAGTGCTTCATCCTGTTAAGGACAGACGGAGTGGATGCTGTTCTCCACTGGTTCTGGAGGGGGACTGGTTCCCAGAGTGCTTCATCCTGTTAAGGACAGACGGAGTGGATGCTGTTCTCCACTGGTTCTGGAGGGGGACTGGTGCCCAGAGTGCATCACTGTCCCCGTGACGGTCCCAGTTCCGTCACTGCCCCTGCCGCACATGGGCTAACGATGCTTGAGTTGGCGGTTGTAAGGAAATGCCTCCTTGGCATGGTTACCCCCTGACTTTTTGCCTTTGCTGATGCTATGTTTTGAATTGAAAGTGTGCTGAGGCCTGCTAACCAGGCCCCAGCACCAGTGTTCTTTCCCTAACCTGTACTTTTGATTCCACAATTGGCACACCCTGGCATCCAGGTAAGTCCCTTGTAACTGGTACCCCTGGTACCAAGGGCCCTGATGCCAGGGAAGGTCTCTAAGGGCTGCAGCATATCTTATGCCACCCTGGGGACCCCTCACTCAGCACAGACACACTGCTTGCCAGCTTGTGTGTGCTGGTGAAAACAAAAACGAGTAAGTCGACATGGCACTCCCCTCAGGGTGCCATGCCAACCTCACACTGCCTATGCAGTATAGATAAGTCACCCCTCTAGTAGGCCTTACAGCCCTAAGGCAGGGTGCACTATACCATAGGTGAGGGCACCAGTACATGAGTACTGTGCCCCTACAGTGTCTAAGCCAAACCTTAGACATTGTAAGTGCAGGGTAGCCATATGAGTATATGGTCTGGGAGTCTGTCAAACACGGACTCCACAGCACCATAATGGCTGCACTGAAAACTGGGAAGTTTGGTATCAAACTTCTCAGCACAATAAATGCACACTGATGCCAGTGTACAGTTTATTGTAAAATACACCCCAGAGGGCACCTTAGAGGTGTCCCCTGAAACCTTAACCGACTATCTGTGTAGGCTGACTAGTTCCAGCAGCCTGCCACAACCGAGACATGTTGCTGGCCCCATGGGGAGAGTGCCTTTGTCACTCTGAGGCCAGTAACAAAGCCTGCACTGGGTGGAGATGCTAACACCTCCCCCAGGCAGGAGCTGTCACACCTGGCGGTGAGCCTCAAAGGCTCCCCCCTTTGTGCCAGCACCTCAGGACACTCCAGCTAGTGGAGTTGCCCGCCCCCTCCGGCCACGGCCCCCACTTTTGGCGGCAAGGCCGGAGGAAATAATGAGAATAACAAGGAGGAGTCACTGGCCAGTCAGGACCGCCCCTAAGGTGTCCTGAGCTGAAGTGACTCTAACTTTTAGGAATCCTCCATCTTGCAGATGGAGGATTCCCCCAATAGGATTAGGGATGTGACCCCCTCCCCTTGGGAGGAGGCACAAAGAGGGTGTACCCACCCTCAGGGCTAGTAGCCATTGGCTACTAACCCCCCAGACCTAAACACGCCCTTAAATTTAGTATTTAAGGGCTTCCCTGAACCTAAGAATTTAGATTCCTGAAACTACAAGAAGAAGAAGACTGCCGAGCTGAAAAACCCCTGCAGAGGAAGAACAGAAGACACCAACTGCTTTGGCCCCAGTCCTACCTTCCTGTCTCCTGCCTTCCAAAGAACCCTGCTCCAGTGACGCTTTCCAAGGGACCAGCGACCTCTGAATCCTCTGAGGACTGCCCGACTTCAAGAAAGACAAGAAACTCCTGAGGACAGCAGCACTGCTCCAAAAGAACTGCAACTTTGTTTCAAGGAGCAGACTTAAAGACCCCTGCAACTCCCCGCAAGAAGCGTGAGACTTGCAACACTGCACCCGGCGACCCCGACTCGACTGGTGGAGTAACCAAAGTTGTCCCCCTTGAACCCCCACAGCGACGCCTGCAGAGGGAATCCCGAGGCTCCCCTCTGACCGCGACTGCCTGAACTCCATTTCCCGACGGCTGGAAAAGACTCTGCACCCGCAGCCCCCAGCACCGAAAGGAATGGAACTCCTGTGCAGGAGTGACCCCCAGGAGGCCCTCTCCCTTGCCCAGGTGGTGGCTACCCCGAGGAGCCCCCCCCCTTGCCTGCCTGCAACGCTCAAGAGATCCCTTGATCTCTCATTGATTTACATTGAAAACCCGATGCTTGTTTCTACACTGCACCCGGCCGCCCCAGTGCCGCTGAGGGTGTACTTTTTGTGTGAACTTGTGTCCCCCCCGGTGCCCTACAAAACCCCCCTGGTCTGCCCTCCGAAGACGCGGGTACTTACCTGCTGGGAGACCGGACCCGGGGCACCCCCTTCTCTCCATTGAAGCCTATGCGTTTTGGGCACCTCTTTGACCTCTGCACCTGACCGGCCCTGAGCTGCTGGTGTGGTAACTTTGGGGTTGCTCTGAACCCCCAACGGAGGGCTACCTTGGACCCAAACCTGAGACTTGTAAGTGATTTACTTACCTGACAAAACTAACAAAAACTTACCTCCCCCAGGAACTGTGAAAATTGCACTGTGTCCACTTTTAAAACAGCTTATTGTGTTTTATGTAAAAAGTATACATGCTAATGTAATGATTCAAAGTTCTTAAAGGACTTACCTGCAATACCTTTCAAATGAGATATTACATGTAGAATTTGAACCTGTGGTTCTTAAAATAAACTAAGAAAAGATATTTTTCTATAACAAAACCTATTGGCTGGATTTGTCTCTGAGTGTGTGTTCCTCATTTATTGCCTGTGTGTATGTACAACAAATGCTTAACACTACTCCTTTGATAAGCCTACTGCTCGACCACACTACCACAAAATAGAGCATTAGTATTATCTCTTTTTGCCACTATCTTACCTCTAAGGGTAACCCTTGGACTCTGTGCATACTATTCCTTACTTTGAAATAGTGCATACAGAGCCAACTTCCTACAGCGGTCCTTGCCCTGTTCGGCGGTGCTTGCCATGGCAGTCTTTGCCCTGTTCAGCTGTGCTTGCCCTGTTCAGCGGTGCTTGCCTTGGTGGTCTTTGCCCTGTTCAGTGGTGCTTGCCATGGCGGTCTTTGCCCTGTTCAGCGGTGTTTGCCCTGTTCAGCGGTGCTTGCCCTGTTCAGCGGTGCTTGCCATGGCGGTCTTTGCCCTGTTCAGTGGTGCTTGGCCTGTTCAGCGGTGCGTGCCATGGCAGTCTTTGCCCTGTTCAGCGGTGCTTGGCCTGTTCAGCGGTGCTTGCCCTGTTCAGCGGTGCTTGTCCTGTTCAGCGGTGCTTGCCATGGTGGTCTTTGCCCTCTTCAGCGGTGCTTGCCATGGCGGTCTTTGCCCTGTTCAGCGGTGCTTGGCCTGTTCAGCGGTGCTTGACTTTGCTGTCTCTGGCCTGTGCAGCGGTGTGTGCCATGGCGGTCCCTCACTGCCCAGCGGGGCTGTGGCTGTCGGGGCCCTCCAGGGCACTGACTCTGGCAGTGGTCTCCGGACCAGTGACGATTGTGCTGCCCTCCTGGGCACTGACTCTGGCGGTGGTCTCCGGACCAGTGACGATTGTGCTGCCCTCCTGGGCACTGACTCTGGCGGTGGTCTCCGGACCAGTGACGATTGTGCTGCCCTCCTGGCAACTGACTCTGGCGGAGGTCTCCGGACCAGTGACGATGGGGCTGGCGGTGGCATGCTGGGCAGCGGAGAGGATGGCAGCCTTCTCCACCGAGCTGCTCTTACCAGACTTTGGCGACTTCTTCTGCCCCTTCCCCACCTTGGGAGGAGTCACAGCTGACTCAACACTCCCCACGGGACCCTTGTGAGTGGCTTTGCCGGCAGGAGTCTTCACCCTCTCCCGTCGGGCACTGTCCAACTTCTGGTGCTTCACAGGGGGTGGACTGGCAGTGCTTTGGCTCAGTGTCACACTGGCTGCCCTGGTGCCCGGTGCACTCCACATACCTCTAACAGGCACCACTGGTACCGGACTTTTTTTGGCTGAGGTGCTAGTACGGGACCTATGAATTGGAGGGGGGGTGGTGGGACAGAGGTCAAGGTTGCTCAGGAAAAGTTTCTGACGAACACTGGGACAGGTAGCTGGAGGAGGTCTGGGAGTGGAGGAAGAGGAGGTGGTCGTAGGAGGTGTAACTTTTGATGCTTTGGGTGCAGGTGCATGTTCTGGAGTCTGTCGTGAGGTGGATGGATGTTGGGTGTGTGTGTGCTTGCGTTTGTGTACTTTGGGAGGGGCGTCACAGACACACTGGGAGAGGACACAGGGGATGTGTAAAAGGTAGTGGGGGTGGTGAGTGCAGGTGAGCGGGGTGTGGTGCTGGGTGTTCTGGTGCGAGTCCTAGTGGCTGTAGTGGTAGTGCATGCAGGTGAGAGTGTGGATGACACTGGAAGGGAGGAGGGAGACGACGAGGAGGGGGACACAGTGGAGGCAGTGGATGTTGCTGTGTCTGTATGTGGGTGATGCTTGTGTGAGTGCCTGTGGGATGTGTGGTGCTTAAGTTTGCCTGAGCTGCCCTTGTGTGTTGACGTGTGTACAGGCTGGTCTGATGGTGTGCTTGGGATAGGCTGAGGTACAGGGGATTGGGTCTGGGTGGAGGAAGTTGGAGGGGGGAGGCTAGACACAGGGACAATGGCTGCCATCAGTGCTGAGGCTAGAGATTGCAGGGTTCGATGATGGGCAGCCTGACCAGAATGAATGCCCTCCAGGAATGCATTAGTGTGTTGCAACTCCCTTTCTACACCCTGGATGGCTTTAAAAATGGTAGACTGCCCAACAGTGAGGGACCTGAGGAGGTCAATGGCCTCCTCACTGAGGGCAGCAGAGGTGACAGGGGCTGAGGTGCCTGGGGCGAAGGTGATGCCCACCCTCCTGGGTGAGTGGGCACGGGGCGAAGCCTGAGGGGCTGCTGGGAGGGCGGTGCTGGTAGGGGGGGTGGCAGCTGTACCTGTAGAAGTGGGGGGCACAGATGGTGCCGCCAATTTGGCTGTTTGCTGATCCGGTGACCGCCGTGAAGCTCCCCTCGCCCTCCGTCCCACTGGTGTATTCAGAGTCCGTGGTGTGGCCCTCCATGGCCATGTGGGATGCACCCCCTCGTGCTCCGGTGCCACTGTACCTCTGCCTGATGATGCTGATGCACAAGAGAACAGGAAGAGCACAAAAAGGGGTGGGGAAACAGAAGAAAGACAGGTGGAGTGCATGGCTTACCGCTACCGTTGGCGGACAATACAGACATAGCAGCACCCTGCACTACGCCGTGCTCTTGGGCTCTACAGATGCAGTTCCTGGGATATGGCCTACATGGATATGATAGACATCTGCACACATAGATGACACAGCGGCATGTATACCTGTACTTGGCACTCTACAAAGGTGGGGTGGAGTGCCACATGGCCTGCATTACGGAGGGGCCTAGCCTACGGAACTCGCCCTGGCCTAGGGAAACCCACAGCCCTCCTCCCCCACCAAGACCCCTCCACTGCGCGCAAAGTCAGCTGAATGAGAGTTGACTCACCCCCTTGTGTCTGCTGTAATGCCCTGAAGCGCCCATCCAATTCAGGGTAGGCCACCACCAGGATCCGGAACATCAGGGGAATCATGGTGCGACGGGCACCCCTCCCATGTTGGGAGGCCATCCCCAGCTGAGCCTCTGCCGTCTTCTTGCTCCAGCGGAGAATGTCCTCCCATCTTTTACGGCAGTGGGTGCTCCTACTCTGGTGGACCCCCAGGGTCCGTACGTCCTTGTGATGGCATGCCAAATATCCTTCTTCTGGTGGGCGCTGACCTACATGACATGTACAGGGGAAGAAGAGAAGTCATTACCAACTGCACCTTCGAAGTGAGGGGCCCACATCCCTGCCCTTGCCATGTGGCACATACATTCACACTCCTTCATGCTCGCAGAACTCTGCCCCCTTCCTACTTACATCCAGTCCTCTCCACCCAGGCATAGCCCATACAACTTGCACCCTATGTACTCACCTGTTGGTCTGGAGGACCGTAGAGTAGCGACTGTCCCGAGGCCCACAATGGTCCGGGCTGGTCATCTGGATCCAGTTGGCCAGAGCTGCTGTCATCACTGTGGGCCTCTTCTGTGGGTGGGGGTGGAGATGTATGGACCCTCCCGTCTGGTGACGTTAGGTAGTGGTCCTGCAGGGGTATAAAAGCATGATTATTGCATCTGTGTGTGTCATGGTGTGCAATGGGTGGGTGACCGTGTACCCCAGTGCTAGCATTCCTGTGTGGGAGCTTGTGTGATGATGGTTTAGGGGGGTGTATGGGTATGTGCAGTGGGTATGCTTTAGTGATGGGTGACCATGCTTTGTTGTGTCATGCAGGGCTTGGTGTTGGGATGTGTGGTTTGTGTTATTAGTACATTAGTGAGGAGTTGGAGTGATAGGTGAGGGGGTGAGGGTGGGGGGGTGTGATAGCATGCAGGTACGGTGGGGGATATGATAATTAAGATTTGACTTACCAGTGTCCATTCCTCCACCGACTCCTCTGAGGCCCTCAGGATGCATAATGGTCAAGACTTGCTCCTCCCATGTTGTTAGTTGTGGGGGAGGAGGTGGGGGTCCGCCGCCAGTCCGCTGAACCGCGATGTTGTGCCTTGAGACCACGGAACGCACCTTCCCCCGTAGATCGTTCCACCTCTTCCTGATGTCCTCCCAATTTCTTGGGTGCTGTCCCACTGCGTTGACCCTGTCCACGATTCTTCGCCATAGCTCCATCTTCCTAGCTATAGAGGTGTGCTGCACCTGTGAGCCAAATAGCTGTGGCTCTACCCGTACGATTTCCTCCACCATAACCCTGAGCTCCTCCTCCGAAAACCTGGGGTGTCTTTGCTGTGCCATGGGGTGGTGTAGGTGATGTGTGGGGTAGAGTATGTGGTGATGAGTGTGGTGATGTGTAGTGGTGTGTGGTGTTTTGTGCCTGGATGTTGTGTGGGTGATGGTGTTGTGTGCCTCTGTGTGGTGGGGTTGTCTATTGCTGTGCTCTCTGTCTGTCGCCTTCGTCTCTAATTTTTTGTCATAGGGGTTTGTGGGTGATGTGGGTGTATGTTTTAGATTGTGTTGGGTGTGTTGGAGTGGTGTTTGTATGTGTATCAGGTGTGTGTATTTCGAATTGTCCAATGTGGCGGTGTTTTGGAGATGTGTGTGTATTTTGAGCTCGGCGGTGTGTACCGCCAATGGAATACCACGGTTGAAAGACCACCGTGTGGATTCGTGGGTCGTGAAAGTATGGGCGTGTTTCTGTTGGCGTGACGGTGGAGGTTTTGTTTTCGCCAGTTTATCACTGACCTTTGGTGTGGCAGACTTGTGTGGGTGTCTGAATTTCGGCGTATTCCGAGATGTGTGTCATAATAGCTGTGGCGGAATTCCGCGGCTGCGGCGGTGTATTGGCGGTCTTCTGCACGCCGGTAAGCGGCTTTTACCGCCAATGTTGTAATGACCCCATATGTGTTTTTATTAATAACGATTTTGATCCATTATATTTCTTGTGTTAACATAACTATACCTGAAGACTTCGTCTTTGCAGTCATGTAAAAGTGATGAATCATTTCTCTTCCTAACATGAATTTTTCCATTAGGTTGGTTCTCATGAGTAGTGAAGGGTCCCTCCCATTGTTTAATGTACAAGACTTGTTTCCCAATGACCTTGATTCTAGAACATTTAGGCCTGTGGACCAAACGGGAAATAAAACTGTTTCTTTCAACAATCATTCACTGTTGAAATTGTCATTGTGATGTACAATTGGAGTCACACGGAAGAAGGAGATGACAACAGACCAAACCTGAGAATTCTCTGTCATTTTACAAGTTTGTTTGAAAGTCAAATTCTAATTGGATATTGCACCTTTTGCATGATATGGCACCACTGAACTGCTTAATCAGAGACGTTCATGAATTTTATGATAGGAAAGGACTTTGTAAAGTTTCAGACAGTACCCCTTAGCGTTTTCTTCTGTTCCTTGCCCTTTGGATATTTCCTGATTGTTTTGCTGGCAGCCCATGTTCTGCACTTTCCCCTGATGGTGCTTCTAACAGACTTTGCTGATGATCTACATGCAATATTTTGGTACTACTCCTGCAGAGTACATCAATAGCATCAATAAAAATGACGCTATTGCCCCCTACCTGGCGCCACACATGGTGGCAGTACGGGAAGGCCAAGGGACGCAAGGAAAGTGACGCTGCACTAGGCATAGCACCACTTTACTTAAATTTGCCCCTAAGGGCCTGATTACCAGACCTGTGGTGAGGAGACTGCCGATGAGGTGGCGGTCTCCCCACCAGCCGTATTACGACTTTCCCACTGGGCTGACAGGCAGGAACAGAGGTGCCAGTGAACTTGACTCTGTGTGCTACAGTGGGCCCATGCGAAGACTCTCAATATGAGATCTGCACTTCACACTACAGCCACGAAAGCCTGCAGTGACGGCCAACACAAAGTTCCAGCAGTGACAATCTGCTACACTTACCTGGATCTTCGTGCTACAGCGATGACCATCCACAACGCCAGGTCTGCTCTTTGCACTACACCAACCATCTCCTCGCTCTTAAGGCCTCCTCCACCACAAGCTGAATTCTTCATGCCAGACTTTGAGAAGGTAACTTTTTCAGCAGGACTGTACTGGTCCCAGTATCTAGCTGTGCTCTCCATCTTGGTCAGCCTGAACTTCCCCCCATGTTTGGCAGGACCAGATGACGGCAAGTGTTGCTTTGTGCTTTTAAGTGCTATACTTACCTAAAACTTTTACATTGAATATCTCAGGCTCTACTGATTAGATTTTTGTTGTTTTTATCAAATATTTTTTTTAATGGACTCTATTTTTCTAAATTACTGTGGGATTTTTCCTGTGTTGTGTTTTCACTTTCTACTTTTTGTGTGCTGAATATATACTTGACACTTTGCCTCTAAGTTAAGCCTGACTGATTTTGTGCCAAACTACCACAGGGTTAATCAAAGGTTAATTTACTGACATTTGTGGACAACCCTGACAGGGACTGTGGTTGTTGTTTGAGAAGGGTCGACACCTCACTCAAACAAAAACCCAATTTACTACGATTGTATTTAATGGTGCTCACTCATTCTGCCGAACTTTCTATCCATTAGGCAGTATTGGGGTTTCTTTAATGCTGCTATAAAGCTTCAGATGCAGTGCTTTCTATCAAACCACATGTTGTTTTATAGAAATTCTTGGTTAAGCCTGCTAACAGAGGAAAGCATCAAGCATGGCCACTGTAAATAGGTATTGACCTTCCTATCATCGCAGAACACGCTCTGAGAACGAAAGCTTAATTGTATTTATGGCTTTTATAAAGAAGCGCATCAGCTGTTATTTCCCTGTGTCTAATCTTAGTAATGAGCAGAACTTTCCAAACTTTCAAAGGGGGGAATAACTTATTTTTTTATTTTTCCTTATGCGGGACAGATTGCAACATTAGAACAATTGTTTACCAGCTAGTGACTAACTCTGCTTTTGTAGCAGGGGTGTTTAGAGTTAAATATCAAGATAACCGATAGACTGGCTGTGTAAAGCAAACTAGCCACTTTAAAACTCACCCTTAAAATGTTATTTTTGAAAGAGGGCCACAGTTTTAAGCGTCGAGTGCGTTAACTAATGCGCCACGGTTGACAAATGAGTTCAAGTCATGGTAAACTGTTTCTTGAGGGATTGATTTACAGGTTGTATTCTCGGGAGACACTTGGAGTTTTACTGATGGCTCTCATTTATAAACCTCACCGAAGCATCATTGATTTCTCTGGAATGGAGTATTGACTTCATTGATAAATAACTGCAAATTAGTTTTCCTAACTAAGGGTCTCGATAGATTCAAGGTATCGTTTACACATTTAGAAAAGCAATATTGTCTAATTCGGTTTGGTCTGAATGAACCCACGTGTCTGTCACATTCAAATACCTCCTGCACAACATATGATATGGACACACGTGTCTAAAAACAGTTTTCCCAGCCATAGGCAATCTTGAAGTCGTTTTGCCCTCACGATAAAGTAGAATTACAGGCATGAACATGAAGATGTTAAAATTCCCAGCATCATATAACCTAAAAAAACAACCAAGCCAATGCTCAAAGCGAAAGCACCTACTATCGACATCAAGGCCCAGATTTATTAAAATTTCACGCAATGCAGCGCAGCAAGGGAAGTTGCTGTGCAGGATGCATAAAGGGGAGCTAGCACAACTGCAAAGATATGATGCAGTCCTGTTTAGGAGATGGCTCACTTAGGGCTGCCTAGCAACAGCGCAGGGACTCTCACTATGGCGTAAGGGTGCCTACGCTGTGGTCAAGACAATTATTGGCCTGGAAGAGATAACTTCCTGCACAAACACTATCCTTTAAAGCTATTTCCTCTGTGTGTGTGCTAAAGAATGCAGCACACATGCAAATAGGAAAACACAAGGAGAAATAAACGTATTTCTCCACGTTACGCTAGAGACAGGTAGGCGCACCGTTTTGGTCCAAACACCCAGGTCTATAAGTTACATGGGTGGATGCATGTCAACGCCAATGCTCCACCTGTGCAGCACCTACCTGAAGCAAAGTATTGCAAAGCAGTGCTATGTGCTGTGCTATGTTCCTTTTTTTTAATACAAAACCACCCAAAGAAATGTAAATCAGGGTTTGCATGTCTTTGTAAATCCCCAAATAGATTTTCTCAGTAAGCCTGACCCAATTGTGGACTCATAACATTGTTGTTGTCAGATCTCTGATAGATTAGCGTGCCAACCTTCATTAGAGGTATGAGGAGGTACCCAGCTATAAATCAGGAAGGGAAATCTTGTTATGGCTATAGGAAGGTCATAACCAACATTGGCCTTTTCTGGAGGAGAGAAATATAGGGGCATATTTACAAGAATGTGTCGCATCGGTCCTGATGCCCCACTTTTTTTGCGTCGCCCCTGCCCCACCTAACGACACCATGGTTGCTCCGTATTACAATACGGCACACAATGGCAGTCATTATGACAATAGCATCAAAAGTTTTGACGCTATTGTTGTGCTTTGTTGCACTCAAAATTATGATGCTAGTGCAGCAAAGCACAGAGAGGGCCACTTACTTAAATTGGGTGCATCATTTTAACACCTGCTCTGAGCAGGCATTTAAAAATGATGGAAAAAATGGCACAGTGAAATGTTGAAAATTTCACTGCACCAGTGTTTTCTGGCCTCCCTGCGTCAAAACGCCCCCCTTGCAAACATTACTTTGTAAATATGGCACGGAGGAAGGCCTCCTTAACACCTCCGTAGCATAAAAAAATGATGCTAGGGCAGTCAAGGTAGTGCTTGTTTATATGCCCCTTACTGTTCAACAACAAGGGGTCCTGGCTGTGGGTTGGTTTAAATGTGTAGAGTATTTCATGAATAGATCACACATTATACAAATACTTAACATAATTCTGCATTTAATGCTTTTGAAGTCTAGTGATATACGAACTCAAAGAGAGGGCCACTGAGTGCAAATCATCAAGGGACTTGTCATTATCGCTGTCTCACAAAAACATTTAAAAAAAACACGTTGAATTCTCTCTAGAAAGTGTTGCCTTTCATGTGTCAAATGCAAAGAAGAAAAGAGTAAACAAACGTTTCCCCCACCTTCATTGGCTTTCTCAAGGTCAAATTTCAACAGCATTAATACAAATCAATATTGCCTGATGTGTCATGGGTGTCATCAGTTCAAAAAGAGAAACTGGATGCATGATAGTTTAACTAACATGATGTGTCCTGGGAGATGTGGTCCCTTTGATAATCAGTTGGCAACACGAATGTTACCCTAGACATGACAGAAAATGGGTTTGCTGGTTGAGGGGGATGAAATCCTTACCCAAGCAACAACCACAATGCTTGTCAGGATTCACAAGTGAGGCACAAGCAAACTCCAAATTAATCTGTGCTCAGCCCTCTGGTAGCTTGGCACACAGCAGGTAGGCTCAATTTAGAGGCAATGTGTAAAGTATTTATGCAGCAATTCATCAGTGATAACATGAAAACACAACACAAGAAAAATTCCAAACAGTTTAGAAAAATTATTTTACAATTTTAAATAAATAAAACTACACCAAAATGACAAACATACAATCAGTGGAAGTGAAGGCATCCAATTTAAAAGATTTCAGTGAAAAAAGCACCAAAAAGCACAAAGTGCCAACTATGTATATCTAGTTGTGCTGGACCAGGACAAGTTCACAAGTTCAGGCCAGCTGCCAAGAAGTGCGGTCTGGCTACAGAGACCCAGTTAGGCCTGCTGAACAAAGAACTTTAAATCCTGGATTGGTGAGCATTGCGAGGGTCCATGTCAAAGATGCATTGTACAGCCAAAGCAATACATCGGTTTCAAGTTGTGGAGAAGCTGAGATGTAAGGTCCTGCATCGTCGTCTAGTATCTTGCGATGTGAAGTCTGACATGGGAGATGCATCATGCAGTAGAGGCGATGTGTTGGCTCCAAGGAGCTGCAAGGCTGCGATGGGGAGTCGGATGTCATTGTCAAGGCTGCTATCAATGTTGGATGCAAGGGACTGCGGTGAAGATGCATTGCACAGCAGCAGTTTTGAAGAGGCTACAGAAGCGATGTGAGTCTTTGCAATGGTTCCAATCTGCCAAGTAGCAGCAGTGCTTGGGTTTTGCTCAAGGTTGCAGAGCAGAGGAGATGCAACAGTTTTGCTTTGTCCACAGAGGCTTCCAGAGCACCTTATGCTCACCTGTGTTCCTGAGGCTTCAGCTCAGGGGGCCAGTCAACTAGCCCTTGGAGTCACTCTGGGGTCCTGGGTTCAAGAGATGCAGGACCAGTTCTTCTCACCCAGGCAAGAGGGCAGCAGGAGTGGCAGTCCTTCTTCCTGGCAGAGTATCCACAGGTCCAGAAGTGTACTGAACGGCCGGTGTCCAAGGTCCATTATGTATACCCAGTTTTGCCTTGGAAGTGGGGTAGAAGCTTCTTACGGCTTCCTTATGAAGAGCACAGGTGACGTGTCTCCCCTTCCCTGGCTCCAGACTAATTACAGGGGGTATACTGCCTTTTGTGTGGGGGCAAGACACAGCCTACTCAAGTGTAAGGAGGGCTCTGCCTAGCTCCTCCCTCCCATCATGCCAGTGATGGCCCACCCAGACACACTTAAGCTCTCCTTTGAGTGTGGCTGGCTAGTAGGAATACACAAAGCCCAACTGTCAACTACCCCCAGTCATAGGACTGAGAGACAGGCTGCAGGGACTAAATGGCTAAAGCAGGAAAATGCTGACTTCCTAAAAGTGGCATTTTCCAAATTGTAATTTAAGATCCAACTTCACCACTGGTTAGGATTTTTCATTACAATTCTGAAAACATTTGGAAATTACAGCTTATTAAATGTACAACTCTAAAGGTATATTATGGGAGAGGTAAGCTTTGCAGTAGTGAGGAATGAACTTCAGAGTTTTTTGCTACCAGGACATGTAAAACTTAAAAGTACATATCCCACTTTTTAAATACACAGCACCCTGCCCTCTGGGGTGTCCAGGGACTATCCTAGGGGTAACCTACATGTACTAAATAGGGAGGTTTGAGCCTGGCAAAATGGTTAGTTCATCCAGTTGAAATGGCAGTTTAAAGCTGCACACTCAGGCTGCAATGGTAGAGTGAGACATATTTAAAGTATCACTTAAGTTTGTGGCACAATCAGTGAACAGGTCCACTAGTAGCATTTTATTTAAAGGCCCTGGGAACAAGTTGTGCCACTTTAGTAGAGATGTGCAAATAGATTAAATATTCCAATTGGTTATAAGTCAATGTTATCATGTTTTAAGGAGTGAGCAAATATACTTTAGCACTCGTTGGCAGTGGTAAAGTGCCCAGAGTCCTAAGGCCAGCAAAACTGAGATCATCAAAAATAGTGGAGGGTGAAGGCAAAAAGTTTGGGGGAAACCTATCCTAAGGCTGACAGGTCTAACATATGATTATGAAGCGGGCAGCGGAGTTGATGCGGAGTCCTCGCAGCAGACGCAATATGTCACTTCTGCTCGGAATTGCATCATACAGCAGAGGAGATGCACCGGTTGTGTAGGATCTACAGATGGGCTGACAGAGCACCTACAGGCCACTTCCAAGGATCCAGGACTGGGGTGGCATGACCTGGCATGGTAGGATTCACAGATGGCAGAGTCCAGGTGCTGGGTTCAAGGTTGGTGGAGCCTTCTGTCCCTGGGGCTCAAGTCAGATGGCCAGCCAACTAGCCCTTGGAGTAATTTTGGGGTCCTGGGTTCAACAGATGCAGGTCCTGTCCTTCTCACCTAGGCAAGAGGACAGTAGGCAGCAGATCAGCACAGCAGAGAAGCAATTCTTCAGAGCAGCAGTCCAGCAGAGTGGCAGACCTTTCAGAAGCACAGCAGCCCTTCTTCCTGGCAGAGTATCTACAGGTCCAGATGTGTACTCAAGAGTTGGTGTCTGGGGTCCAATATTTATACCTTGGCATTCTTTGGAAGTGGGAGAAGCTTCTAGGGGTTTCCCTTTGAAAGCCACAGGCATCCTGCCTCACCTGTCCTGACTCCAGACTAACTACAAGGGATAAGCAACACTTTGTGTGCTGGCAGGACATAGCTTTTGAAGTATTAAATAGGGCTGTGCTCAACTCTGCCCTCCCATCCTGCCAGTAATGGCCCATCCAGGCACAACTACACTCTCTATTGTGTGTGGATATCTAAAAGGAATACACAGATTCCAACTGTCAGCTACACCCAGTCATGTGCCTCAGGCTGCACACACTAAATAGCATTCAAAAAGTGGCATTTGCAAAATTATAATTTGAAATTTTACTTCAGCATGAGAGAGGATTGTTCATTACAATTCCAAAGACACCAAACATAACTGTGTACCTGCTTCCATTTGGAAATTATCACTTGTTAGATGGAGTAAGGTAACGCCAATGTTAGCCTAAAGAAGCGGTAGGCGTTGCAATAGCGAAATTCTAATTTAAGAGTTTTTCACTACTAGGATATGTAAAACTAAAACGTATGTGTCCCACTTTTTACATACACTGCACTCTGCCCTCTGGGCTGTCCAGGGTCTACCCTAGGAATGACATATGTATTAACAAGCATTTGCAAAGCAACGGGTCTCACGTTTGCTTGAGTTAAAGCCATTAGCATTTTAAACTCCTAAATGGACTTTTCTTGCCAAACTGAAAAGTAAAATAGTTTCACATAAGCAAGCCGCTGACCGCCATGAGCGCGAAGCAGACACACAAAAGGAAACAGAAGTTAACTTGCAGTGAAATGTATCAGCAAAAGCGCAATTATCCATGTAACAGGCAAAAGTGCAGTTATCCATGTAACCGGCAAAAATGCAATTATCATGTAACAGGGTCAACGTCATGTGCACCACTCGATTACTGCCCAGTGAGATAGCGCTGTCTACGAAATAAAAAGAATAAGTAATCCAGAAACCATACAGAAAACATCGAGCCTCATATGTTTTCAGTGGGTGGCCAGTGTGCTAGAGGAGAGCTAAACATCAAAAAAGGCATGACATGTGCATGCCTTTCACTAATGAAATCAAGCTAATTTTAAAAGGCAAGCCCACAAACCAACTAAACTGATGGACATGACATGGGCATGGTTAAAAGCCCTTAGAGAGATTACACCAGGGACGGAACACTTTGTGCTTGACCCTAAAAAGGAAGTTTTGGCCCTGGCAAAAGATGTATATTTACTGGGGAGATGTCAGTTTAAAACCACACCCACAGGCTGCAATGGCAGACCTGAGATATGTTTAAAGGGCTACTTATTGGGTGGCACAATCAGTGCTGGAGGTACACTAGTATTTAATTTGCAGGCCCTGGTAACAAGTAGTGCCACTTTACTAGGGACCTACAAGTAAATTAAATATGCCAATTGGCTAATGCAGCAAAGTACAGGCAGGCCTATTGTTTTCAATGGGAGTGCCATCTTAACACCTGCCTAGAATAATGACGCTAAAAATGACACAGTGAAATATAGTAAATTTCACTGCGCCATTTTTCTGGGCCTCCCTACTTGGGAACGCCCCTTGCATACATTATGCCTGGTGCAGGCAAAATGTGGCGCAAGGCTTTACAAAGTGCACCTTAAAGTCACATTTGTGTAAAAAAGAATGACACAAATGTGGGGTTAGGGGCATCATCAATATGCCCCGAAGTCAGCAAAACAGGAGAGTTGAAGGCAAAAAAGTAGGGGGGAACCATAAGAAGAATGCTAACATAAAAGTCACTCCCAAATAAGTTATTCATATAGCAATTCAACAATAACAACTTCAAAAGCTTACTAATTTGTGCAATAAATACTAGAAATGTTCCTTTCATGTGAATGTAGGTATACAAGTTCTGTGGAAAGGTGGTGCCCTTGGGGTAGAGATTAATAATGATGCATGAAAACAACACAAACCTTCACCAAAATTCAGGCCTTTAGGCTACACTATGGACAGAGTGAAAGTTATCTGTGAATCTATTTGTCTGATTTTCAACTCCCTGTTGTTGATCCCCTTTAAGATGTTTCTTTTGTTGGTATATACCCACAAAATGTGAACAGTTTAAAATCTGAATCATGCTGTTCCTTAGTACTGAATATTTCTCATCACCCTTCCTGAAGGCCGAAAGTTGTCCCATAATACGAAACTTTAATGATCTAATTGTGCTACCTTTGTATTGCACACCATAAGGGCAGCTAATCATTCCCAGTCTCATTTAACTTAACTTTATTTCGGTAAGTAAAAAACAAACCATTAAAGTACAATACACAACAAAGAGAAAGAGGGCTTCTTAAAAACAGGGGGGTACTAAAAAAGTAAAATAGAACACAGTTAAAAAGGACAAGACAAGTTTAAAAAACAAACAAGAAATAAGCAGCCAGATAAACATCACTTAATATAATAAAAGGCTGTACTCAATAAGGAAACTAGTTCCATGAATCAGTGCTGGTAAGAAATATAATACACCAATGTCTACATACTGAGGAGCAGTCACACATCTAATTTGATAAATATACATAAATAAGTCTAAAAATTAATTCCCCAATCTTGCTCCTTAAAATTGCTTATCTCAGATGTCAGAATTATACAAAATAATTTTTTACCATTAATAAAACTTTCTTGGTGGATGAATTCCATTTTAAGATTCTCACAACATAAAATA
Source organism: Pleurodeles waltl (assembly GCF_031143425.1). Lineage (NCBI taxonomy): Eukaryota > Metazoa > Chordata > Amphibia > Caudata > Salamandridae > Pleurodeles > Pleurodeles waltl. The sequence continues at coordinate 162,205,315 of NC_090439.1, read as the reverse complement.
AGGGATCAATTCCATAGGTATATAAATAGTCCAATCACTTAGATCAGGAATACACTTCACAAATTGATAATAGATCTGATAAAACAATCTCTGCTGTTGTAGATACTAAAATAACTATATATATACTTTTGTAAAATCCCAAGCAAGTCAGCCATTTAGCTTTAGTCAATGTATTTGATATGGATAGGCCGCCAGTTTTAACTCGAGATTTTTAGCTCTTAGAAATATGGACATGTGGATATTTTAATACTCTTCTTTCTTTAAAATTTTTATTTAGTTTACATGCATAATAAACCATAAAATATCAACCTCAGTATTATACATAATTTAAAAAACAAATACGATAAAATGCAATAGTAAGAATACATAACAATCAGGTTATATCCGATCACCATAGATCAGGATTCACGATGAGTTATACGTTATCTTTCACAGATAGCTTGAAAAAAACAACACGACTCCATTGTAAAATTATGGTTGTTATCAACAATTAAGGACGTAGTAAAACTAGATGGATCCACTCTTGACCATTTAACTTTTACCCCACCTCAGATTTTCTACTGCAATAAGCAATACCCTTGCTGGCTCTATTGCCTGTTGTATGTTCATTAATAAGGTTAGCATCAGAGGATTGTGGTTACTTGCACAGTTTTTCTTTACCCTGTAGTGCATGGGCAAAATCAGCGGGTTAGGTGGTATCAGCATGTGATTAATTGTGCTCACGCCACCCCTCCCATTAAAGGTGGGGTAGCAAGTTATCACTGCAAATACACTGTTATGAAACTATATTTTGTCATCATATTTTTGATGTTTCGTCATAAGATTTGTGACGAAAATGCTGCTTGTGTATTTACTAATCCTCACACCTATTTAGAGGGGAGAGGGCCTCTAGTAATATTGAGGTCCCCAGCCCAGATTAAGAATATATCCTTAGCTCTGGCCATGAGGAACATGTCCAAATCCTTATTCATAGTATCAATTATCTCTGCTTGAGTGGCATCCAATTTGTTATTTTAATAATTGTTAATTAGAAGGTCAGGACTATCTTCAACAGATACCAGTATACATTGATAGTATGGGGAGGCTAAAACATCATAACTACTTTGATATAAATAGGGTTGATACTAGAACAAGAAGACCCCTCCTTTTGCCCTATCCATCCTAGAGGCAGTGTTGGGGTAGCAAGTTTTGTAAAGCCGTCAACATCAATCCTATCTACCCCGCATGTTTCCTGTATACACATAAACTGGGCTGCTGTTGTGTAACTTTGCCAATCAGTAGAGCACAATTTTGTAGCCACGCCTGCAATATTCCATGAAGTAACTGCAACCTCAGTATTTCCTTGCAGTTTAGAAGTAGCCATGCCTGAAGCTTAACAGTGCGTGTTTCTGTTCATCATTTTCTAAGCAAGAGATGTTTTGAGACTCCTGTAGGGGTGTGACATTTTTCCTTTCAATAACAGTGAGTTACTCTACTTTATTAAAAGTCTCAAGAGTATCAAACCTATTGTATGTAGCAACACTGTATATTTGATCTGGAATGCACACCTTTTCCTGGTAGTTATGAGACACATTATTTGATATAAACAATTCAGGCTTATAAAATTAACCCAAAGGCACAACATCAGCCTTCCGTTCTGTGCGGGTACCAGCGAATTGCATACTGGATAAAGTTGATAAAGCATGTTTACCAAAATGGGGACAACAAAAGATTAGAACAACACAATCTCACTCATTGGATTTACCTGCTGTAGTCACCCACATGACTCTTCTCACAGTTAAAATTTCACTATACAAACAGTGAAGATTACCACTCCTTTGCGATGACCAGTGGACTAATACATTTTCCAATTGTAACAAATTCTAATGTCTGTTAAGGATTTCCCACATTTTCTAACATTGGTAAGAATATTGAGTATGTAATCTAACTTCCATATTTGATCCTTCATCCATAGATCTCGTACACTCACCAATTGATCCAAATAAATCAGATCTGGTTTTCAAATCTGCTTAATCCTAGATCCCGTTAGTTTCCTCACAGAATATGCTCAATCCTTAAACCTACTAATCATATCATCAGTTGTTTCTAATTATTGTGATTTGCAGGTACTCTTTCTCTTATCCCTATTAAATTAATCCTGTGGCATGGCTTGCTTTAATAGTGTTTCGTGCATGGCAACTATCCACCTTAAAATTGAATGAGATGCAGGTAACTTATTTAAAAAAACCTAAACAAACATTGGTCAATTCCCATAATTCCTAAATCAAAGAAACTAACACTACCTTGGCATATAGCACATTAGACTTTAAAACCCCATGGTTTACAATTAGGAATATCAATATATTCTGATAAAAGTTGCTCACTACCACTCCAAGTGATCATGTATGCTTTGTGCCCATGATTGGAAATAGTGATATTTTTGGAATTGTGGGGACCACACATCAATGGGTTTCAAAAAGTCCATCAACAAGTTCCTGTAGGAAGTGGGAAAGGGAGTGTCTATCGCTGTGACGCTCCACTGTAGACAATATTCACCTTCAAACAACAATTATCTTTCTCCAAAATAAACTTCACAAAACCAATAAGCTCTTTAGTATGTTATAAAAGTGGGGTAGGTTGTCCTAATAGAAAATACTTTAGAGCTGTACTGGCCATCATTATCATCAATTGTAATATATAAGAAACAATCATAACATTTTATTTTAGTTTAAAACCACAAAAGGGCACAAGCTAGCACAAAATGGTCGGTTGGAATTTACTTTCCACCAGAAAACTTTATTTGCACTGGATAGTAACTCTGAAATAACAAAACTAGAGCTAATGCTGCCCTGGTTTACATCAAAGAGCTGCACAATGGGTGATACTAACATTTGTAGACAGGGCTTTGCACTAAAAAATAATGTCTGTTTGTTGCCGGTGTTAAAAAGGAGAAATGTTTTTATTTCTCCAAACTTCACTGATTTTGTATGTGTGCTGCACGGCACAGCACATATTCAAAGTGTAAAATGTTTTTTAAGTTTGTCTATGCATAATATTTGGTACTGGAAGGGTACTCTCCCTGTACAAAACCTACACTAGACATAGCAGACATCAAGCAAACACCGTTGCACTGTGTTGCAAAGGTGTGTGCATGACACCACGTAGTCTGATTGTGCACTAGGAATGGAGCAGGAGTGCCATATCACTGAAGAAATCATACTATTCAACTACACTCTTTCACACAATGTAGTTCAGCAGCTTTGGAAGTTACTGTGTTGTGTTGCATGACAACTTTGTAAATCTGCCCCACAGTGTCATCAATAGTCAGTTTCAATGGGAAGCCCTTCCATTTTGTGTACATTATTCTCTGTATGTTTGATAAAGAACGACCAAACTGTGGCATAGGTGATCAGAAATCTGTGTAAATATTTTGGGATATTCTCCGTTAGACTACCTTTGCCACTAACAATAGGTCATTCAGTAGGTTAGACAAAAGAGTAATGAGTTTGAGGTGGAAAATATATTGATGGATGTTTACAGCACAATTTCATATAACATGTTTTGTCACCAAGCTGTTTATAAAATATATCAGCTGTTAAGAAAAAGGTCCCTAAATAGCACTATTACCATATTGCCACCCTTGTCACAAGGGGTTTTATTACAATTGTGTTGTCCAGTCTAAGATCCCCAAAAGATTTTATTCCAATGAAAGAAAATAAGAACTGTCTTTGCGTTTAGCTATATGCGAGTCAGTGAGTGTGGTAATACAATAAACTGTGTTCTATCTGCAACATGTGGATTTAATTTCAAGAGAACTTTCCACTGTTCCATGTTCTATTCCCCTTTCCTCTAGTGAAATATCGACATGTAATATAGATTCACAAATCCCTGTTTCTTGCTCGAAATAATTATGTGTGGTCAAGGTATCAAGATCCTTAGACAATAGATCATTCTGGAACCTTAAACCAGACAGTGGAACTTCTACATTTGCTTTCAACACATAATATGTTTATACATGTATATATTAAAAGTACATTTAAGCAAGTTAAACCAAAATGATGGTAAGTCATTATTGGACATGGGACAAAATGAATGACCCTTAGATAGAACACTAATTTCTGGCCTAGTTAGACTTGCATTAGGCAACGCAAGTCTCGCAATATTTACATGTTATACCTTCTTGACCCTTTCAGAGTTTGCTATATGATGGCAAAAACCAGAGTGATTTTATGTTCAATGTTCAGGTGTGGCTGCAGACCTGGTCAGAGTTAATTGAGATTTACTGCAAATTAGAGGTATTCACATTATCACAATGCCTGAATTTAAATATGGCAGTAATTTGAGACCTCCTAATGCTGCTGATAGCTGTATAACATGGAGCCCATTCACAAACTGTATTTTGTAGGACACAAAGTAGTACTACAGTATTACTATTCATGTACTACACAATACTGTTCACAAACCTACATGTGTTGTCCTCTGCTCCACATCTTCTATATTTTCCATGGAGACATCTCTGCCAAACTGTCTGAGAACTCTTCACATTTAAACTTACAATTTAAGTATCAATGTGAGAGGTGCAAAGGGGAGTAGCAGGAAATCAACAAAGAACACATATTCCTAAATAGGAGGGGGATAACGAATCTGTAAGTAGAGGTTTAAGGAGAAGTGAGGAGGGATTTAGAGAGGGACATGAAAATGAAAACAACCAACCATAAAAGGGTAAGCCGAGTGCTATTCACAAACTACACTTCTAAAGTTACTACAGCTAAAAAGTTTCCAAACCAGTGGTAAGTGCACTTCAGCTCAGCCTTGGAGTAAGTCTTGAACCATACAGAGTCACTTACAGGTACTGCATCTTGTTGTGAGAGAAAATAATAAACACATGGACTTAATAGAGCATCCCACGTGAAATACTATTAAACAAATTAAATTATTTTGAGTCCTAAGTTGAATCTATATGATTGTTTGTGTCACATATTTAGATTAAATGAAAAGTAAATCGCAAATAATTTTAAAGTTACCTTCTTTTTTAAACATAATGAAAATAAACTATTAATAAAAATGCGAAATTATTTTAAAGTAACACAAAAACACATAACGTCTTTTATTTTACATTAAAATGATTTTTTAAAGAATTAATATTCTTTATTACTCTTCTCTAAACTCTCCCCAGAGAGGTATCCATTCTGGCAGCATATGCTCTTCCAACATGAGAAATGTTACTGGTAGTAACATTAAACTCATAAATTCAGCCTTAGATTTCACCACTCTCTGAACTGGGGAATTGAAGATGTAAATTTGCACCTAGGGTTAAAACTACACCTGGAAATGGTGAATAGCAAAACGTGCAGACTTACTCCTACATGCATGAGTAAATTCAAATATGAGTAAATGTTCATGTGTAAATTCACCTTTCTGATTAAGACACTATGCATTAAAATAGCTTAATTTTAAGTATTTGTAAGTATTGCCACTCTGTTCATCAATGAAACACCTTTTATGTTTTACAAACTGAAAATCATCAACAAATAAGCAAGCTCCTTTACAGAAACACTGACTATTCTTGTGAATCCAGCAGGACTGCAGATGCTATTCTCCAGGTCCCTTCAACTGAGGATGCTGCCCTACCCCTCAGGAACAGCTGCTGCAGTTTTCACATTGCAATAGCCAATTAGAAAAGAGGCAGTTTATTGTCATGTCTTTGTTTTCCCTGCAGGCCAAATACATTTTCTTAAAGAGACAGTGTGTGTTTTATGACAACTAGTAATAGTATCTTACTGCTGGGGTAGTTTTAGGTGACAATGATGCTACAGACATTGTCTTTGTTATTCCTCTCAGCTATGTGTATATTTTCTCTTGCATGCCATTCTCCTTTAGTTTACAAGAAGTGAAATTCCTTGCAGGTACTCTAATGGAGAGTACAAAATAACTCGTAGAGGCAAAATGCAGTTCGAGTGTCCTACCACCAGTCCACTGAACTGGAGATAGTTTCACTTTAGCCCATTGCTATGCTACACAAGTGGATTTCCAGGTTTGTTTCAACTGTATTATTTTCTCTCACTGCAAAGTGCAAATTGAACTGTACATCTTGGGCCTATTGAAGAGCCAATTTCGTCATTCTTGCACCACGCAACTTGGTGCAAAAGCGACTCAAACCTTACCTGGGATTTATGAAGCCCTGCAAGGTCACTTTTCATGGCCCTGATTGATTCAAAAAATTTGAAATAAGGCAACACAGCCCAAATCACTATGTTGCCTTAATCTACTATGGGAATGCCTTCCCACGCAACACTCATGGTTTTTGACAAATTCCCAGATTTACCAGAACTGGTAGGCCTTGGAATGTGCCAAAAAGATGAATCTCCTTAGGTGAGGTGTAACCAGGAGAAATTTATTTATTTGTCCTTGTTAGTTCTTCTTATGTGTGCTGCATTCTACAGCACACATAGAAAGAGGAACATGGCTCTCAGTGCAGGGAAAAGGCTGGAATGCACTGCATGCCTTAAATATGGCACATTCCTGCCCTTTCCTTGTCACACAGTGCAGGGCAGCAAGGTGACTTGCTAGGCTGCACTACATCACAAACTCATAAATAGGCCTCTAGTTTCTAGATAATGTTAACAGAAAACACCATGGGCCTCAGTACGACTTTGGTGGTCTTTTCCAAAGACCTCTGAAGCTGCTGCAGTCAACAGACCGCTAGTGCCGGTGGTCTGCTGACTGCAATATTAGGAGTTGTGCCTGGCTGACGTAGTTGAAGAGGCGGTTGCATCACCAGCACCACCACGCCAGCAAGACTCCGCCTACCGTATTTTGAGCCGTAATACCAGTGGGGGAGTCTTGCTGATGTGATGGTGCTGGCAGTGAAAAACCACCAGGACCGATCCCCTCCCGGACAACCAGCTCGCTGGAAAAGGTAAGTTGTGTGTGTGGTGTGTGCATGTATGTGTGCGAATGGGGGTGTATGAGTGCGTGGCTGTGAGCAAGCGAGTGGGGGTGTCTCGATCTATGCATGCGGTTGGGGGGATGTCTGCATGTATGCAGAGGGGAGGGGGTGTTAGGGTGCGCTTCAGTAGGTGTGTGTATTGGGATGCATGCGAGTGGGGGTGCATGTGTGCAACGCTGCGAGTGAGTGGGTGTGTGTGAATGTATGCGTATGTGAATGGTGTGTATGTGAATGTATGCGCATGCGGAGGGGTGTGTACGTACATGTATGCATATTCGGAGGGGTGTGTATGTGAATGTATGCGTATGCGGAGGGGTGTGTATGTGAATGCATGCTTATGCGGAGGTAGAGGGGCAGTGGATGATTGCGGAGGTGGTGGGGGTGTGAACGTTTGCAGAGCGGGGTGGGTGTGTGTGAGTGGGGGGGTGTATGTCAGTGTGAGAGCAGGTGGGTGTGTTAGAATGGATGTGTATGGTTGGGGGGTATTTGTAAGTGTGTGGACAAGTTGGGGGTTGTTTGGAAGTGTGTAGATGGGTGGGGGTGCTTGGAAGTGTTGGATGGGTGGTAGGGTGTTTGTAATTGTGTGGACGGGTGGGGGGTGTCTGCATGTGTGTGGATGTGTGGATGTGCATGTGCCGGCGACAGGAATGGGGATTCCTATCGCCAGGTGCGTTACCGCCAGGGTTTTCATGGCAGGGTGACCACCACAGAAAGCATGCTGGTCTGCAGTTTTGTAATCCGCCGGGCTGGAGGAGCTCCGGGCCAGCCCCGTTGGTACGAACGCACCTGCAGGCCAGGCTGCTTTGTGGTAATTTGGCTTCTGCCTTTACCACCAGGTCCGCGGTGGTAAAACTGACACAGTGAGGCTGGCGGTCTCATGATCGCCAGCCTCATAATGAGGACCAACGTGTTGGAACGTAAAATTTTAGTAATACTTTTTAGTGACCCAGACGTCAGCAGAAGGTTTCATGTTAAAAGCTTAACGTAGAGAAAAGCTGCACTGACACGTATTTTAAAAGTGCTCCCATTATATTTTATGGTGGACACCATTGTGCCTACCAGAACTGACATTGTGCTAAAAAGATTAAAATAATGTTGAAGTATATTTTAAACATTGGAGTAAAGGCTAATAGTGAAACTGAATTGAGTTATAGTGTTTAGTTGTGTGGTTCATTAGTAGAAAGTTACATGAACACAAAATAAATGCACTTCTCTGTGGTACCTAATGTGATGCTTTAACAAAGATAGCAATTATTAATTAAATGTTTTACGTATTCTGATAATATATTATTAATGCTGATGTTATAAGTTTGCGTATTATGTGTGTTTTATTAATAACAATATTATTACATTATATTTTGTGTTAAATAACTAGGCCTGTAGGCCTTGTAATTGCAGCCAAGTAAAAGTGGTGATATAATTTATTTTCCTCTAACATGAATGTTTCCATTAGGTTGTTCATATGAATAGAAAAGGGTCCTATAGTTTAAATCTCACAAGTTGTTTCCAAGTGGCCTTGATTATGGAACATTTAGGCCTGTGGACTAAACGTGAAATAAAATTGCTATATTCAATATGAATATTTGTTTGGGAAAGATGGATCCATTGTGTACCCTAGGAAGAATTTGTCTTGCTGCCAAGTGTCAGACAAATGTTATACACTATTGGATTCAAACAGAAGGAGGAGGTGAGTTTAGACCAAACCTAAGAAAACCTAGCCATGTTGCAAATTTGATTTGTGCTCAAAAACTGATTGGATATGGCCCCTTTTGCGTGATGTGGAACCACTGAACTATTGAATCCGAGACATTTCTGAACTTTGCAAGTATCAGATAGTTCTTCTTCAGTTTCCCTCTTGATGCTTTCTGATTGTTTCCCTGTAAAGCTCGTATTCTGCACTTACCCTGATGGTGCTTCTAATAGACTTTGCTGATGATCTATATGCTTTGCTGAAGACATTTCTCATGAATACTGTTTGTAGGGGAGGTATATTTTCATGTTTTTTTAACCATTTGTATTGAGTTTTAGTATATGATGAATACATGAAGAGAAGTACAATCAGCGCAGCAAGGTGCGAGCAAACATCTCAGCACATCATGTACAAACCAAAAGCAATGCAATGCATTTAGGAGTTGTGGTACTTACTCAATAGAATAGCATTAACCTCAGGAAGAAGATGAAACATGAACAAAACCAGGGCTTAAAAAGTCAATGGTCCATTGATAGTGCAGTCAAGGGCAGCATGAGAACTACAGTATGGTAACACATCTACATAAAAGTACAAGTGTACATGACTCCTTATCGCTGTCACTGGTCTCGTTGGAGACTAGGGCAACCCAGTCTTTGAATATCGAGTGACAGAGGATTGCCTTCAGGGGAAGGGTCGCCTCAGGGGTGGCAAAAGGTGTGGTGGGAAGAATCAGGTGTCAAGGTCTTTGCCAAAATCTTGCAAGTTCTTCAGGAGATGTTCCCAGTCAGTTGCTACGGGCACAATATGCAGGCCTCACACCCACTCACGTCGTAGAGCTGCAGCATCCACCTTACCCCACTTAAACGTTGCTGCACACCAATGGTTTACATCTGGCAAGGCAGGAACCTTCCAGTTCATGGCTATAAGCTGCCTGACCATAAGCAGTGCAAGGTCAAAAAAGTGGTTTGAAACACCATCAGTCTTGGATCTGCAGAATAATCTGAGGAAAGCATCATCTGTTGTACAAATGGTCTTGCAGCCCATCACTCCTTTTAAGACAGTCTTGACCGCTCCCCATAGTTCACCCGCAGCCAGACAGCTCTAAAACATGTGCAACACATCAGTGGGTACCGGAGACAGTTGGCAGACGACCCGAAAATACAGTGGAGCGCAGCCTGGCTCAGGTACGCCTAATGTAGGATTTTATGCAGTATGCATTGGAACTTGGTGTTCCGTGACACTTTCCTGGGGTATGATAACACCCATTCCCACTCCTTCTTCTCTAGTTCCCTACCAATGTCGGTCTCCCAGCTCCTGTATGTGGAGGACAGTAGCTTCTTTCTGGTGTAAGCTAGGGTGCCAATTTCAATGACCCCCGCCCATCACATGAAGTGTGTGTACTAGTGGGTGTTGGTCCAGCTCAACATTTGTGATGCCACAAAGCCTAGTTAGTTCAACTAATACATGGCCATAGGCCAGAAAGTGCCCAGGCATACACCATACTCCTCTTGTAGCCTAGTGGATGGCATAAGTGTGTTGTCCTGAAACAGTGAACCCAGGGTGTAGAAACCAGCAAGCTCCTATACCTCCACACCTGCCCCCCCAATCATGTCAAAAAACGTAGTGACAGATCTGATGGGTATGAAGGGTGTGTATTGCCGGATCTGCGGCTTCAATCGTAGGCTCCTGCCAAAGCTCACATGAGCCACCCACACCAAATTGTTAACAGCTCCTAACAGCCTGGTCCCAGGCAAAACATTCTGGCACATCATCTCCATGGCCTCTCAAGGGTTGGGCATCCCCACCTCTTCAGTGTGCAAACCTGCTAACCACCTCACTGGCCATTGGAGTTGCGCCACCAAGTAATAGTGTTCAATGTTTGGGGCTCCCTACCTGCCTTTTTTCCCTGGGAGCTGTACTTTATGGAGAGCCACTCTGTGTCTTCCCTTACCACAAAGGAAACTGCGTAATGCAGAATGCAACATGCAAAAAGTGGATTGAGGGATCTTCACCAGGAGATTTTGAAACTAAAATGGAAAGCAAGGCAGCATCACCATTTTTGACAATAAAACCCTGCCCTGAACTGTAAGGGGCAAAGTGCCCCAAAAAGTCATTTCGGGCCAGCATGATGTGATACCCACGGTGAGGTTGCCATCTATGAGGTCTTGTGTATTGTGGTATATGCGTATGCCACAATACCTAAATGCCTGAGGTTCCCAGTGCAGTGTCTGCCGATCCCCCAGTATCTGTTGGGGAGGGCAATGCAGATTCAGGGGATATAGAGAGGACATGGCCCAGTTTACTCCCAGCCCAGATGTGGCCTGGAATTCCTGAAGTACTCCCAGGACGTCTGTTAGTCACTCTTGGGTATCTTTAAAATACATTAACACATAGTCTGCATATCATGGAGCAGCATGAGTTTCCCCATGTAGAGGAATGCCCCACTCGTCTCCCATCTGATGGAGCTGCTGTGCAAGCGGCTTCATCACCAGTGTGAAGAGCAAGGGGGACCGCGGACAACCTTGCTATGTCCCCCTCTCACTTGGAAGAGCTGGGCGATGCATCGGCCTATTTTCACTCCAGAGGTTGACCTAGTATACAGCAATCAAACTGAGGTATATTTTCATGTTAATGCTGTGTTTCCCATGACTTCTAGCTAATGGAAGTTAGCAAGCAGGCACCTGTCTGTTTTATTTTTCTAATTAGTTAATTTTAGCTTGAGATAGATGGTTTTCCAAATTATTTTTGTCTTTCTTTTGTATTTTGTCTTCATGTGTTAGCCCACTCCCACACATGCATATATATCCTAGTTTGGTTAGTTATAGGGCTAACCTATGTCCAACCCTGATTATTGAACTCTGCTTATTTGATTTGCCAAATGTCAAATCAGTCTGATTTGAGACATGTTTCTATTGTTCAATCACAAAGTTAATGATATGTATTATTCTTCTTGAATGTTTAATGGTTTTGAATTTGAGTAGATTAAATTTGTTTCACCGTTTTGGCCAACTAATGGTGTTCATTTTGCTTTATAATTTGATTTAATGCTCAATTTACGTAACTCTAGCTCTGTGGATGCAAAATAAAGACTTGAAATTGTATTGATCAGAGTTTTCCTTCCGTGGCCACATGGGCCATGGAATCTACATTTGTTGAGACACGAGTGAAAAGACTCTATATGGTTAACTACACTCTTCACTGGGTCCACAGGTCCATCAACCTCAGTGAAGCATTTCTGATTCCTGTGAAAAATGCTGAAAAACTTGTTAACACATGTCATCAGGGATACCAGTTTTCCAGCCCTGTCCTGTCCATTAACAATCTGATGATTCTGGGAGTTGTGGTCTTGCTTATTTTAACTTTAAATATTTTTATTAAGGATTTTTATAAAGTATAAAATAGAGAGTCTACAATGTATCATCAATCAGATGATGTGTTAATCGGGTCAAAGATTCAGTACCAAATGCAGTAAATGTAACAGCATACATCAAACAGTAATAACATAAACTTTCACATTCCACTCCAACCCAGTTCCCAAAAAGGAAACAACTGTGGGGTGTCAGAGATGGCTGGGGATAATGGTCTACAGCATCACCTTGGGGAGGGGCCTGGAGGGACCAATCAATCTTGAGTGTGCATATTCTGGGTTAGAAGATGTAAACACGCCATGTGCTGAGGATAATGTATTTTGAAGGAATCCCTTCTTGTGGAATCTATAAGGTTGAAGGAGGGTTGCTGTGGATAGGGGACAATTCCTATGGCAATACCTTGTACTTCAATCAAAGAGTTGGAGTTCTCTCAACTTCGGAAAAGTTAAGCAAATAAACTCCAGCCTGGACATGTAATCAATTAAGGGTTGCTATTGAGTTGTGAATTTCTTTTTGGACCGGGAAATCTTATGGCTTTTCTTTTCCATGGCTAGATTTTGCCAAAGTCTATTGAACCATAATTAAATAGCAGGAGGATCTTTCTATTTCCACAAGAGAGAGTTAAGTTGCTTAGCCTCTATGGACACAGGGCGAATTATCAAGTCTGTGGCAATCATGCCCTCCATGTCAGGTGTCTGTAGCCTCCCTTTTATATGGTCCAGAATTTCCTTCCAAAATGTTTTATAATTACACAAGACTATGGCCCTCATCACAACCTTGGTGGTAAATCGCACTTACCGCCATACTGACGGCCGTCAAGATACTGTGGCCGCGGCGGAAATCCGCTACAGCTATTACGACCCACATCTCGTAATCCGCCACAATACAGACACCCACACAAGTCCGCCACACCTAAGGTCAGTGATAAACTGGCGATAGCAAAACCTACACCGTCATGCCAACAGGGATACGCCCACACTATCACGACCCACGAATCAACGTGGCGGTCTTCAACCGCAGTAATCCATTGGCGCTCAAAATACACACACCTGATACACATACACAGATCACACCCACACACTTACACCACTATAAAACACACACCCACATTACCCACAATCCCTTATAATGATTTATTTTTTATTTTTGGAAGAAGCAGAGACAGAGAGAATAGCAAACACAACACCAGCATGCAGAGGCACACAACACCATCACTTATACAACATCCACGCACAACAAAGAACACACACCAACACAACACATAACACAGCACAACAAACATCACCTCACACATCACCCACACCACATTATGAAACCTCAAAGACACCCCAGGTTTTCTGAGGAGGAGCTCAGGGTCATGGTGGAGGAAATCATCTGGGTAGAGCCTCAGCTATTCAGATCACAGGTGCAGAAGACATCCATTGCAAGGAAGATGGAGCTATGGTGGAGAATTGTCGACAGGGTCAACGCAGTGGGACAGCATCCAAGAACACGGGATGACCTCAGGAAGAGGTAGAAGGACCTGCGGGGGAAGGTGCGTTCCGTGGTATCCAGACACCAGGTAGCAGTACAGAGGACTGGCAGGGGACCCCCACCTCCTCCCCCACAACTAACAACATGAGAGGAGCAAGTCTTGGCGATCATGCATCCTGAGGGCCTCGCAGGAGTAGCAGGAGGACTGGACTCTGGTAAGTCATATCTTTACTACTATATCCCCCACACCCTACCTGCATACTATCACAAACACCTAGCCCAACCCTCACACCCATCACCCCAACACCCCACAGATACCCCACTATCACAATCCACACATCCCAAAACTAAGGCCTGCATGTTACACCAATGCATGGACACCGATCACCAAAGCATGTCCAGCACAGGTCTTGTGTATTGTGGTATATGCGTATGCCACAATACCTAAATGCCTGAGGTTCCCAGTGCAGTGTCTGCCGATCCCCCAGTATCTGTTGGGGAGGGCAATGCAGATTCAGGGGATATAGAGAGGACATGGCCCAGTTTACTCCCAGCCCAGATGTGGCCTGGAATTCCTGAAGTACTCCCAGGACGTCTGTTAGTCACTCTTGGGTATCTTTAAAATACATTAACACATAGTCTGCATATCATGGAGCAGCATGAGTTTCCCCATGTAGAGGAATGCCCCACTCGTCTCCCATCTGATGGAGCTGCTGTGCAAGCGGCTTCATCACCAGTGTGAAGAGCAAGGGGGACCGCGGACAACCTTGCTATGTGCCCCTCTCACTTGGAAGAGCTGGGCGATGCATCGGCCTATTTTCACTCCAGAGGTTGACCTAGTATACAGCAATCAAACTGAGGTATATTTTCATGTTAATGCTGTGTTTCCCATGACTTCTAGCTAATGGAAGTTAGCAAGCAGGCACCTGTCTGTTTTATTTTTCTAATTAGTTAATTTTAGCTTGAGATAGATGGTTTTCCAAATTATTTTTGTCTTTCTTTTGTATTTTGTCTTCATGTGTTAGCCCACTCCCACACATGCATATATATCCTAGTTTGGTTAGTTATAGGGCTAACCTATGTCCAACCCTGATTATTGAACTCTGCTTATTTGATTTGTCAAATGTCAAATCAGTCTGATTTGAGACATGTTTCTATTGTTCAATCACAAAGTTAATGATATGTATTATTCTTCTTGAATGTTTAATGGTTTTGAATTTGAGTAGATTAAATTTGTTTCACCGTTTTGGCCAACTAATGGTGTTCATTTTGCTTTATAATTTGATTTAATGCTCAATTTACGTAACTCTAGCTCTGTGGATGCAAAATAAAGACTTGAAATTGTATTGATCAGAGTTTTCCTTCCGTGGCCACATGGGCCATGGAATCTACATTTGTTGAGACACGAGTGAAAAGACTCTATATGGTTAACTACACTCTTCACTGGGTCCACAGGTCCATCAACCTCAGTGAAGCATTTCTGATTCCTGTGAAAAATGCTGAAAAACTTGTTAACACATGTCATCAGGGATACCAGTTTTCCAGCCCTGTCCTGTCCATTAACAATCTGATGATTCTGGGAGTTGTGGTCTTGCTTATTTTAACTTTAAATATTTTTATTAAGGATTTTTATAAAGTATAAAATAGAGAGTCTACAATGTATCATCAATCAGATGATGTGTTAATCGGGTCAAAGATTCAGTACCAAATGCAGTAAATGTAACAGCATACATCAAACAGTAATAACATAAACTTTCACATTCCACTCCAACCCAGTTCCCAAAAAGGAAACAACTGTGGGGTGTCAGAGATGGCTGGGGATAATGGTCTACAGCATCACCTTGGGGAGGGGCCTGGAGGGACCAATCAATCTTGAGTGTGCATATTCTGGGTTAAAAGATGTAAACACGCCATGTGCTGAGGATAATGTATTTTGAAGGAATCCCCTCTTGTGGAATCTATAAGGTTGAAGGAGGGTTGCTGTGGATAGGGGACAATTCCTATGGCAATACCTTGTACTTCAATCAAAGAGTTGGAGTTCTCTCAACTTCGGAAAAGTTAAGCAAATAAACTCCAGCCTGGACATGTAATCAATTAAGGGTTGCTATTGAGTTGTGAATTTCTTTTTGGACCGGGAAATCTTATGGCTTTTCTTTTCCATGGCTAGATTTTGCCAAAGTCTATTGAACCATAATTAAATAGCAGGAGGATCTTTCTATTTCCACAAGAGAGAGTTAAGTTGCTTAGCCTCTATGGACACAGGGCGAATTATCAAGTCTGTGGCAATCATGCCCTCCATGTCAGGTGTCTGTAGCCTCCCTTTTATATGGTCCAGAATTTCCTTCCAAAATGTTTTATAATTACACAAGACTATGGCCCTCATCACAACCTTGGTGGTAAATCGCACTTACCGCCATACTGACGGCCGTCAAGATACTGTGGCCGCGGCGGAAATCCGCTACAGCTATTACGACCCACATCTCGTAATCCGCCACAATACAGACACCCACACAAGTCCGCCACACCTAAGGTCAGTGATAAACTGGCGATAGCAAAACCTACACCGTCATGCCAACAGGGATACGCCCACACTATCACGACCCACGAATCAACGTGGCGGTCTTCAACCGCAGTAATCCATTGGCGCTCAAAATACACACACCTGATACACATACACAGATCACACCCACACACTTACACCACTATAAAACACACACCCACATTACCCACAATCCCTTATAATGATTTATTTTTTATTTTTGGAAGAAGCAGAGACAGAGAGAATAGCAAACACAACACCAGCATGCAGAGGCACACAACACCATCACTTATACAACATCCACGCACAACAAAGAACACACACCAACACAACACATAACACAGCACAACAAACATCACCTCACACATCACCCACACCACATTATGAAACCTCAAAGACACCCCAGGTTTTCTGAGGAGGAGCTCAGGGTCATGGTGGAGGAAATCATCTGGGTAGAGCCTCAGCTATTCAGATCACAGGTGCAGAAGACATCCATTGCAAGGAAGATGGAGCTATGGTGGAGAATTGTTGACAGGGTCAACGCAGTGGGACAGCATCCAAGAACACGGGATGACCTCAGGAAGAGGTAGAAGGACCTGCGGGGGAAGGTGCGTTCCGTGGTATCCAGACACCAGGTAGCAGTACAGAGGACTGGCAGGGGACCCCCACCTCCTCCCCCACAACTAACAACATGAGAGGAGCAAGTCTTGGCGATCATGCATCCTGAGGGCCTCGCAGGAGTAGCAGGAGGACTGGACTCTGGTAAGTCATATCTTTACTACTATATCCCCCACACCCTACCTGCATACTATCACAAACACCTAGCCCAACCCTCACACCCATCACCCCAACACCCCACAGATACCCCACTATCACAATCCACACATCCCAAAACTAAGGCCTGCATGTTACACCAATGCATGGACACTGATCACCAAAGCATGTCCAGCACAGATACTCACCTAGGCCCCAAAATCACCAATCACACAAGGGCAAAGACAATAAGCCAAGCAAAGGAGTAGAGGGTAGCTCACACATTGCACAAGATGGCACACACAGATACAATAATTATGCATTTACACCCCAACAGGACCCCTACCCAACGTAACCGGACAGAAGGTGCCAGACATATCCAGTCCCCCCACAGAAGAGGGCTCTGCACGCCTGGATCAAGATGACCAGCATGGCCCATCAGGGACCTCTGGACAGTTGGTTCCCCTGCCAGTATCACAAACCACCACTGAACCTCCCCCCTCAGGAAACACCACCACAGCACCCACCCAGCGGGCCCATCCCTCTGACCCCAGGACACGTCAATCAGCAGTGTGTCCACCACTACAGGGACTCCAGGAAACCCACTAACCCAAGACAATCAGGGACCTGGGGTCCGTGGCAGTGGGCAAACGGTTCAGGGGACAGAGGCACAGGATAACAGGGACCTGGGAGGACTGCTGTGTGACAGGGGGAGGACAGGCCCAGGGATCCCACTCTCCACGAGGCACTCTCCAACATCATGGGAGCATACCACCATTCCAGGAGACCATGGGCACAGTACTTGCCAAGTTTCAGGAGACCCAGCGGCTGCAGGAGGAACAGTACCTGGGGATCAGGGAGGACTTGAAGTCCATTAACACCACCCTGGTCACCATTGCAGGGGTGCTGGCAGACATGGCCAACACCATGAGGGATACAGTGGCACACCAACGGGCCCCTGACACTAGCCTGAATGATGAACAGCCCTCCACCTCCACCGGTGCTAGTGGACAGGAGGTCCCGCCAAAGGAACAACAGGCCACCAGCATCCCACCCCCTGCAGAAGAAGAACCAGTCCGCAAAAGGGTCCCTGAGATCCAGGAACAAGACAGAGAGCATTGCCAAGACCCCCGCCAGGAAATAAGACACTCCTGATTGTCACCCTTTTGTCCCACTATGTCACCCTGACAACCTTGAACTGCCATTACTCTACTTCCTATGCCCCCTTGGACAATGCACCTGTGATACCAATAACCTGGACTCCATCATGGACATTCCTCCACCATCGCCCCAGCCCATTGCACAGCTCCCTCCACTTATTAGCACAGAAATAAACACCCTTGAATCACAAATCAATCTGGAGTCAGTTTGTACTTTCACAAATGTGTTATTGTAACCTCTCAGAAAAATAGCAATGTCAATGTTCATTTTCACATACCAATGTTCGACAGTTGTTGGGCAGCAGTAAACATAGCAGAAGGCAGAAAGAGCTACCCAGATCTGTGAAATGGAAAGCCAAAGTGAACTGTCAGGGTCCATACACAGAGGTAAAAATGAATCATGCAATGTCCTACTGTAGTCTGATAGGAGAGGAGCAGTGTCAGTCTCTTACCTGTGTCTCACTGGAAGTATTGCATGATGATGTTGTTTCGGTTGTCTATATATTCTTCTTCTGCCTCCTCTTCTTCACTGTCCACAGGCTCCACAGCTGCCACAATACCAACATCAGGCCCATCCTCCTGCAGAAAAGGCACCTGGCATTGCAAAGCCAGGTTGTGCAACATACAGCATGCCACGATGATCTGGCACACCTTCATCGGTGAGAAGTAAAGGGAGCTACCTGTTAAATGGAGGCACTGGAACCTGGCCGAAAGTCCACTCTATTATCCTCCTAGTTCGCCCATGTGCCTCATTGTAGAATTCCTCTACACCTGTCCTGGGATTCCTCACTGGGGTCAATAGCCATGACAGGTTGGGGTAACCAGAGTCACCTGCAAATATCGAGGGACAACTGTTAGACACACACCAACCCTTAGGGACTCTCCCATACCCAGACACCTATTTAAACTGTGTGGGGAATATGGGCTCACCTATTAGCCACACACAGTCCTTCTGGAGTTGCCCCATCACATAAGGGATGCTGATATTCCTCAAAATCTAAGCGTCATGCACAGAGCCAGGATACTTGGCATTGACATGGGAGATGAACTGGTCTGCCAAACACACCATCTGCACATTCATGGAATGGTAGCTTTTGCGGTTTCTGTACACCTGTCCATTCCTGTGTGGGGGGACAAATGCCACATGTGTACCATCAATTGCACCAATGATGTTGGGGATATGTCCCAGGGCATAAAAGTCACCTTTCACTGTGGGCAAATCCTCCACCTGAGGGAAAAAATGTAGCTGTGCATGTGTTTCAGCAGGGCAGGCAACACTCTGGACAATACGTTAGAGAAAATTGGCTGTGACATCCCTGATGCCATGGCCACTGTTGTTTGAAAGGACCCACTGGCCAGGAAATGGTGTACTGACAGGACCTGCTCTAGAGGGGGGATTCCTGTGGGATGGCGGATAGCTGACATCAGTTCTGGCTCCAACTGAGCACACAGTTCATTGACTGTGGCACGATCAAGTCTGTAGATGATAATGATGTGTCTGTCTTCCATTGTCAACAGGTCCACCAGGGGTCTGTATACCGGAGGATGACACCATCTCATCATCTGCCCCAGCGGAAGTGTCCTATGGAGGAGAAGGGTGAGCAGAGGGTCATACACCACATAGGTTTCACAAGGCTGTTTTGAACAATTGTGATGTAATTGGTGTGTTGCACTGTCTGTCCGTATTCCTGCACAAAAGTGATGGGACACAGTTAGTTGCCCTGCCATGTGGCCCCCTGAAATGGTGTCTGCCTGACCTGTAAGGAGGGACAAGGGGAAATGAGGTAACAGCGCTGGCGTTGTGCAGCATCACGGTAGGCGGACAAAGACCGCGGCACAATTCAGCATTGGTTATCATTGGCCCCTATGGGTTCCAGGAGCCAATGACGAAGTACGCCGGTGGTGACGGTACGCACTGCCGCGGGCGTGACCGCCATTTTATATCTGTTTACTCACTTGATACCCGCCCTTCTGGTTTCTTGGTGGGGGAAGTGGGTTGTGGGTACCCCTAGGCCAGGGCAAACGTGCCAGGGTAGATCCATTGTTAGGCAGGCTCAGTGAAACTCCAACCTCAAAAGTGGTAGTGGTCATCTACACCTAGTCAGGCTCCTGTGGGTTCCAGGTGTGCATCAAATGGGTCTAGGCACCGTCCCCCATGGGCATGTGATTTTCCCCTGAACTGTTAGTGCATGGCCTAGTGCATAGGGCTGCTCCCTGTGTTTTGTGTCCGCCAACGGTGGTGTCTATTCTGTCTTTCCTCCCCTTTTTGTTGTCACCCTCTCCTTGTGTGCATTAGCATCATCTGGTGGAGGAGCATTGGCACCGGACCAGGAGGGTGCTGCAACCCACAAGGCCCAGGAGGGTGAATGTACGGAGTCTGAAGGCAGCAGTGGGACGGAGGGCGAGGGGAGCTCCATGACGGGGACAGGAGGAGACACCAGTGACAGCGACTTCTCCTCTGATGGGAGCTCCCTTACGGTGGCGGGCACCTCTGTGCCCACTGCATCAACAGGTACAGCTGCCACCCCCCTACCAGCACCGCCCTCCCAGCAGCCCCTCAGCATGTTTACCGTGCCCGCTCACCCAGGAGGGTGGGCATCTCCTTCGCCCCAGGCACCTCAGGCCCAGCCTCAGTCAGCCCTGCTGCTCTCAGTGAGGAGGCTATTGACCTCCTGAGATCCCTCACTGTTGGGCAATCAACCTTTCTGAATGCTAGCCAGGGTTTCGAGAGGCATTTGCGGCAAACAAATGCATACCTGGAGGGCATTCATTCTGGCGTGGCAGCCCAACAGAGAGCATTTCAGGCTCTGGCCTCAGCACTGATGGCAGCCATTGTCCCTGTGTCTAGCCTCCAGCCTCCCCCCTCCAACTTCCACTACCCAGACCCAATCCCAATCCCCTCTACCTCAGCCTATCCCAAGCACACCACTAGACCAGCATGCACAATCATCAACACACAAGAGTGGACATGGCAAACATAAGCACCACACATCCCACAGGCACTCACACAAGCACCATCCCCATGCAGACACACCAACATCCACTGCCTCCATTGTGTCCCCCTCCTCCACGTCCTCCTCCTCCCTCCGAGTCTCATCTCCACTCACACCTGCATGCACTACATCTTCAGCCACTACCTCCATCACCAGCACACTCATCACCACACACCGCTAACGTGAAATCACCACCCCACTACCATTCACACGTCCCCTGTGTCCTCTCCCAGTGTGTCTGTGAGCCCTCCTCCCAAAGTACACAAACACAGGTACACACCCACTCAACAGCCACCCACCTCACAACAGCCTCCAGCCCATGCACCCTCACCCAAACTCAGCAGACATAGACCTCCTACAACCACTACCTCTTCCTCCAGTCCCAAATCCCCTCCATCTTCCCATCCCAGTGTGTCTAAAAAACTTTTCCTCGCTAACATTGACCTCTTCCCTACACCTCCCCCCCATCCTTCCCCTTGGGCCAGGATGTCCAGATCCCAGACCAGCACCTCAGCCACGAAATCCTCGAGCACTGTGGTCCCTGCAAGTCCAGTAACATCACGGGCGGCACCCATCAGTGCTGCCAGTGTGCCACCTAGTGAGGCCAAGGATCACCCTATTCCGCCACCTGCCAAGGTGAAGAAGGGGCCCACATGCCATAGGGAAAAGCCGCACCAACCACCCAGCAATGCCTCCTCCAAGACAAAAGAGGACAGTGCCAAGGTCCCATCAGCGACTTCCAAGGTGGGGAAGGGACACAAGTCTAAAGGGAAGTCAGCTCAGGGCACGGAGCCTCCGGGTGAGGGACTGGTGTCACCCCTTCAGCAAGACAGAACAGCAACCTGTACGGCGGTGGCCACCGCCACCTGCACCGCCACGTGCACGTCTGCTGCCTCTGCTGCTGTCCCCAGCATCATCCCCAGTGGGTAGCCATCCGAGGCTGCAGGAGAATGTCCTGCTGTCTCCCTCCAGAGGTGCTGCCACATGCACCACCGGCAGCATCTCCGCCGCAGACACCGCCGTAACCACTGCCACCTGCCCCGCGACATGCTCAGACAGTGGGACCACAGCCGACGTGAACATCATCCCCAGTGGGCAGTCGTCCGAGGCTGCAGGATACGTCCTGGACCCTGCAAAACACTTCATGAGGCACCACAACCAGCACTGGCAGTACCAGCAGTTGGCAGGCAAAGTGGGCGCCGGGTGGAGTGCGTCTCTGCCTCCATGGAGTATCATGCTACCTGTTCCCAGAAAACCTTGTGGCTCTGACACCCAGGTGAGGGAATGGGAACTGCCACACACCATGTGCAGCACTCTGGGCAGCAAGCCCCCTCCAGTGCCAGTGGAGAAGAGCATACACTACCCCAGGCCTTGGCAGGATGAAGCACTCTGGGCACCAAGCCCCCTCCAGAAACAGTGGAGAAAAGCATCCACTACCCCAGTGTGACACTTTTTGCTGGTGTCTTCCTGACTCTGATGGTGCCCTGGGTACTGCTAACCAGTCCCAGGGACTGTGCTCTGTGTAAAATCAGTTTGCAAATTAGGCTAATTATAATTGGCTAAGTTAACCTACCTATAAGTCCCTAGTATATGGTAGGGCATGTAGGTTTAGGGACCACAGCATAGGTAGTGCACCCATAGGTGCACTGCTGAGGTGCCCAGTGTCATTTTAAAGGCAGGCCTGCCTTGCTGGCTGCTTTTAAATGAAACTTATATGCAAATTCGACTTTGGAATTAAAAGTAGTTCCAAAGTCTTAAACTACCTTATATTTACATATACGTCAACCCTAAGGTGTGCCCTATGTGCCCCTAGGGCTGGGTGCCATGTAACTATAAGCAGGGACCTTCTAAAAGTAGTTTTTATAAGCCATGGTGAGGTAAAAACAGCCAAATGTGTTTTTCCTTTATTGTAGTGAATGGCCTTCATAGGCTAGAATGGGGAGACTTTATTTTAATTTTAAATGTCCCCTTAAACGACAGATACAAAGCGTTTGGTATCGAATTAATTGTTATAATAAATCCCACAACTTCCAGTTGCTGGATTTAATATACCTTGTTCAGGTAACTTTACCTGAAAAGTTGCCAATTTCAGCCCTGCATTGTTTTTGCTGCTGTGCTCTGATTGGCCAGCCTCTTGCAGCCTGGCCAGGCTGCCTTGATAAGGTGTGAAGTGGCCTGGCTTCACACAAAGAGATGTGCCTGGGGAGGGAATCTCCCCTCAGCAGATGGTGAGGCAGGAAGGGGGAGGGCTGCCAAACTGGTCTTCAAAGGCAGAGAAGGACATTTGGAGCAACCCAGCAACACCCCCACATCCTGCAACCCCAGACAACTAGGTGCCCCCTTGATTAGATAAGGAGAGAGCAGGAGAGGGGTCTGTTTATGATTTTTACCCACACCAGTTGGTGGGCTCAGCCTGATGTAACCTCCAAAAATCATTTTCAGCCATGATGGACTTTTGAAGAATGTTGCCTCCTGGGATTGATTTTTGCCATACTTCCCAGGAAGTGGTTATCACAGGGGGAAGGACCCTGCAACTGATTGGAGAATCAGGACCACCCTGTTTTTCACCCAGGAGCAAGGATAAAACTGGCAGACCTGCACCCACACCTCAGATCCCCATCAGATTCCAACAAGGAAGAACCAAAGAAGAAGAAGGACTGCCCTGCTGGACCCCTGGCCTGCACCTGCAACCTGCACTCAGAAGGACTGCACCAGCTGCACACTTGGGCTTCACCACAAGAAGGACTTTGCCTGGCTTCAACTGGTTCAAGGAGGGACACCCTGTTCGCTACAGGTGAAAAATTGCTAACCAGAGTCCCCTGCACCAACTCATGAAGAAATCAACCAGCTGACCACTGCCCAGTGGCCAAAAAGGAGTTTGCGCCAGGTACATTCTGGGAGTTGTAGTCCACACCCCCAAGGATCATATCAGAGCTTTTGGACCCTGGGGTGAGCTGTGGACCCCAAAAGAACCTTAAAAGAACATCTGGGAGAAGACCCAAAAGTTTGGAGAACTTTTGAAAAAAAGCTCCATAGAGGGACCGACCCGCCGCAGCAACTCTAGCCGGCTTGCCTCAACCGCGACCCGGCCTGATTTGCAGGTTCGTCCCAGTGAATAAAATCTCCAAAAAAGAGACTAAGTCAGAACGAACAAAGTTGACCGGGACCTCCCAGCCAGCGTATCCGAGGAGGGCTCCAAGGACGTTGGATCAAGATCCAGGTTTACCCAGGTCAAAGGATTTTCACCTCGAAAAAACGACTAAGTCCAAAGGTAAAAATCTCCACCGAGGATTCCTGCGACGCGGTCGGATTGGACTGGCAGGTTCGTCCCACTGAAGAAAATCTTCAGAAAAACGACTAAGGGCCAGAAAGGTGTCTCAGACACCTTCTGCGAGTCGCTATGGGGTCGCAAAGACCCACCTCATTAATATTAATGAGGTAGGTCGCAATTTGCGACCCCATAGCGATTCAGGGCACTCACGGGGATGGAGGCCTGCTGTAGTCAGCAGACCTCCATGTCCGTGACTGCTTTTAAATAAAGCAGTTTTTTTTTCAAAGTGCAACCCATTTTCCTTAAAGGAAAACGAGCTGCACTTTGAAAAATAAACCGAAACCTTTTGTTTCAGTATTTTTCAGGGCAGGTAGTGGTCCATTGGACCACTGCCTGCTCTGAAAAATTATTTTTTGGTCCAGACACAAAGGGGAAGGGGTCCCATGGGGACACCTTCCCGTTTGCGACTGGGTTACCATCCACTTCAAGTGGGTGGTAACTGCGCTTTCATTTGCGACCGCAATCGCGGTCGCAAATGAAATTGCATACCAGTGCGACTCGCAAATAGGAAGGGAACACCCCTTCCTATTTGCGACTCGGAAATGCATTTTGCAAGTCGGTTCCGACTCGCAAAATGCATTTCACATAGCAAAGTGTCTTTAGCGACTCGCAAACAGCGATTTTCGCCGTTTGCGAGTCGCTAAAGCTTTGCTACATCTGGCCCTAAGTGCGAAGGTAAACTTTTGACGAGGCCTCCCGCAGCCTGTAGCCGAGCCGGGCTCCATCGTGGTCAGCCTTAAACTTTGACTTTGCCCCGGTCGAGGTGCAACCAGATGTCCCGATTGGCCCTTTTTGTTTCTAGGTGCTAAAAAAACAATAATTCTTTAAAAATTCATATCTCCAGTTCCCCTTATACGATTTTATTCATTTTTCAGTCATTTTAAAGATAAAAATATAACCTATTGTTATAAATTGGTTTCGGATTTTTAAACTGTTTCCTGTGTTTTATTTAATTACTGTTTTGTGATATTTGAACGCTTTACACTCTGTCTCTTAAGTTAAGCCTTGTCGCTCGTTGCCAAGCTACCAAGGGTTGAGCTGGGTTTAATTTACTGAGACCTAACTGGACCTAAGTGGAGGTTGGTGGCCTATTGCTAAGTGTAGGTACCTACCTGCCATTACTAATAACCCATTTTCCAACACCCAGTCCTTGGCAGGATGAAGCACTCTGGGCACCAAGACCCCTCCAGAACCAGTGGAGAAGAGCATCCACTACCCCAGTCCTTGGCAGGATGAGGCACTCTGAGCACCAAGCCCCCTCCAGAACCAGTGGAGAAGAACATCCACTACCCCAGTCCTTGGCAGGATGAAGCATTCTGGGCACAAAGCCCCCTCCAGAACCAGTGGCGAAAAGCATCCACTAGAGACACTGTGGCCTTGCACTCCCCAGGACCAAGCAGTGGGCAAACGACCCACTTGAGAGACTTGAGAGACTGTGGCATTGCACTTCCCAGGAGCAATCAGTGGGCAAAGCACCCACTTGAGAGACTTGAGAGACTGTGGCATTGCACTCCCCAGGAGCAATCAGTGGGCAAATCCTGGGGAGTGCAAAGCCACAGTCTCTCAAGTCTCTCAAGTGGGTGGGTTGCCCACTGCTTTATCCTGGGGAGTGCAAAGCCACAGTTTCTCAAGTCTCTCAAGTGGGTGGTTTGCACACTGCTTCATCCTGGGGAGTGCAAAGCCACAGTCTCTCAAGTTGTTGACATGTTCCACTGGTTCTGGAGGGGGCTTGGTGTCCAGAGTGCTTCACATGCAGTGTGGCAGGTCCCAACCCCTCACCTGAGTGTGTGTGCCACAAGATTGCCTGGGGACAGGTAGCATGCGACTCCATGGAGGCAGAGACACACTCCACCCTGCTGCGACTTTGCCTGCCACCTGCTGGTACAAACAGTGCTGGGTGTCGTGCCTCAAGTAGTCTGTGCAGGGTCCAGGACGTCTCCTCCAGCCTCGGACGGCTGTCCACTGGGAATGTTAGCCATGTCGGCTGTGGTGGCACTGTCTGATCACATCACGGGGCTGGTGGAGGTGGTTGCGGCGGTGTCTGTGGCGGAGAGGCTGGCGGTGGTGAATGTGTCAGCACCTGTGGAGGGAGACAGCAGGACGTCTCCTGCAGCCTCGGACGGCTGCTCACTGGGGATGATGCTGGGGACTGTTGCTGAGGCAGCAGATGTGCTGGTGGCCGTGCAGGTGGCGGGGCAGGTGGCAGTGTCCACTGCCATACAGGTTGCTGTTCTGGTTGCCAGAAGGGGTGACTCTAGTCCCTCAGCCGGAGGCTCCGTGCCCTGTCCTGACTTCCCTTTGCCCTTGTGTCCCTTCCCCACCTTGGAAGTCGCTGCTGGCCCCTTGGCACTGTCCCCTTTTGGCTTGGAGGAGGCCTTGCTGGGTGGTTGGTGCGGCTTCTCCCTATGGCCTGTGGGCACCTTCTTCACCTTGGCAGGTGGCTGAATGGGCTGATCCTTCTCCTCGCTAGGTGGCACAGTGGCATCCCTGATGGGTGCCACCCACGATGTGACCGGACCTGCTGAGACCACAGTGCTGGAGGATTTGGTGGCTGAGGTGCTGGGCTGGGACCTGGACATCCTGGCCCTAGGGGAAGGACATAGGGGGAGGTGTAGAGAAGAGGTCAATGTTAGCCAGGAAAAGTTTTTTAGACACACTGGGATGGGAAGATGGAGGGGGTTTGGGAGTGGAGGAAGAGGGAGTGGTTGTAGGAGGTGTACATCTGCTGAATTTGGGTGAAGGTGTATGGGCCAGAGGCTTTTGTGAGGTGGATGGCTTTTGGGTGGGTGTGTGCCTGCGCTTGTGTAGTTTGGGAGGAGGGCTCACAGACACACTGGGAGAGGACACAGGGGACATGTGCATGGTAGTGGGGGTTGTGAGTGCACGTGAGCAGTGTGTGGTGATGGGCGTGCTGGTGATGGAGATAGTGGCTGAGGATGTAGTGCATACAGGTGTGAGTGGAGACGAGACGGAAAGGGAAGAGGAGGACGTGGAGGAGGGGACACAGTTGAAGCAGTGGATGTTGGGCAGCAGGGCTGACTGGGGCAGGGCCTGAGGTGCCTGGGCGAAGGAGATGCCCACCCTCCTGGGTGAGCGGGCACGGGAAACACGATGAGGGGCTGCTGCGTGGGCGGTGCTGGTAGGGGGGTGGCAGCTGTACCTGTTGTTACACCACCGCAAGGGAGCTCCCATCAGAGGAGGAGTCGCTGTCGCTGGTGTATGCTCCTGTCCCCGTTGTGGAGCTCTCCTTGCCCTCTGCCCCACTGGTGCCTTCAGACTCCGTAAATTCAACCTCAAGGGCCATGTGGTTGCAGCTCCCTCCTGCTCCGGTGGCAATGGTCCTCCGCCAGATGATGCTAATGCACACAGGGACACAAAACAAAAGGGGGGGGGGAATGACAGAAGAGACACATGGTCAATGCCTGCAACATCACTACCGTTGGCGGACACAACACACAGGGATCAGACCCATGCACTAGCGCATGCACTAACAGTTCAGGGGAAAAGGACATGCCCATGGGGGACTCTGCCTAGACCCATTTAATGCACATCTGGAACCCATAGGAGCCTGGCTAGGTGTAAAGGGCAACTACCACCTTTGGGGCTGGAGTGGCACTTAGCCTGCAAAACAATGGATATACCCTGGCGCATCTGCCCTGCCCTAGGGGAACCCACAGCCCACGCCCCCACCCAGACGCCTTGTCAAGTGTGGAGGGTTAGCTGAATGAGACTGTACTCACCCCCTTGTGGCTGCTGTGATGCCCTCAAGCGCCCATCCAACTCAGGATATGCCACTGCCAAGATCCGGTACATCAGGGGGGTCATGGTGCAATGGGCACCCCTTCCATGTTGGGAGGCCATCCCCAGCTGGGCTTCCGCAGTTTTCTTGCTCCAGCGGCGCAGGTCCTCCCATCGTTTCCGGCACTGGGTGCTCCGTCTATGGCAGACCCTAGGGTCGGCACTTCCTTGGTGATGGCACGCCAAATACCCTTCTTCTGGTGGGCACTGACCTAGAGGAATAGTGAAGCAAAAATGGATGTTACTCCCCCGTCCAGTTCTTCTCACTCATTGGCCACAAACCTCCCACCCTGGCCCAGAAAAACATATACTCACCCTCCTCACATGCTGGCCTGTACCCCCGTCTCTTCTATCCACGACACTCCATACAATCATGTGCCATCCACCATGCACACAGTTTACTCATCTGTTTGTCTGGTGGACCGTAGAGTTGCGTGTACTGGGACAGGACTCCATCCACCAGTTTGTCCAACTCCTCCGCAGTGAAGGCAGGGGCCCTTTCCCCAGGTACTGTAGCCATTGTCGCTTCCAGACTCAGGTAACAGCACTTGCAGTGTAGGTCATCTCCTGTTAAAGGTCAGGTATCAAGTGAGTTAACAGATAGAAAATGGCGGTCACGTTCGCGGCGGTGCGTACCGTCACCGCCGGCGTACATCGTCATTGGCTCCTGGAACCCATAGGGCCCAATGATAACCAATGCTGAAAAGCGCAGCGGTCTTCGATCGCCTACCACGCTGCAGCACAATGCCAGCACAGTTACCTCATTTCCCCTAGTTCCTCCTTACAGGTCAGGCAGCCACCATTTCAGGTGGCCACATTGCAGGCCAACTAACTGCGTCACAGCACTTTTGGCCATGAATACGGACAGACAAAGGCACACAAAGAATAGTTCACGATTGTGCTAAACAGCCTTGTGAAACCTATGTGGTGTATGGCCCTCTGCTCATCCTTCTCCTCCATAGGGCACGTCCACTGGGGCAAACGATGAGATGGTGGCATCCTCCAGTGTACAGACCCCTGGTGGACCTGTCGACAATGGAAGACAGACACATCATTATCACTTACAGACTTGATCGTGCCACAATCCAGGAACTGTGTGCCCAGTTGGAGCCAGACCTGATATCACCTATCCAACATCCCACAGGAATCCCCCCTCTAGTGCAGGTCCTGTCAGTACTCCATTTCCTGGCCAGTGGGTAATTTCAAACTACAGTGGCCATGGCATCAGGGATGTCACAGCCAATGTTCTCTAAGGTGTTGTCCAGAGTGTTGTCTGCCCTGCTGAAACACATGCGCACCTACATCATGTTCCCTCAGGTAGAGGATTTGACCACAGTGAAAACTGACTTCTATGCCCTGGGACATACCCCAACATTATTGGTGCCATTGATGGTACAAATGTGGCATTTGTCCCCCCCCCGCAGGAATGAACAGGTGTACAGAAACCGCAAAAGCTATCATTCTATGAATGTGCAGATGGTGTGTTTGGCAGACCAGTACATCTCCCATGTGATTGCCAAGTATCCTGGCTCTGTGCATGCCGCTTACATTTTGAGGAATAGCAGCATCCCTTATGTGATGGGGCAACTCCAGAGGCACCAGGTGTGGCTAATAGGTGAGCCCAAGGTCCCCACATAGTTTAAATAGGTGTCTGGGTATGGAAGAGTCCCTAATGTTTGGAGGATGTCTAACAGTTGCCCCTCGATATTTGCAGGTGACTCAGGTTACCCCAACCTGTCATGGCTACTGACCCCAGTGAGGAATTCCAGGACAAGGGCAGAGGAACGCTACAATAAGGCACATGGGCGAACTAGGAGGATAATAGAGCGCACCTTCGGCCTCCTGAAGGCCAGGTTCTGGTGCCTCCATCCGACAGGTGGCCCCCTATTCTACTCACCCAAGAAGGTGTGCCAGATCATCGTGGCATGCTGTATGTTGCACAACCTGGCTTTCTGCAGGAGGATGGGCCTGATGTTGGTCTTGTGGCAGCTGTGGAGCCTGTGGACAGTGAAGAAGGGCAGGCAGAAGAAGAAGATATAGACAACCAAAACAACATCATCATGCATTACTTCCAGTGATACACAGGTAAGAGGATGGCACTGCTTCTCACATCTCATACTACTTTAGGACATAGCATAGTTCTGCATTTTTACCTCTGTGTATGGACCCTGACATGTCACTTTGGCTTTCCATTTCACAGATCTGGCTCCCACTTTGTGCCCTCTGCTATGTTTACTGCTGCCCAACAACTGTGTAACATTGGTATGTGAATATGAACATTGACATTGCTATATTTCCGAAAGGTTGCAATTACACATTTGTAAAAGTACAGACTGGCTCCAGATTGATTTGTGATTCAAGGGTGTTTATTTCTGTGCTAATAAGTGGAGGGGTTGTGCAATGGGCTGGGGTGATGGTGGAGGAATGTTCATGGTAGAGTTCAGTCTCTTGGTCTCACATGTGCATTGTCCAAGGGGGCACAGGAAGGGGAGCAATGGCAGTTTAAGGTGGACAGGGTGACAAAGTGGGACAGAAGGGTGACAATCAGGAGAGTCTTATTTCCTGGTGGGGGTCTTGGCAATGTTCTCTGTCTTGTTCCTGGATCTCAGGGACCGTTTGAGGGCTGGTTCTCCTTCTGCAGGGGGTGGGGTGCTGGTGGCCTGTTGATCCAGTGGCGGGGCGTCCTGTCCACTAGCGCCGGCGGAGGTGGAGGGCTGTTCATTGTTCAGGCTAGTGTCAGGGGCCCGTTTGTGTCCCACTGTGTCCCTCGTGGTGTTGGCCAGGTCTGCCAGCACCCCTGCAATGGTGACCAGGGTGGTGTTGATGGACTTCAAGTCCACCCTGATCCCCAGGTAGTGTTCCTCCTGCAGCTGCTGGGTCTCCTGAAACTTAGCCAGTACCGTGTCCATGGTCTCCTGGGAATGATGGTATGCTCCCATGATGTTGGAGAGTGCCTCGTGGAGAGTGGGGTCCCTGGGCCTGTCCTCCCCCTGTCGCACAGCAGTCCTCCCAGTTTCCCTGTTATCCTGTTCCTCTGTCCCCT
Organism: Pleurodeles waltl; assembly: GCF_031143425.1. NCBI lineage: Eukaryota > Metazoa > Chordata > Amphibia > Caudata > Salamandridae > Pleurodeles > Pleurodeles waltl. Next base: position 162,174,239 of record NC_090439.1, on the reverse strand, counting down.
GAACCGTGTGCCCACTACCACTGACCCCCGGTCCCTGATTGTCTTGGGTTGGTGGGTTTGCCTGGGATCCCTGTAGTGGTGGACACACTGCTGATTGACGTGTCCTGGGGACAGAGGGATGGGCCCGCTGGGTGGGTGCTGTGGTAGTGTCTTCTGAGGGGGGAGGCTCTGTGGTGGCCTGTGACTGTGGCAGGGGAACCAAGTGACCAGAGGTCCTTGATGGGCCTGGGCTGGTCATCTTGATCCAGGCATGCAGAGCTGCTGTCGTCACTGTGGGCCTCTTCTGTGGGGGCATTGTATATATCTGGCACCTCCTGTCCGGTGAAATTAGGTATGGGTCCTGTTGGGGTGTAAATGCATAGTTGTAATATCTGTGTGTGCCATTTGTGCACTGGGTGAGTTACACTGTGCTTGTCTTGTTGTGTTTGCCATTGTGTGATTAGTGTTTTGGGGTCTCTGTGGGTGTCTGTACTGGGCATGCTTTGGCAATGGGTGTCCATGCTTTGGCGTTGCATGCAGGTCGTGGGATTGGGATGGCTGGGTTGTGATAGTGGGGCATATGTGAGGTGTTGGAGTGATGGGGTGAAGGTGGGGGTATTTGATGGCATGGAGGTGGGGTGGGGGGATATGGTAATAAAGATATGACTTACCAGAGTCCAGTCCTCCTGCTTCTCCTGCGAGGTCCTCAGGATGCAGCATTGCCAAGACTTGCTCCTTCCATGTTGTTAGTTGTAGGGGAGGAGGTTGGGGCCCACCACCAGTCCTCTGTATAGCAATTTGGTGTCTGGATACCATGGAGCATACCTTCCCCCGTAGGTCGTTCCACCTCTTCCTGATATCATCCTGTGTTATTGGATGCTGTCCCACTGCGTTGACCCTGTCGACGATTCTCCGCCATAGCTCCATCTTCCTAGCAATGGAGGTGTGCTGCACTTGTGATCCGAAAAGCTGTGGCTCTACCTGGATGATTTCCTCCATCATGACCCTGAACTCCTCCTCAGAAAACCTGGTGTGTCTTTGAGGTGCCATGATGTGGTGTGGGTGATGTGTGAGGTGATGTTTGTTGTGCTGTGTGAAATGTTGTGTTGGTGTGTGTTGTTTGAGGTGTGTGGGTGTTGTATGCATGATGGTGTGGTGTGCTAGTGGATGCTGGTGTAGTGTTAACTATTCTCTCTCTGTGCTTCTTCACAAAAATGTTGTTGTAAGGGGTTGTGGGTAATGTGGGTGGTGTTTTATAGTGTTGTGAGGGTGTGGGTTTGGTGTGTGTAGGTGTATCAGGTGTGTGTATTTCGATTTGTCCAATGTGGTTGTGTTTTGTAAGTGTGTGTGTATTTTGAGCATGGTGGTGTGTACCACCAATGGATTACCGCGGTTGAAAGACGACTGCGTTGATTCGTGGGTCGTGATAGCATGGGCATATTCTTGTTGGCGTGACGGTGTGGGGTTTGGTATCGCCAGTTTATCACTGACCTTTTGTGCGGTGGACTTGTGTGGGTGTCTGTATTGTGGCAGATTAGAAGATGTGGGTCGTAATACCTGTAGCGGATTTCCGCCACGGTATGTTGGCAGCCTTCAGCACGGCGGTAAGCGAGATTTACCACCAGGGTTGTAATGAGGGCCATAATGTGCTCTTTGACTCTCCATGCCATCATAGGAAGTGGTGTCACTTGACTTTAATAACACTGAAGAAGTGACATCACATGACCTTTGAATATGATGTTCTGATATCACAAGAAGTGACACCACTCTGCATTGAAATATTGGGCATTACAGGAGGTGACTAAGGTATGGATCAAATACTATTCGTTAGAGCACCTGCAATCACAAAAAAGAAACTCCATTAACAACAAATAACCCAAATCTTATCAAATTTGTAACAAATTACACCATGGTTGGCGTATTAGAAAACATTGTTAAAATAAAAATGCATATGTAATTCGAGATTAATATGAAAATATCCTGTTGGTGGTCGAAACGCGTCTTGTCTTCTGCCTGCCGTACTGAAAATGAATCGGAGTGGCTCGCTTTTCTTGCCAGAAGTGGCAGGGTTTGGTTTGCGAACTTTGTGAAACATGCAGACAGCAACAACATCTGCTGCTGCATCCTGTGGTAAACCATGAACGTAGCAGAATCAGACTCTTTGCTGCTGCTCTTAGTGATCGCGTAAAGTAATGCAGTACACATGCATAAGTCTAGTTCTATGTAGTGGAGAGGTTGTATACTCAGATGAAGCAGAGATAGGAGCAGAATAGGCTATGCTTTCGTGTGGTACAGAGCTATTAATACAGAAGGCAATCGTGTTTACTTAATGTGCTTTCAGGCTCTCCTAACAGATATACTTGAAGTTATACCATGGAAAACAGCTGGGTACCACATCTGCGGATGCCTTTCTTATTTCATATTGAGACCTGTACGCATCTCTTACATGCACTTCGTGATCTGAAGCATTAACCACTGATCTATTAGTGGTGACATTAACAAGCAGCTCTGCTACTCACGTCACTCCTGCTATAACCATACAAACATGAATGCGAACTCTGCCGGTACAAATCAAGCCTCGTGGAGAATTCACCTCTTTTCTTTCAGTACTTGGACCTTGATTCTGGCCTGCAGTATTAACCCACTATTACTTCTGTACCGTGGCCTGTGCTTAATTTGTGCTTGTTGTTTCCGGTGCTGAGCACCGGCACTTATTTGTGAGGGCCGGGGATTATTAATCTGCCTCAAGCATTTGCTGCGATGAAAGGACACATTAGGGAGAGACGGAAGAAGGAAAAACTAAAAAGCGTCATAAAGGGAGAAAGTAGAAAGTTACAGGATGAGCTGAAGGGGAAGGGGTGGTCGTAAATGAATTGAAAAGGCCCGAGATGGCTTCAGGATTACGCTGCCTCAGTATTCAGTACTGGCAGATTTAGTTACACCAGCCAGTGTTTAAGAGAAGGGCTTTGAGCACGGGCACCTCTTTATTTACAAATTAAGCACTGACTTGGCCCACTGCCAAACCCCTCAGTCATGGCACACCCATTGTTCTTTGAGTACTGGGATGAATATTCATCCGCGGAGCTCAGTCATGACATTTCCACCCCATTCTTCTCCTCCAGAATGGGACAGACAAAGAGTGAGTTGCTTGGTGACACTGCGCTGTTCAGCTTGAATTTTAATAGTTGCAGTTTGCGACTGTTACAATCTTATTGAACTGATGTAATTTAGGCTGCGCCTGCTTTCTGTACCACAGGGGAGCTATCAAGTGGTCGCAGCTGCGACCCCTGGTGACTCCCACATGGCATTCTTGGCGCTAAATATGAGCTCTGTACTTCTAAAACTCTGTCTGATTTCAAGATCCTAGGTAATCTTTGACATCAGATCAAATTCTCCAATGCGGAAAATGTGTTCTGAAACAAAGCTTTATTTCTAAATGTGGTACATACATGGTTTCCCAAACTTTTCACTCAGCACACCTTCGGCCATTACCCTCAAAAAATTACAAATTCATGTTTTAACATCATTTTAAAAATAGCTTTCTGTGGATATAATTTTCCAGAAAACATAACTATGCTCAGGCAGGGAACTAAATCACCTTCTGTATTTCCAGGGATCATGGGAGATGAAATTATTATTCAATATTTTTCATTGAAGTTTGATCCTATTGTACTGATATCCATTATTCATTATTAACTCTTCTCAAGAGGAGTATCTACATCATTGTAATTATTTTTTTCTGAGCCTGTGTTCGTTTTTTATCATTTTGATACTTTCTATAAACCAAGTGCTGAATGTGGTGAGTACTATCCTAAACAAGCTTCTGCAAAGCCACTAAGGAACATATTTATGGAAAGTGAGCGCTGGATTAGCGTAATTCTTTATACTAAAGAGGCACTAACTTAACTCTATTTTGAAATAAAGCGGGGGGCGTGGCCAACCAAGATGGCCGCAGGGCACGTCTCTACTGCGCTCCGATTTATCCTACAGGGATCCTGGGTGCACCCCCCTGCAACGACAAGTTGAGTTGCCCCAATGACGTTGGGGGGTCCCTCCCTGTTTTTGACCCCAGTTGGAGCTCCCGGTCTCCTGGGGCGCGGGTTCGGGCCTGGTTATATGTGCGCGTCCAGTGCACGTGTGTTGGGCCCATGGCGGCCTTTGTCAGCGGGAGCGACTCCCTGCCGGCCACCAATCAAGTGGCTGGAGTGCACGGAGGGAGCTGGTTGTGGCTGTCCTCCTCCCCGGAGTCCGCAGAGAGGACGGCGGGAACCGGGGCGGGCGCTGGAGTTGGCTCACCCCACAACGATGCTCCGAGGTGAAGGAGGTGTGGGGGGCCCATCTTGCCCCCACCCTTTCTGGATTGCCTGCACACATATTGCTCCCTGCATGCACAGAGGACTAGTTCTGCAGAACCGTGGGCTGCAGAGACTAGAACAAAGGTGGCTCGGGCCTCGGCTGGGTCGTGTGCAAGTGGCATGGGCTGGCACACTCTTCTGCAGGGTCCACTGGTGAGCGGCAACGAGGGAGGCTGATCTGGGGGCCAACGGATGTTTCTACTCCAACAGTGAGGTGTTCGTTTTCCCACTTCTGGAGTGTGTGCAGAGAAGTAGAGGACTCGGACCTGTGATCCTATGTGCAGTGTGCACACCTGACCCACGCTAGGCTGAAGTGGGTGGCGCGGGCATTTGGGGGCCCCTGTGGTGAACATTTGGGCTGAACATTTGCCCTGTTGATAACACATCCTATTATCATTTGTGGAGGTAAGATGGGGCGCCATTGGCAGACTGTGCCGTTGCAGGGGAACACAGTAGAGCAATATACTAACCCTACTCTGCTCCCACAAAGACAGACTCACTTGGGAGGGTTGGGAGAGGCTTTGGAGGATCCAGCCACGGTGGGGGAGCCCACGTGTGTGGACCTGTTAGTCGCCATACATGGCGCTAGATTGGCCCTGGAGGGAAAAATAGAAACTCTGGCTATGGAGGTGACCCTTCTGCAAGCTGACCTCCGCAAGGTAGGTCAAGGTGGTGCAGGGGTCTACTGTGGACTTGCAAACAGAGGTGGGCACATTGCACAAGCAGACGGCTCAGGTCACATCTACTGTTGGGACATTAGAGGCACAGCTGGAGGATTCAGAGGGCAGATCTCGGCAGAACAACGTGCGCCTCCTTTGCTTCCCGGAACGTGCGGAAGGTTCCACAGTGGAAAGCTTTGTTGAACAATGGATCAGAGAAGTTTTGCAGCCGGAGGGGTTGTCCAGGGTGTTTGTGGTGGAGCATGCCAATAGGGCGCTGGCTGCTCCTCCTCGGCCTGGGGCGCCATCGAGAGCCATCATAGCGCACCTCCTGAACTATAAAGACAGGGACTGTATCCTACGGACCACCCGTGAGACCGACAGGGCTGTATTTGAAAATCACAAGATTTCCATCGTCCCAGACTATATGAATAAGGTCCAGTCTTCCTGGAAAGGGTTTCTAGAGGTGAAGGCCAAGCTTCATGCCATGATCATCAGATACATGTTACTGTACCTGGCACGGCTGAAGGTGATTTCCGGAGGTAAATCACAGTTCTTTGAGCATCGCAAGGAAGTCTGGAGACAGCTGGTGATGTGGAACAGGGTTGGCCCAGGTCCTTCTGGGTAGTCTGGAGTCGGTTCGGCTCGTACTTCTGGAGTGGATGGTACGGACTTGAGGAGTCATGGACACAGTGATGTGTTGACTCTGACTCTGTCAGCAGAATTGAAATCCAGCAGGATGGTACCATGGCGGTGGTGGATCCTGAACAGGCAGTTGTACTGGCTGGCTCATCGAACATGGATGATGGGGTGCTATCTGTTAATTCTTGAATATGTGGACCTTTAGGGGATACTGCTTGTGCAGCTCGGCTGGGGGCCTTGTGGTCAGCCTGTGGTCCGCGCCCTGCTTGATTGGGAGTATTGAAATTCTTACGGAAGTTGTTTAAAGGGGCTTTATATGTCTGTCTACTATATGATTGAGGGGGGAAATGTTTATCCTAGATGATGTTTGGATGGAGTGGAAGGCACAGTGTATACTGGTGGGGTTTGGGCTGTTGTCCTGGCAGCGTACGTATATATGGATCCACAGTATATTTTGATAAGTATGTTTTACTGTTCAACCATGGTGGGTACAAGGGTTTAGGGGTGTAAAGTTTGTACAAGTTCTCAACAGTTTGATGTTTATTACGGCAGTGCATTGTTGAGTGTGAACTGAGTGGTTGGGTCTTGTCTTGCATTCTTCTTTTGGCTGTGGTGCTGGAGGAGGGGCCCTAGCGGTAGGGGTGGATATGCAATCTTAACATGGGTCGACAGATTAATATACTGACATGGAATGTTAGGGTTCTGAAGAGCTACACTACGCCTTACAGAGTACACTCCTTCCTGAGACGGAATAGGGTTCATATTGCGTGTCTGCAGGAAACTCATTTGACAGTAGAGGAATCACATAAGTTGGTTAGAAAGTGGTGGGGTCAGGTGTTCTCTTCATCCTCTTCCTCTTATGCAAGGGGAGTGTTGATATGGATTGTCCCTGGGATCCAGTTTACACATATCTACAGTGAAGCAGATGTAGAAGGGAGATATATACATTTATATGGCACTTTGGATGGAATGCCCCTTACCATTCTAAATACTTACGCACCTAATATAGATGATCCCTCCATTTATGACACAATACCTGAAATGCTGTGGGAGGGTATAGTCTCCCCTCTGATATGGGCTGGAGATTATAATTGCATATTGGATGGTGAGGTGGATCATTCTCCTCCTAAATGGGGAACCAAACCATTGATGACGAGATCCCTCGCAGAGATTATGCATAATCTAGGACTCTGGGATGGATGGAGAGAACTGCATCCGAAGGTTAGGGAATACACCTGTCACTCTAAGACACACAATACATATAGTCAGTTGGTTAGTTTCCTCTTGTGCGGACTGACTTGTTCACAGGTAATGGATGTCAAGCATTTGGGGAGGTTTTTGTCTGATCATGCACCAGTGCTGATGCATGTGTTATGGGGATCTGATGCTAATGTGTCTCATGGGTGGTGTATGCCTCCCTCGTTTCTAATGGAGACTGGCTGTCATGAGAAAATGGCAGCAGCCCTTAAGGAATATTTGGATCTGCGTTGGGGTACGACAAACTCAAAGGGCACGGAATGGGATGCCATGAAGGCGGTATAGAGGAGAGTGTATATCGGCCCAGCATGTGGGGTACGCAAACAAACGGAACAGGAATTTATAGATTGGGAAAGTGAACTGGAGGTAGCACAGCATCAGATTCCAGTAACTCCAGAGGTTGAGCAAGAGCAGCTTCGGCTGTTTAAGAAGGTCAGTAACTGATGAGACACGCTGGATAAGGTTACCCTTAGATCGCATAGACAGCGTCTTCATAGGGTGGGAGACAAGTCTGGTAAATTGTTGGCATGGCTCTTTAAGCGTGAGGTTGACTCTCCTTCCATCCTGTGTATTAGGAATGCGGATGGGGTACAGGTTACTAATCACAGGGATATTTTCTGGGAATTAGTGGCGCATTTGCATGTTGTGTCCAGGGCCGGTTCTCCTGTGTCGGATGTTAGATTAGGTGAGTTTATGGGCCGGATGAGACTTCCGTGGCTGGAGCCGGACTGTATGGAGAGTCTAGAGGCTGAGATAACAGGTGAAGAGGTGGGTGCGGCTCTGGAGGTGTTGTTGAACTCTAAATCGCCTGGTGGGGATGGTTTTCCAATTGAATTGTACCAGACATTTACTCTCCTTCCAGAGAAGAGGTTGCTGGTGGTGTTTGAGGAAGTTTAGGATTGGGGTATTCTTCCTGAGACCATGCTACAGGGAGTTGTCTGTCTAATGCTTAAGCCTGGGGGGGATCCTGATGACACTCCCTCATATCGCCCACTTACTATGCTCAATACGGATGTCAAGGCTCTGTGTAAAAGTTTGGCTACTTGACTGTATAGAGTGATATCCGGCTTGGTACACGAGGATCAATGTGGATTAATTCCCGGTTGCAGTACAACTTACAACTTACGCCGTTTGGCACATGTTGTACATGAAACAGCTGGGGTGGTAGATGAATTGGTATTAGTTTCACTGGATCTAGAGAAGGCTTTTGACACTGTGGAGTGGGAGTACTTATTGGCAGTTCTGCAAAGAATGGGATTTGGCCCTCAATTTTGTGCTTGGGTTTGTTTATTGTACACTGCTCCCACTGCACGTTTGGTAGGAGTACTAGGCAGGGTTGCCCATTGTCACCGCTCCTTTTTGCTTTAGCGGTTGAGCCACTGGCGGCCTGGCTGCATGAGGAATTGGGGCACTGGGGTGTTCAGATGGGACTGTTGTAATTTAATAGCGATTAGATTAAGCATTAGCAGAAGACATCTTGTATTTAGCAACTATTGTGAACATTTGGCGGAATCCATTTTGTATTCATGGCAGCCATTACATCTGCCATGTGCTCGCCATGTGCTCTGTCCTACCTTTCTGTTAACTACTCTTGAAAATCTGTCTAGTGACAAGTTATATTTAGCATTTCCCACTTTTGCACATTCCCAGTAAGATCTGCAGTTGTTAGCAATCAGTAACAGACAGTAATGTGTCAACTAGTCCTTGAAACTGTTAGCCCCTCCTACCTGTTGACTGTGCATTTCCATATGACCTTACATGTAAATAAGTCTTGCATCTATAATTGTACCACCTTCTTTTAGCCCCTGCGTGGGTATAAAAGGAACATGCTCTCTTAGTTCAGTGTGCTACTTCAAACATTACCGAAGGGTGCTGTTTGAACTGTAGTACCACCTCATGAGGTTTAATAAACTTTGTCTTTTTTTTTCAGTTTCTGTGCCAACTTCTTCCTATATGGTCTGAGGACTTTGTGCACAGAAGGGCGAACCCCTTGCAATAGCAGGCCTTGCTGAGGCTTACTTCAACAAATTGGTGCCCGAACAGGGACTTATCAGCGACTCGGACGCCCAACGGATTGGTTGCGACGAAGGATTGGGATCTCGCTGCGGACGATCAATGCCTGAGGCGACCCGAGGCTTGCCAACCATGGCGTTTTCCCCTTCTTTCTGATTTGACCATCCAGGTGGTGCCGGTCCTCGACTGAGATCCTTTTTGTTCATTCGTCATGCAGTGACCATTTGGTCAATTTTAGAACTTGGCAGTTGGAACCTGGACACCCTGTGATTGGTAAGAGCCATTTTACGGCACTTGCTGTGGGTTTTGATGCCTTTGTTTGGTAATGAAGTTTAGCACTACTTACTGTGGCTCTCGTGTTTTGGGTGACTAGTCAATTTGTGTCCTTTGAATTGATATATAAATTGCAATTTATATAGGCAGGTAATGAGGAGAATTTTCTCCAATTTAATTTTGATTTGAACGGCACCTTAAGTGCTACTTTGATTATAATATTGCATATTCTGCACTAGTTTTGGCATGCCTGTTTTTAGCGCACTTCGTAGGATGTGTTGCTTTTGTAATGGTACCAATTTGAGACTGGAAGAATCGCAACCGGCACCCCCAGAGGGGACGCCCAATAGAGATATGTATGTTAAACATGGTCTTTCTTCTATAATGTACAGCACATTATGGAATAAATACACTTGTGCGGATCCTGAGTTACGTTGGCCTATGAATGGGTCATTTGATTTGCAAAAGATTGAGTATGTGGAACAATGTATGTGTAAGCCAAGGTCTAGGCAAGATATGTTTGACTGTGTACGAATGTGGGAGAAAGAAGTACGTGGACGAGTGAAGCGTGAGCAAGCCTTGCTTGAGAAAGAGCAGCGGAAGAATGTATATGTGAAAGCATTGGAAATGAGAAAGAAAGAAATAAATGACGTAAAGGAGCTAGAAAAGAAAGAACGTAAATTACAGGTAACTGGCCAATGCACCGTTAGGCAACCTCTCTATCCTATCCTTAATAAACCACACAATGATTTTTTGTTACTAGATCGCCCTCCACCTCCGTATGACGTTCCTTCTGCCCCTCATGAGTTAGTTAAGGTCTCCGGTCCGGAGCAACAGAAGATGCGAGACAGTCGCTCTATGTTGTCTGCTGACCGTGCGTCTGAGCTTAGATCTATTGCTCGTAAAACAATTCGTAGCATTGTCTCTGCTTCTGAACTTTTAGACAACATGAAAGGGTGGACGGAAAAGGAGCAGCTATATTTTACTGAGGCATTTGGCACAGAAGTTATTGAACTATATCGGAAATATTCTGATGAGTTAGAGCCCGATGATGTAGCAGCTGATCATAAGCAAATGCGTGATGGTCTTTTTGTCTTCTCCCAGGTGGCTGATGCAATCAGGCGTTTGGTGAAATTATGTGTTGTGGCAGTCCGTTTGCAAGAGGAGAAAAGGGCCGTGGACGTAGTTGCACGGACATCTCAGACCGGCGGGGTGCAAGCTTCCATCTTCGGAACAGATAAGACTATGATAGTTCATGCGAAACCAATGCGGGACGCCGCGCTTTTGTATGTTCCTCCTAAAGGATTGGGTACAAGTGATGATAAAACTTCTGTAGATGCTAAGGGTTATTTTATTTATAATTGGGTGTATACTCCTTGGAATAGGGCAGATATAATGGCACTTAAAACAGCATTACCTGACCCGCGGAAAAATCCAGCAGCCTTTTATGAGGAAGTTGAGGGAGCAATTAGTTCTTGTACTATGACTTTGGCTGACATTGATTTATTTTTCGGATTGATATTACCGCCAGATATGTGGAGAACTGTTCGTAAAGTTGATGATCGTGTAGTTTTTGGGGCGTCATGGAAAGAATTAGAACAGATGGACGGGGATAGGGAACCTGCGAAAAAGCCATATCAGTTGATTCTAGATCTTCCCGCAGCCATATTAGTTAAGTTAAAAACGATTATTCCCCCTAAAAAGATAGATTGGACTGTTTTAGCATCTTGTAAGCAAAAGGCAGATGAATTGATCTCTGATTTCTTTACACGCTTTGAAGAAGCATTTCATGATTTTAGCGGCCAGTTATTGTCAGATGATACGGGCAGACATTTGTTTGTCGATAAATATGTCACAAATCTGTTACCAGGAATAGCTAGTCGTCTAAAAGCTAGTGAAAGTTCATGGACTACCGCTACTCCGGTTTCTCTTTTGACTATGGCTCAGTATTATTAACGTCAGGAATTAGAAGCAAAAGGTAACGAGGATAAAAAGATTAAAGAATTAAAGACGAAGTTTATGTTGGCTCAAGCTTATGGTCCGCCTTTTAGAGGTAGTGATAGAGGTGGACGTGGATCTTATGGTTATTCTTACACTCGTTCGAATTTGTCTGTTGATCAGTGTGCGTATTGTAAGAAATTTGGGCATTGGGCTGCCGATTGTCCAGCACTACGTGTTCAGCAGTGTTCACGTGGTCGGGGACAAATGAGAAATCGCTCAGGATATTCAGGGCCTAGAAGAAGCACAAATGATCATGCTAGGGTTGATGCTAATGTACGAGGGCAGGATGGGTTTAACACTTTTGATAGACGGAACCAATACCAGATGTCTAACTATGTGCAGCCTGATTTCCAAGATTCTGCTTATGCATAGGATTGCCTAGGATGGGGTAAGGAATCAGTTGTAGTTCCAGTAGATCAGAGGGGTCCCTATGTTACAGCACATGTTTTGGGTTCTACTGATCAGTTTTTGGTTGATACAGGAGCTACTCGTAGCGCCTTGTCTAAACAATTGATTCCAAGGGCTCCCCTGTCTGGCTTAACCATTACATCGATAGGTTTCGATGGAACACCTTCCCCTAGCCCATTGTCACAACCACTTGCATTCCATGTTGATAAATTTACTGCTCCATGTCCATTTTCGCTTTCTCCAAATACACCAGACAATATTGTGGGTCTTGATATGCTCAAGTATTTCAGGGCTACAATACGATGCTCTCCTGAAGGGGTGCGTGTTATTTTAAATGATAATCATCCTGTGATGGAAAGAGTTTGTCTTGTTAAAGAGGATATTGCATTAGCTTCACTCCCTAGTACTTTGTGGGCTACTTCAGATACTGATGTGGGACAAATGATTACTCCACCGGTACATATTAGTGTCAAGGAGGGAGCTGTATTGCCACGTTTGCCTCAATACAACATTTCACAGGAGGGCGAAGAAGCACTCACACGAATTGTGCATGATCTTATTGCAGTTGGAGTTGTTGAAGAAGTTCTGTATAATGTTTGTAACAGTCCGATTCTTCCTATTCTGAAAAAGGATACTGTTTTTATATTCTTACACCTTTTAAATAGAAATGCCTTATTCTTACCTTATTTATTGCTTCTAGTTAGGTATGCATTTGACTCCTGATACCTATCATGAACAATTTTGCATTTTCGCACGATTCTATAATATGGTATGAATTTTTATAGGGAAAATGTTTACGTTTAAAGTTTTTTATGTAGTTCAAAGTTTTACCTTCGAGGATTTTTATACATAGTTTGTCCTTTTGTAAAATTATGAATTTGTGAATTGTGGTGTGCTTTTATGGTATTTATTTTTACTGAAATAAAGCTAACGAACAAACGAACGAAAAAGGATACTGATACTAGGATTTACTGATTCATTATTGATTTATGAGAAGTCAATAAGATTGTGATAGCACAATATCCTGTGGTATCTGACATCACGACACTTCTTACTTTGGTTCCCCCGACAGCAACTACGTTCTCTGTGATAGACTTGAAGAATGCTTTCTTTTCTATCCCTATTCATCCTGACAGCCGATATTTGTTTGGTTTTACTTTGAATAAACGATCAGATAGATTTTGCAGAGTTCCTCAAGGCTATACTGAGAGTCCTAGGCCCGTATTTATAAAAAAATTTGCGCCGCATTTGCACCGCTTTTTGACGCAAAACGGTGCAAACCTACAAAATACAATGGCATTTTGCAAGTTTGCGCCATTTTTGCATAAAAAAACGACGCAAATGCGGCGCAAAAAAAGTATAAATACGGGCCCTAGTATTTATAGTCAAGCGTTAAAACGACAACTTGATTCTTTTGTTTTGCCTGAAGGTGTGGCTCTCATACAATATGTCAATGATATTTTGCTGGCAGCTGATACCCCTGAGCAATGTGAAAAGTGCACTTTGTCCTTACTTTCTTTTCTTGCTTCACACCATCAAAGTGTCACGAAAGAAATTGCAATATTGTAGACCAAAGGTAACCTATTTAGGTCACCTTTTGTCTAAGGAGGGCCGTGCACTTACATCAGATCATATTCAAGCAATTTTAGACACACCAGTACCCTCTACTCAGAAAGATGTTCATGCATTCCTTGGTTTTACTTCTTTTTGTAGGCAATGGATATTAGGGTTTTCACACATTGTCAAAACTTTGCTAGCACTTTTGACTAAAGATACTTAAATGCCCCTCCCATGGACAGATGAATGTGAGACTGCTTTCCGGCAGCTACGACAACCCCTTTGTTCAGCACCAGTGTTAGGTACTCCAGATTACATGAAGCCTTTTGCACTTTACGTACACGAGAAAGATGGATGTGCATTGTCAGTTTTAGTACAGACACATGGCGATAAGCAGTGTCCCTGTGCATATTTTTCAGCAGTACTTGATCCTGTCGCTCGAGCGTTGCCTGGGTGTTTTCGTTCAGTTTTAGCAACAGCTGTGTCAATACTTCAGAGTGAAGGGATAGTTTTGTCACATAAGCTGTTGGTGTTAGTACCCCATGCGGTTGATGCTCTTTTAAATCAAACAAAGACACAACATTTAACTAGTGCTCGCCTGACAGGATATGAATTGACACTGCTAGCTCCTCACATTACACTGAAGAGATGTGCAACACTAAATCCAGCCACTTTGTTGCCATATCCAGTGACTCAGCCTCAGTCACAAGAAACACATAATTGTATATTCCTTACCGAAGAACAGACAAAGGGTCGTATTGATTTACAAGATACGCCACTTCCAGATGTAGACAGGGAATTGTGGGTTGATGGGTCTTGTTTGAAGTTGCCAGACGGTACGACCTCAGCTGCATATGCAATCATCACAATACACACGGTAGTGGAGACAGCTCGTTTACCACAGAAGTCAGCTCAAGCAGCTGAACTAATAGCTTTGACACGAGCATGTGAGCTTAGGACTGACTTATGTGTGAACATTTATACAGACAGCCTCTATGCTTTTGGAGTGGCTCATGATTTTGGTTTGCTTTGGAAGGAGAGAGGCTTTCTCACATCCCACGGGATACAGATAGTGCACGGAGAATTAGTGCATAACCTCTTGACTGCATTGACATATCCAAAGAAACAAGCTATTGTGAAATGTAGTGCACACAAGAAAGTGACCGATAAGATAGGGCAAGGTAATGCCCTTGCGGACCGCGTAGCACGTGAGACTGCGATGCAGCGAAGTACTACTTCTATGTATGTAGTGAAGTCACAAGCTGAACGTTGGCATAATGCTAGACAAGACGTATTAGATATACAGAAATCTGCTTCTGTGAAAGAACCTGAGCAATGGTCTGAAGAAGGAGAATTGGATGATGAGGGCTGTTGGCAGAATAAGCAGATGGATAAATGGAAATTGCCTATAGCTTTTGTACAACCTATGGTTCAGATGGCACATGGGCTGGCACATGTTGGAACTTCAACAATAACGAAGTTGCTTACGCAAGTTTGTGAGCATCCAGAAATTCCCAGTACAGCTAAGAGAGTAGTACAGTCTTGTTTGATCTGTTTACAATACAATCCTGGAAAAGGGACACGTACTCCTGTGGGAGGGTTTGCTACACCAACTGCACCTTTTGAAGTTCTACAAATGGATTATATTCAGCTTGAACGCTGCAACAATTTAAAGTATGTCTTGGTGGTGGTATGTGCCTTCAGTAAATGGATAGAGGCGTTCCCCACAAAGGATAATACTGCCATTACCACAGCGAAGGTGCTTTTGAAATAATTTTTCCCTAGGTTTGGTGTTTGCAGACTTTTATGGAATGATAACGGACCTCATTTTGTTGGGGAAGTTATTAAGTATGTCCTGAAAGCATTAGGGATCAAACAGAAGTTCCATGCGGTTTTCCACCCACAATCAACAGGGTTGGTGGAAAGGTATTATGCTACTTTGAAGCTGAAGTTAGCAAAGATACAGGCGTCCACATCCTTAACTTGGCCGGATGCATTACCGTTGGCATTATTGTCTATTAGGTCAGTGCCACACTCTTGAATCAGCCTTACTCCTTACGAAATAGTGTTTGGAAGGCCAATGAACATTTGGGGAGTTCCTAAGCCAAATTCTGTATATGATGTGCCTTGTGTCCTGATGAATGATTATTTGGCACAGTTAACCAACAATTTGGTTTCTATTCATCAACAGGTTCAAGAAGCACTTCCTGACAGATCTACAGGTGAAGGCCATGAACTCCGACCTGGTGACCAGGTGATGATTAAGTCCTTTGAAAGATCAAGCATCTTGGAACCAAGGTGGCGAGGCCCAGAACAGGTGCTCCTTGCGACAATGACAGCAGTTCGAGTGACGAACCGAAATAATTGGGTCCATAGTACTCACTGCAAGAGAGTGCTACCTACCTTGGTGGAACCTGCTGTGCTGACCGAACATCCAGAGATTATGACTACGGAGAAAGGCCGTGCTATATCACCTGACGAATCTGCAGTGTTCTTCCCGGACCATACGATTTCTGGAGTGTCACGATATAATTTAAGACCGAGGAAAGACCCCGTAGTGCTGGAGAAAACTGGTTGAGCTACCACCCTGGGTTAGTGAAACGTAGAGCCAATGTGGCAAGGGGGGGGAGGATCAGCCATGCATTAGAGTAGTGACACCCGTCTTGGCCCGTGGTGAAGAAATCAGCGGCTGCCCAGGGATAAGAGCTCCAGCGATTGTTTTTTAATTAATTTCTGAAAGGGTCGATTATCACTGTTGCTAAAATGAATCCCAACTGATCATTAGTACTATGGGGTTTGTTGATGTTTTGGTGGTTATAGCAATAATCACCTGGTTTGTTGAAAAGAAGGCTCCTGCTCGTGAGTTTTTTGTTGACACTACTCCAGTACCAGAGGATAACTATTACTTTACGCTTCCCTATCAGGAGAAGAAGCACAGTCAATCGTACTTCAATAATACTTTCATTCAGATGTTGCATCATACTCATAATGCTACAAATACTACTAGCTGTTGGGTATGTGGAATGATACCTGCGCATCAAAAGAAAGGAGGAACACCTTTCATTCCTCTTCCTTTTTCACACAGTGGTTCTTGTCAAGCTTGGTATACGCTTTTGTTTGCATCTGGAAAATATACAGAGGGCGGACTTCTTTTTTGCCTTAATAAAGTATGCTACCAAGACAAAGATGGGTATCCCAAAGCCAAAGGAACTAAATGGGAATGGGAAGAGTATCAACCGACAATGTTTCAATACCATATGTCTTCACAAATATAAGAGACTCTGACAAGAAAGAACAATTTGTGATTTCTGTTACAAAAACTAAAGCAGATTTATGTATACGTAGCATTGGGCGAATTCCAGTAGGGATAAGCGATTGTACCTTGATTTTAACTATTGAGGGTGTAAATAATAGTAGTTTTACAGCTTCACATAGTACATATTTTGTTTGTGGTAACTATGGATATTACCAACTACCTGTTGTGTGGTCAGGTGTTTGTTATGTATCTTTTCTATTACCACCTGTGTTTTTGGCCCCTGCATCATATCACCAAGATTTTAAACTGTTCAATGACATTATTAAAAATAGATATAAAAGGACAATATGTACAAATGAGGTAGACCAAACGGATACGAGCCTGCAACAATATGTTGATTTTAATTTAGGGTTGTTCTCCTTTGTGGGTGCTGCGTTAAACAGTAGGAAAGTGAGACGATTGACTAGGGTTGTGGAAGCTGTTACCAATCAGGCAGCTCTAGCACTTGGAAATATTACAGAGGAGCTCCAAATTTCGAGGATTGTAGGGCTCCAAAATCGTATGGTACTATATGTGATATTAGCTGATCGAGTTGGTGCATTTCGCATCATCGGTAGTAGTTGCTGTGTTTTTATTCCAGATCACTCACCTTCAGTATATGATGCAATATCTAAATTGCATAAAATTGCTGCAGAAATCCACACAGAGACTGGTACTTGGACTTTTTCTGGATGGTTTTGGGCTCTTGTTTCTGCTTGGGGCTGGAAACTACTGACTATCCTGTGTGTAATGATTGCAATATTTTTCACATGCTGTATCTGTATTCAGTGTGGTCCAGTGTTCTGCTCCATGTGTATTACTGCTTGTATGCCTACCAAAGGAAATATTACAGAAATGAAAGCACAACACATGTTAGATAAGGAAATAGCTGAAATGATGAGCATAAATATACAAGATGAATATTTAGATTATCCCAGAAAGATGAATGTCTTCAGCTAATGCTTAAAGGGTCGTCTGTTGTAATTTAATAGCGATTAGATTAAGCATTAGCAGAAGACATCTTGTATTTAGCAACTATTGTGAACATTTGGCGGAATCCATTTTGTATTCATGGCAGCCATTACATCTGCCATGTGCTCGCCATGTGCTCTGTCCTACCTTTCTGTTAACTACTCTTGCAAATCTGTCTAGTGACAAGTTATATTTAGCATCTCCCACTTTCGCACATGCCCAGTAAGATCTGAAGCTGTTAGTAATCAGTAACAGACAGTAATGTGTCAACTAGTCCTTGAAACTGTTAGCCCCTCCTACCTGTTGACTGTGCATTTCCATATGACCTTACCTGTATGTAAGTCTTGCTTCTATAATTGTACCACCTTCTTTTAGCCCCTGCGTGGGTATAAAAGGAGCATGCTCTCTTAGTTCAGTGTGCTACTTCAAACATTACCGAAGGGTGCTGTTTGAATTGTAGTACCACCTCATGAGGTTTAATAAACTTTGTCTTTTATTTCAGTTTCTGTGCCAACTTCTTCCTATATGGTCTGAGGACTTTGTGCAGAGAAGGGCTAACTCCTTGCACTAGCAGGCCTTGCTGAGGCTTACTTCAACAGGACGGGCCACTCATGTTGTCTCCCTCTATGCCGATGATGCGTTGCTATACCTCCGAGAGCCAGGCGTTTCGGTCCCTCTGTTATTGCAGTTGATGGAAGAATTTGGGGCTGTATCTGGTCTACGGGTAAATAGGAAGAAGTCACTGCAGTTTCACCTAGGTTTGCGGTGTGCACATTGCCAGAGGAGTTGCCTGAGGTGGGGCTCCGGTGGGAACTTGAAAGTTTTTGATATCTGGGCATATGGGTTACACATACGGCGACAGCACATCTGACACACAATGTGGAATGGGTGGTGAAGGGTTTGGAGTGTTCAGTATCATTTTGGAATAAGCTGCCTCTATCCGTAATGGGAAGGGTGCCTGTGGCCAAGATGGTGTTCTTGCCTCAGTGTCTTTACCTGGTTCAGAATTCTTTGTTTCGATTGTTGGCTCGACTTTTTAATCGCCTGGATAGCTTGTTGATTTCCTTGGTTTGGGCTGGCCGTTGTAGCAGGGTGGCATTGTCCACATTACAAAGGGATATGGAAGATGGAGGTTTGCCACTCCCTAATATTAGACTTTATTATTATGCAGCTCATTTACAACATGCTGCTAAGTGGTTGACGCAGACAGATAATTGGGAGACGCTGCTGTTTGCTGGCATGTTGGGAGATGAGGCACTGGTGCACGCATTAATGTCAGGCGGTAGGTCAGTGGCTCCTGTACCCTACCTGTTTAAGAATACAGCTGGGATCTGGGAACAGGCGGTTAAGAGAATACTACGACGCCCCTTAGATAGGAAACTGAAGATCTGGAGTCTGGCCTCCTTTTGGGATATGGATAGTTTCATGTCAATGGGGGCTTGGAGAATGGGTGGCTGCTTGGTGGCAGGAGATTTATATCCCAATGGTGAGTTTATTTCCTTTCGGGAGGCACAAGAAATGTTTGGATTGAGTGCCGGACAGTTCTAACAATGAGTATGGCCTGAGAGGTCTGGTCTGGGTTTCCGGTGGACCCTGTGACATCAAAGATGTTGAACAGTTTAATAAATTGGGGACATGATTCCCACCTGTTCACTCTGTTTTATAGAGCGCCTCACAGGGATAGTGTGGGGGTAGAGTGTGTGGCGCGCAGGGCCTGGGATCGAGAGTTGGAGAACCCCATAGAAAACGTGGACTGGAATTTGGCACTGTCTCTAGTATGCACAGTTTCTTATAATCACAGATTTAAGTTGTTACATTTTAATTTTGTCCATTGTGTGTAAATCACGCCTGCTTTTCTTAATAAGATGGACCCGACAAGGGAGACAGGGTGTTCTCGATGTGGGGAGGCAGGTGCTTCCTTTATCCACTTGACATGGCCTGTAGGAAGGTACAGCAGTTTTGGTAGGTGGTGGTTCAGAAGTTAGACTGGGTCTCCGGTCTAGGACTCGAGGCAACGCCATTGACTTGCCTCCTGGGTATAATACAGAAACCACGGGGTAGGCGAGTTCCATACAGATTTGCGCAGCTTGCTTTGGTGTTGGCTAAGCGAAGGGTGGCTATGGGCTGGATGGGTACACGCAGACCATCCCTTTCTAACTGGTCCCTTGAGGTTTTGGAATGGGGTGTGGCCAAAGAACAAAACATGAGACTGACACGCAGGGAAGAGGGGACACTGGAAAATATAACGGCCTGGAGTACACTGTTAGAACGCTTCATGGGGACCCAGGATTCCAGCTCTGATTGGAGCACGGATGAGGATCCTTGACCGTAGGATGTTATGCTATGCACATAGATGACAACCAACTGTGGTAATAGAGTAACGCTGGTAAACATGGTGTATGAACGATTTGGGAGGTCCTTGGGGAGGGGATGGGGGGGAGCTATTGCTGGCCTGATTGGATATGTTCCATGTTTTTGTCTATAGGTATCATCAGCCTCCACCCAGGAGAACAATGGACACTGTGATATCTCGTATGAAAATGCACTGCTTGTTTTGTTTTGTTTTTATGTTAAATTGTTTGTTATAAACTCAATAAAACAGAGTTTAAAAAAAACAACTTAACTCCATATTTATATTTTGACTCTAGACCCATCTGGCGTCAAAATATCTGAGTTTTTAGGAAGTGTCAACGTACCTTGCATCGAATTGCAACAATTATATGCAAGGTAGGCATCCCCTTCCTAAAAATGACGCTAGCCCCCAGTGCCATATTTACCTCCCAAGGCTAAAATGACGCACAGTAAGGAGGCAGACCTAAAGAATGATGCTAAAGCCGATTAGCATCAAATTTATAACAGACCAGGCATTAAAGTGCTGTTAGGCACATTTTCTTAGGAAAACGCCATGGAGTCCACCATAGTGTCACTGTTTTGGGCACATAGATGCCCACCCCAACCCCCAGCATCACCACCACCCACGCCACAGGGACACTACAGGAGGAGGGAATCCCAGGTAAGTGAACGTGAATGTCTGTTATGTGACACTGGGGGCCACTTTCATGGAGCATCCTGGCTGGCACTGGTCCTGTTGGGGTTTTCCTGGGGACACTGGTCCCCTGTGGTGGACATTGGGAATGTAGTAATGTCTCCTATCTGTACTTAGACAGGCGTAATTTTTTGGCTGCTTGTGTGACCAGAACTGAACCTAGGCTGACTAGCTGCAGAATTTTTACCTCTAATAAGTCTAGCATAATTTTGACCCACTAGCGCCATTTTCCCTAATGCCATCCATCACCAGCTAGCGTCTTTTTTTTAGATGCTAACCACTCCTTAGAGCCATCATGTGTCTTTTTTTTAAATATGTCACACTGATGGCGCTAGGGAATGACGTTAGCTGCGGTAAAATGTTCGAGCTCCATTTTTCATAGATATGGGCCTAAGTTTCACTATTTTTAAAGAATCAGTACCATTCGCATTCACAGGCCTCTGAAAAGCTGCAATTGTCATTTTCCCAATAAGCCTGTCTGGCATTTTCAGTTATAAGCCAGATCCCAATCCATATTAGCATGAGGTGCCTGTAAAGGTATTGGACTTCAATTGACAATGTATAACTTCTTTAGTCTTTGAGGGTTTCATTAGGAACATTTGCTAATGATAGTTAACTTGTTTATAATCCACAATTTTTCTCTCTAAGGCACCTAGAAACCGTTTAATTTGTGGTATTCCCACACAAATAGCAGGGCTTGCTGGAACCATTAGAAGTCGGTAGTCTTCAGCTGGAGCTCTCTTCCATTACAAAGGTATTTACAGCATGCCTTAAGATGACTATCTTCTTGTTAATGCCCGAAGTCAACTACGGAAGGCACGGAACCTACTCACGAAGTTCTGGGACGGATGGTAGAGGCCCTTTGGCTTAATCATATGTGTTAGTTGCCCCTTCAGTTCAACGTGCTCCAAGGGCCTTGCTATGTAATTACTCTCGGGGCTACTTTACTAACATTGTGTGCTGTTTTTGCACCATATAAGTGACGTAAACTGGTGTAAAATGTTTATTTCGGATTTAATTTCTAGCGCAAAACACATTTTGCACTGGAATGATGCTTGAAAGCAACACAAAGCAGCGCTTTGCACTACTGTGCATTACTTTGCATCACAAGGGCGTTATGTGGGTGGTACATGTGCATTTTCATGCAACCACCGACAGTCTTTGACGCACGGCCCTACCTACTTACAATGGTAGGCAGGGCACTTTGCACCAAAAAACAATGCATCTTTGAGGCAGCAGTTGAAAAGAGAAATGGTTTTATTTCTCCAAACCTTTCCAACCCTGCATGTGCTCTGAACTGTACAGCACAGTTCCAATGTGGGAAAAGTTTAAAGGTTTGCCTTGGCATTGCGTTTTGTTCAGGAGGAATACCCTTCGAGTACAACATCAAGCAGACACCTTTGAATTATGGTACAAAGGGCTCTGAATTGTGCTAGGCAGCATGATTGTGGAGCAGTGCTAAGGAGGGAGCCGGACAGCAGCACATATTAGTGTCTGTTACACTGTCCTGCTGTCTCCCTCCCATGCACAGCAGCCGAGCAGTCTTAGTTGCTGTGCTGCACTGTGGGAGGTTTTAGTGAATCTCCCCTGCTCTCAGAGACGTCACAAGATGGGCGCACCTCATGATTCACACTGTTGAGGTGCTAGCCTAAATTCTCGCTTCTTTAATGCATGTATTTTAATCCTGCATCACACTGAATTTTCACCACCTAATCTCAGTTCATTCAAAGGCTTTGAGGTATACTCTCTGGCATCGTTAAAGGAGCACGTCTCACTGGCGCCAGTCGATGTACGTGGCGGCTGCTCTCTGATCTGGAAATCAAGCAGCAGTTGAAGGTGCAATCGACTCACCTGCCAACCAAGCATTAGAGTGGTGATGCCAGAGGCTCTGTAGGCATGGACAGGAGGGTGAGCATAAGCACAGCATACTTTTCATACAGCTGGAAAGGTAAAGAAACATATCCCTTGGTTAGGTTAATATTTGTAGATGACTGGTAGGTAAAAAAAACCCTTACAACACAGATATGCCAAAGAGAATTGAAAGCACAAACAATAATGCAGGGAAACGTAAATAAAGAACTGCCCCTAGAATAGTCATGTCCCAGGTTTACTGAAACTTTGCATCAGGCTTGTGCTACAAAAGTAACGAGCATTTGCAATGCAATAGGTCTCGCCTTTGCTTGAGTTAGAGCTATTGGCACTGTAAATTTATAACTGGACTTTTCTTGCCACATAAACTGGGCAACCATGCAAAGCATTTCTATAAAACCTTTTATCAGAAATAAACTTTTGGCATTAGACTGTACTGCTCAGAACAGCCCCTAATGAACACCACGCTAAAAATAGCATTCATAAAAAACATGATCGTGTAACCATATACCTAGCCCCTAGAGAACATAAGCACATGAAAAAAAAAAATAAGAAAGTAATGCACTGTAACCACAGCCTCTAGAGAATATAGCACATTACACATTTCTGGGACAAGCAGGCTTACTACAATGAAATTACAAACAAGTTCTTTAAAACACCAAAAAACTAAAAGTTGAAACCATGAGATCACTTAAAAATACACTGAATGGTGGGAGGGGTTATTATTTTGGAGTCCCCACTAAACTAGGACCACCACAGGCTGAGTTAAGAGCAAACATGTGTTCTAAAAGTAATGCCCGACAAAGCATTATGGGGTGCACTTTTGTGCCTTCGAATATTGTAGTATATTGACTGTAATGCTCAGAACAGTCCCTAGAGGACCCTACAATACAATACAAATAGCACTTGTAAGGAACATGGCCATGTAACCATATAGTCAGTCCCTGGAGGGCATAACCACATGAAAACAGAATAGCAGAAAGTAATGCAGTGTAACTATATATTTAGCCCGTATAAGGAGTAGTGCATTTTTATCATTTTGAAGGTTAGCAGGCCTACTGCAATTAGATAGCAAACAAGGCACGTAAAACAAAATTACTGCCAGCTGTAGACCAAAAGTTCCAACCATGAAGGAACTGAAAGAGACACTGCATGGTGGGAGGGGTTATTATGTTGGAGTCCCCATTAACCTAGTGTAAGGACCCAGAGATGATGTAGACAGAAAGAGCATGTTGTGGTGAATGGTTTGAAGATGGTCCCATTGTCCTAGTACCACCACGGCTGATTTACGAGCAAAAATATTTTGTTAAAGTAATGCCCTGCAAAGCATTATTGGGTGAGGTTCTGTGCTGCGAATATTGTACTATTTTGATTGTAAGGCTTTGAACAGACCCTAGAAGACACCACAATGAAAATAGCAGTTGTAAGAAACATGGTCATGTAGACATATAGTTAGACTCCAGAGGAAAGAACCACATGCAAAGAAAATGTCAGAAACTAATGCAGTATAACCATATATTTATCCCCTAGAGAGACTATTGCATTACACATTTTCAGGCCTAACAGGCCCACTGCAATATTACAAACAACCCCCATAAAACAGAAACTACTCCAAGCTGTGAAACAAAAGTTCCAGCCATGAAAAAGCCTAAAAAGACACTTATGGTGGGAGGGTTTTTTATTTTGAGGTTCCCAATATACTAGTGTGGGGACCCAAAGATGATGTAGTCACAAAGAGCACGTTGTTGTGGATGTTTTGACGAGGTCCCGTTGTCCTAAGACCACCACAGGCTGTGTTATGGGCAAAAATGTTTTTTAAAAGTAATTGCCTGCAAAGCATTATGGGGCCAGTTTCCTGAGTGAAGTGAATATTGTAGTATCGGCTCTCCCACTGTGTCAGGAGAGCCACTTTGAGGATTTCTGTGTTTTTTACCTAAAGCATTTATCAATTACACTTTTTTTTGTGAAAGCTGGAGCGTAAAGGGGAGAGCCAAAAGGAATAAGTCTGATTAGGAAACAGTGGGAACAATGTGACCAGCGCTTCAGTACCGCCAATGGGAGTTTGCACTGGCCAGTGATGTGAGCACGATGCCCGCCATGGAGCATGAAGGGGAGAGACAAAAGAAAAAAATTGTTCGCCCACGCTGAAGTATATCAGCAATCGTGCAATAATCCATGTAATAGGGTCAGGCTGCAAGGCGGTAACAAAACTATCCCAAGGCAGGACAACCGCAAAGCATTTAGCAGTGATATCAAAGGATTTTTGAAAGGCAAGCCTGCGAACGAGTCAAAGTGATAGGGATGGTTAAAAGTCCACAGAATACTTACAACAGGTCGAAAAGCGCTTGTGCGTGTGACCTAAAAAGAGTGACTGGAATTCCCCCATATGTTACAGACCAATTTCATTGATTGATTTAACAGCGAAGCTCTTAGGTTGGTTTATTTTGGGAAGCTTAGAAGCCTCAGCAGAGGTCAAATTCTTTTTTAGCCCTGTTCAATATGTGGTTTTCCCAGGTTTGGGCACAGTGGAGCAGGCCTTAAACCTTACACTCATAAAACGGAAACAAATAAATGCCAGGAGAGTGGTTGCGCACATGGCCTTCATGGACCTTCCCTGTGCTTTTGATCATGTGGACAGGAAGATGTTATGGGATTTGATGAACTTGGCCAGTGTTGAGCCCCCTTTATTGGATGTATTTAGAAGCCTACATCAGGATTCTTCAACAAGGGTGCATTATTCTCAATCAGATGACTGTACCGTGCCAATCAGGGTGACCAGACGAGTTAGACAGGGCTGTGTATTAGCCCATTTTCTCTTTTTAGTTTATAGAAATTCCCTGGAAATAGCCCTAAAGAACTGCAGTCAAGACATCCATAGACACTCAGCCTTTCATGTGCTGTTGTTGGCAGATGAAGCGTTTTTGTTAGCTGGCACAGCAAACGGACTACAAAAGCTTTTAAATGGTTTTAATTATTTTATGCATTACTTAAGATTTAAAGTAAATCAGCAAAAAACCTTTAGTATGTCATGTGGCCCTAGAAATATCAAATCCAAAACATTTTTATTGAAGGAAGACCGATTGCAAAAGTTACCACTTTTCATTACTTGGACATTTTATTAGGTGTATGTGGGCACTGGTATAGGCTTTTGGCTAACATGGCACAAAAAGTGGAAGTAATTTGTAATGCTATTGTCAGGTTCGCAAAAAGGCTGGGTCAAAAGCAGGTCTAGGTTTGGCCAAATTGTACAAAAGTAAATGTTTTTCAGTGGGTACATATGGAGCAGCAATCTGGGGTTACGCTGTAACAGGGAAAATCCTGGCAGCTGAAAAAAAAATCCTGCACGGACTCCTGGCTCTACTGCCAATTTCATTATACACATTGAAGCAGGTTTGAAATTTATTGAAGTCCAAATCTATCTTCCACCTCTTTTATTATGGTTAAAGATATGGAATACCCCGAATGCTTTGTTTTCCAGGCAGGTGCTTGCTGACTGTGTAAGCCTGGAAAACATGGCAGCTATTCTGTGGTTGTCATACATAAAGAAATTCTTTCTGGAGTTTGGGGTATGGACATTTTTTGACAACCCTTAAACCTTTGGCTTAAGGTCCAAAACACTGCTTCAAGAAGCCTATCAAACTCTTAGAGAAGAGAGACAAGTGACGGTTTTGGACATGTCCTCCGTAATTAAGTACATGCAAATCTCCCTAACAGCTGGCATGGAACCATATTTAATCTGGACAAGCAAACTGCAATACAAATTTTATTTGACAAGGTTTAGACTCAGTAATATCCATTTTTAGTGGCTTTTCCCACTGTGGATTCCTGGCAAGCCTCTCTCATGTGTTGTTCCTGTGATGCTGTTACTGTACAATCTACTATGCACTTTATGTTTTTTGCAGATTATATGAACCCCTGCTGATGCATTTTTGTGATCAATTCTTTTACCAAATAAATGTACTTATGATGGGCTTAATTTTTTTGCAGTCTCTTTCCTCGATGGAAATCTGCATGGCAGTTCTTAATTTTATTGTTTCTGCTATTAATATAAGGATATTGCATGCACTTTAAGTCACCAAATGCCTTGCTGCTAGCTCTCAATTTGTAATGTCTATGTATTCGTGATCTGTCTATTTTAAAGAAAATAGTTTATAATCATCTTTGTTTTATAAGCTTCTATGTATTAAAATCTTGAAAATGTGCTTTTAAGGTCAAAATAGTTGGCCGAATAAAGATTAATTTGACTTGACTTCTATAAAACAGTATAAATTAAGAGTATTTATTCTGGGGAAGCACAAACTCAGGATTTAAAACGTGGCTTTACTAATAAGAATAAGTTTCTACCTAAATGAACCCTTTTCAGCAACATTAGGGCGATGAAAGACTAAGGAAAAAAACATAGAGCCTCATTACAAGTTCGAAGAACGGTTTACACCGTCCACCAAACTCCCAGCGGGGAAGTTGTCGCCATACTGGCTACCTCCCCGCCAAACCCATTATGAGTTTCCCACTAGGTCAGCGGGCGGTACCCTGAGTTTCGGCCCCTTGGCCTAGTGGGAAAAAACCTACAGCATTGTCTCCGGCTCATAATCGAGCCAGCTGCAATGCTGTAGGATGCAGGGTACACCAGCACCCTCACAATGTTCACTGTCTGCAAATGGTGCTGGCCAGGGGAACCACTGCACTCCCCTTGCCAAGTGCATGGGCAGTGCAGGGGCCCCCTGGAGCACCCTGCACCTGTTCTCCACCAACCTTTTCATGGCGGTTCTACCGCCATGAAATCGCTGGCAGAGAATGAGGTTGTAATCCCCAAGGCAGATCACCAGGATCTCTAAACCTGGCAGTGCTGGCAGTCTCACCACAGCACGACCAGTGTGTTCTCAATATTGCGCTCGGACCACTACTGCAGGTCTGGTGGTCTAGTGACTGCCAAACTCCTAATCAGGGCCATAATATTGTTACCCATACCTTGCACTTTGCATGCAACTCTGAGCTATATTAGCAGCGCTCAAAGCGCATGAAACAAGTATGTGGACTGTGATGCTGCACGCAGTGGTGCGGGGTCAGTATGCGTGGGGGCAGGATCAAAGGTATGGCTAAAAAAATAATATTCTGTACTTTTTTTGTCTTTCATCGTCAGATAGATACATATAAAATAACATGGATCCTAAATGAATAGTAAATTAAAAAAGTTGCTACTCATTGGGAAATGCATCATATATAGTACATTATGAAACTTCTATTAGCTAATGCATTGCAGAGGTTTGTGTGTAACAAGAGAGCAAAGGAATTAAGTCTTGGTTGGTGCAGTGAAGAAAAGTGACTTGTGTATTTTTAGTACTACGAGGTCCCAACCTGTGACAGAAAGCACAATGAATATATCATTTATTATTTTAAACTTGCATTGCATACAGTATGATAGATTGCAACAAAATGCATGAAATTTTAAGATAAAGTGGTACTTCCAAAATATGCATTTTAGTAATACCTAGAGACTACATAATACATTTTCTTTTCCATTACTGTCCCTTCAACACTTCCAGGTGTAGTACGCATGATCAAATGCAATTACAGTTAAAAGCACGAACTTCACAGCCCAGTTGTTAACTCTTTGCATTACCATTAAAAAAATGAAGCTTTGTCATCACAAACTTCAAGTGACTAGGTCAATTAAAGCCAATACAAGCTCCAAAGTATCCTTTACATTTGCAGATTAACTCATAGCACACATTTGCATTTCTTTCAGGCAAGGAGGCACCCTGGCAGGAAGGCTTCTTTAGCTGTCTACCCGGCTTCAGATTTGGAAACTCACTGAATGACACTTCAGCTGAGGCATTTAACCAAAAGTAGGAGAACAGTGTTTTATAAATCATAAAAGTATGGGCAGGTTGTGCACCTCCGATCCCGCCCACTTCGACCACTGTATATGATTGTTGTAATTTATGAACCACAAGTAACAAAAAGAATCTCTGTGGCAAAGGCAGTAACCCACTGAGCAATTCTCATAAAATCCCTTTTTCTTATTTGCATGCTACACTTCTTTGCAGTAGGAATCTTAACCCTCTCCACTACTTTATCATGAGTGGAAACTGACAGTAAACAAAACTCTCTCCAGCTGGGACACCAACAATCAGTTATCTTGACATTTTTATTGTGCCGGAAAACTACTGACACATAAGGAACTCTGCAGCAGGTGCTTTTTAAACCCCTGTTATTTCACAACATGGCGCTCAACACTTCCCCCAGATCAGGGCCAGGTGACACTGCACTGGTCGCACTGCCCTAGAGCCGGCCCTCCTGGGTAGTCCTCCTTCGTACCTTTTGAAGGTGCTAGCACAAACCACTATGACAAAGCGCTAATACACTATGGACTCGTTCTGTCCCATTTAATATTGCCCAGAATTGAGACGCCTCCAAGCAAAAATAGGTGCTGAGAGGAATAAGATATGTGCCCTTACAATAGCCATATACAGAGCCCGGGTTGCCTGAAAATTATAAGAAGATATGAGAACTAGTACATACAAATAACAGTGCCTAAACAGAGCATCGTTGTGCCTTCCTACAGGTAGAGATGACGTGTGGCACTGCCCCCCAAAGGCAAGGTTAATGTATCTACCTTATTAAATACCTTGAAAATGGTCAAAAAAACTGCTGGGAATTATACTCACTGTATAATTGTTATTTGTTTAAGAAACAGTCAATAAAACTCTTTATTGAGAAAACAGAAACAATCTGGGACCTTGAGATATTGAAACCAACACTGGATGAGATACACTGACACTCATATTGAGACAGACAAACAGGGGAAACTGGGACTTGGTGGGGAGCCACAATAACTGTACATGGGACAGCAACCCCTAGCCATTTACTCGTAAGACACAAGAGCACATATAAAATATGCACATATCAATAACAGCACAAATCACAAACACATGAAATGTGAAGCAGGGCAAGACAAAGAGAAACAGAGAAACCGACAGAAACACAAGACGACCAGAGGGAGACATGGGGAAGTAACAAGAAGACACTGATACAAGCAGATAGCACAGCTCCAAACTGTGAGCACACTCATCTCTCAAAGCTCCCATGGCTCAGGCGCCACAGCAATGGCAGAAGTGTGCTACAAAAAACAGAAGTCAGAGCACAATCTCAGGACCAGCACTTCCGTAAGGGGCAGCAACACAGAAAACTTAGAGCACCACTTAGTGGTGGTGTCGAACTGTAGTAAATGCTCTTAAACTAGATTTTTGTGGATGGGGAGTGCCCCACAAGCCGAAATTCAATTTAGCTTATAATGTTAAATTAACATTGTCACGCTTTTGCAAGGAGGGCAAAATAAACAAATACTGACATTTAAGGAAGTGAGAAAATTCACATCCTGAAAAAGGAGATGTTTATTAGCTTATTCTTGACTCTTTTCTGGTTCCAGAGTTCTCACTCCAGGTTTTACAGCATTAAACGTTGTAAAGAGGAATTACAGTGAATTGCCTATTATTATACTGTAACAGACTATAAAGAATCTGCTTTTACATAGCGTTTGCACCCATCCAACCAATGACACACACTGTACTTACTAACTGGTCTTCAAATAAACATGAAAGGTTGGGTTAGGTTTGAGTTTGAATGTCTTACCTGCAAGATACACAGGTTTTTTGCAGCATGTTTTTCAGTCAGTCAGCCAAATATCTTCATTCGGTCTGTTTTTGACCACAAACGTGCATCATAGAACAATATTACAATTGACACTCATTAAGAATAATAAAACTTAAATTGTAAAATGTAAGAAGGCAGTACTGACAGGATTGTGCAAAATAGCATATCATAAAGTATTTCACCTTTTCCCTCAACCCAATAATACCGATATCTAGGGGCGGGGACCCCTATCAATATATCCGAAATAAATTAAAAAATAATTCCATATATTTTTTTTTAACACCTTCGACTCTATATAAATATATCATATGAATTAAATTCTGCATTTAATTGGATAATAATACAACATATACAGCATAATGCCACATCTTCTTTATAATATGATTAATTTGCCTAAAACCCAACATTCCTAATTTTAAACTTTACATACTGTCATCTTGCCAACAAATCCTATATAGGTCCACCTAAGGCGTCTCTTATTGCAACTAGAAAACGGCCTAGCGCACAGGTCACATTCAAAAATCTCATATCAGTTAACAATGTCAGTGCTTGGTCCTGATTATTAATGTTATGTTACTTAAATATTGGTTTTAACAACTTTTTACGTACTTCTAACAACCATAAGCAATCCACTAATATATGTTGAGCTCTACCCTTTGTTGTAATCCACATGTACATAAACCCTAGTCATCTCTAAATACTGTTTTTACTTTAGAGTCCATATAACCAAGGATTAACCCAATTCAAAATTTTGACACGCTTAGGCGAGACTTTACTTTCTCGGCTTTCAGCCCGGGGTGAGACTTCATCCCCCAGGATCCCCAGCCACAGAAACAGGTCATAAAAATAGATGCGACCTCGCACGGTGCGCAGGACGCTCAGGCAAGACTTTACTTTCTCGGCTGTCAGCCCGGGGTGGGACTTGACCCCCTAGGCTCCCTGGCCACAAGAACAGGCCATAAAGATAGACGCAACCTCACGCGGCGCGGGACGCGCAGGCAAGACTTTACTTCTCGGCTTTCAGCCCCGGGTGGGTCTTCATCCCCCGGGCTCCCCAGCCACAGGAACAGGCCATAAAAATAGACGCGACCTCGTGTGACACGGGACGCGCAGGCAAGACTTTACTTTCTCGGCTTTCAGCCCGGGGTAGGACTTCATCCCCCAGGCTCTGCGGCCACAGGAACAGGCCATAAAAATAGACGCGACCTCGTGTGGCACAGGACACGCAGGCAAGACTTTATTTTCTGGGCTGTCAGCCCATGGTGGGACTTCATCCCCCAGGGTCCCCGGCCACAGAAGCAGGCCATAAAAATAGACGCGACTTTGCGTGGCGTGGGACATATGCGGGACGCACCCGGGCTTGTACCCGGGTGAAGATCGGGCCAAGATGGGCCCGTCATTGCCCGTCATCGCCCGATAGAGGCCGGGCAGGGCGTACCTACTTGGCTGATGAAAGTAAGTGATAAGTAAGAGTTAAGAGGGACTATTTTGGCTATTTGGGTTGCTATATATCCTTACCTCCTATTAACTACTATGGGGAAAGGGAAAGCTGTTGATGCTCCTGTGCCATTGAATGGCACCAAAAAACCTAAAAAACGTTCCAGCAAAGCAAGTGAGTTCTGTTATCTCTCAAGGATCTAATTCCTTTGACGAAATTGACATTCTGTTTAGGGAAGTAGAGGCTATTTTGAAGAATAATACTCATTCAGCTGGGGCCGTGTCTATTAAGAGGGGTTTCTCTAGAAGTGGGAAAATCCCAGAGATCTTCACAAGAAGGAAGAGGATGCAACCATCATATTCCCCTGTAGAGGCTGCTGGAAGTGGGGAATCGCATATCTCAAAGGAAACTACTGTACCTCTATTACCGCCAATACCTTGCAGCGCCCCTAGTTCCACACTATGCCAGAGGGGTACTTCCCTGAAGGGAATAAGGTCCTTTCCTCCTCCGCTAAGCCCAGTGGTTAGGGTGGTTCCAAATATATTGTGTACTGTTCGATTTGTTCCACTGGCGGAGGATGGGGATCTACTCACTTGTACTGTACATTCTCTTCCTGGAGCTGCTACTGACGATAATGTTTTGATTAATCCCCTGCTTGATCCTGAAGGGTTGGAACTCTTGGATAATGGAATTTAATTTTCTCTTGTCCTACAGAAGGTGGGCGAAGTTAAGAGATTGGTTCTATCACTAACCGATTAGTGAAGGAGAAAATGGCAGAGAAATGTGGTTGTAAATAATATATCTCCAAAGTAGCTGGTAGGGTGGTTGATCCCCTCGCCCCTATGATTAAACCTTTCAAACCCCCCAACGATACTATTTCTCATTATGATGCTAGTGGATCTGTAACTACGGATCAGGGTCTAGGCCTAAAAAGTAGAGATAGTATAATTTATATGGTTGATGTGCCAAAGCTGTCACCAGGCTCTTTTGAGAATCATGAATCCCTGATTAACAAGGTCATTCATTGGCTACGTGTTTGACACAACTGTCTTTCAGTCATTCACTGTGATATTCTTGCTGTGGACAGATGTAGCCTTCCTGGGTTGAATTCTGATTTAATTTCTGTCCACCTTGCTGATAAGTTATTGGTGGACCAACTCATGGATTTTAATTTAAGCACTTGTCACTATAGGGAGTCGAGCAGGGTGGGTATTAGCCTTGCATTGAAACCACCCAATGCTTGCTTAACCCATGAAAGATCAGCTCACTCCCAGGAAAGTGAATCACATATGGCAGCTAAAACCCCTTATTCATTGCCAGTTCCCGAATGACTAAATATTGTACAGGAAGCATCCACTGGGATTCACCTTGAGGATCTGTATATGAATGAGATCATTCAGGCGGCTCCACTTGGGACACATAATGAGGTTAAGCATATGAAGGAGGCTGGATGCCCCACTCATGGAATTGAGTTAAATAATCATGAGCTAATTATAATAACTTGGAACTTTGCTGGCCTTGACAGGAAGTTGGCTGACGCAGAGTGGAATACCTATATTAACAATCAGGACATCTGTCTCTTTCACAAAACTTGGGCCGAGGATAAAACTAATATAGATGGGTTCCTTTCATTTAGTATCTGAGCTCAACCATCAGAGAAGGGTCTAGGCCACGTCAAAGGAGGCCTATTATTTCTTTTAAACAAGAAATTGCAATGCGACTATATGGTATTAAACACTGATTCTGTTGACTTAATGGGTATGCAAGTTAACTTTCAACAGACTCTTAAGATTATTCTTATCAATGTTTATGCCCGGTCTGTTTCACGAGGTTCTGAGTCTCAGACCTTAGTCTTATTGCCCGAATGTTTGGATACCTTGCATCCTTCAACCCTTTTAATTATAGCAGGTGACTTGAATTGTACTTTTGAATCTTCCACTTTGATTAGTGGATTAACGGTTGAAGAGGATGAATTCTGGGGAATCCCACAGAAAACGAATTCTCATATTGCACTTGCTCTTGTGTAGCCTCTCAGTTGGCTTCTTTATGTTTAAAGTATGGCCTTAGGGCTTGTAACGGTCGTATGCCTTCTGACTTAAACATCGCGCCCACATTTAAACGAGGTATGTCCACAAGTGTTATCGATTATTTTTTGGTGGATGTCAGGTTGTGGCCCTTGTTGAGGGACATGAGGGTGGAACCCCGATGTGAGAGTGACCATTACCCCTTGCTTCTTACTCTTTCTGGGGTTGCATTTAGGAGAACACTTAACAATCAACATACAGTGGTCCCATCTCCATGTTTGAATAACAATCATACACGGGTTGGCTGGCCAAGGGTGATGTCTAACCCCTATTTGATAGGTGGGATCTATCAATTGTTTGCAAATGAATTGGTAGTTTGTGAGGAGCAGGATGCTAACAATATCCCTATACTTAGCATACATGATAACATGTTTAAGAAATTACAGAGTTTTTTTTTATAAAAAAGGCTGAACCCAGGCCCTGTGATGATAACATGAATAGCAATGGATGGTTTAATGGAACCTGCTCTAGGGGGAAGTCTGCATTAAAAATTGCCATCACAATTGGTTCCTTAGGGGAGATCCAGCAAGCCAGATGTACTTACAAGGAGTCTATATTGCAAGCAAAAAGGTTATGGGAAGATTCTATCTATTGGATGCCTCAAAATCTAATAATAATACTTTGTTTTGGGAATTATTGTTTAAAAGGCAAAAACGGGGCAGGAGCAATATTAGGAATCATATGCAACCAGAATGCTGGGTGGATCATTTCACCCACCTCTATGCTATACCTAATAACTCCTTGCCTTGTAATTCCCAAATTTGTGATTCTGTCCACCCATTGGTGACTAGTGTGAATACTAGCCTTGATTTATTAGGGGCGGGTGCCCATATTTCTGAAGATTGTGTTTTCTTCTCTATAGAGGAAACTATTGATGCAATCAATTCATTAAAATCAGGTAAAGCTCCTGGACTGGATAAGATCTTTATAAGTCAGAGCCAATCATATGGTCTTGGTGTATAAATCTGATTTGAACAAAATTGCTGCAGACGCTGCAATCCCGAGTACGTGGAAAGGGGCCTAAATCTTCCCTATCTATAAAAAGAGTAATGCAAATTTCCCAATCAATTACAGACCTATTAGTCTTGATAGAGCGGTCCGTAGTAATAATTTACCTGTATTCGGACGCTCTTTAGGCCGATGAATCTTTTGACTAAGTGGGAACTCTCTGTACTCTTATATCGATCAATCCATCAAATCAATAATCAATAACGTACATAAGCAATACCCTGATCAACATAACACTTAACAATTAGTCCAGAATACATTTCGGCGAACCCTGACCTTTCAGTCAGGAATAACCACACCAATTTATTGCAAAGTTAGTGAATTTATTTCCCTATATTAACAAAGCTAGCACGATATAGATGTGTCTCAACACCAAATGATAAACGTAAATGAACATTAATAGCTGTCCATAACGGCGAAACAAGTGTAATCTATGTAGCATTTGAATTACAAGGCATTCAATAATGGCAATGCAAATCACTAATACGATAATCTGTAATGAGCTAATTGCATACATTTAGTCAGCATAACAAGATCTCAAATTGCATCGTGCGACATATGGAATCCTCGTCTAACCTCAAATTAGCATCGGCTTGTGGGACTTCATGCAAAAACAATTTAGCAACATAAATTTAGAAAACTCCTAACTAGGGCTCTTATCAAAATCAGCAGTTGGTTACCTAAAAGAAACACAATGCAATTTTACAATTTCCTTTCATATTTACCAATTACGATCAGCAATCAAGGAAGTCTTCGTCTCACAGGTACCGTTTCTCGATCAGCCTGGGTACCGTTTCAATCAGCATGGGACGGGGCAAAGGGGCAAGGGTGGACGGGGCAATTGCCTCACCGCGGCAAGGTAAAACTACTACTTCATGCAAGGGATCAAATCAAAGTTAAAGTCTCTAGGGCAAGAATCATTAAAGTCTCTTTCTCTCGATTAGAGAAAGCATCAAAGTCTCTTTCAAAATGGCGTCGCAGCAAAGTGGGCCATAATAGCTACGAAGTCTGCAAAATGGCGGGATGTCCAATAATGGCCTAATTTCTTCTCGTGCACCTGGTTTTTATAGACAACAGTTCGAATCCAGTAGGGTCTTCCATTGGAGGGTTCATAGGTTAGCTTCAAATTGTCCAATCAAAACAACAGTTCTCAAGCTTTTACTTAAGCATACATTATCCTTGGAGATGGGTACGCAAGTTGCAACACAGTATACCAATTAGCTCACTTTCAGAGCCTCCATTGTCCGCACCTGCAAATCGACCTTGGAGTAAAGAGAAAATATGCCAGGCTGGCACGAAACTTTAAGATAAGCATGTGAACGATCTCAGTGGAAAAGTACAGCTTCAAGCAAAAATACACGTTTAATAGCACATTGGAAAAATACGAGCATCTAAACCGTGAGACCAGGCCACTAGGCCGAAGCCTGCACTAAAGTAATGCTAAGCTAAAGCATTTCAAACAAGCAAATCGTAGCACACGTTTATGATTATGTCGGATTAGTGCAATTCGAATACACCACGTTATATAAAGCACGCTTATAAATGTTGGCAAACTACTCTGAGGGCACATTTTGTCCCCGTACAATCTTTATTAGTTCGGTTAAAGTCACACAGGATTATTTCAACACTACGTTTAAGCGCTAATAAATCAAAACCTTCATTTTCTGCTTCATCAATCCCTCCTCTGATGACTACTTGTCATCACACAAATCAAGCCCACAAATTTTATTCCATTAAAATTCTGTCAGTTCTCTTTTCCTTTTAATTCCCCTAGTTTGCGCTTTGTATTCTTCTGCCATTCTTTTCATTCTTTTCTCCTCCTTTCTTCTTTTAATTCTTCCCATAATCTTTATTATTCCCCTTTTTATTCCCCAAATTCCAAATACACAAATTATCACTATTAAAATTCCCTCTATTATTTTTAACAATATTCCATTCCAAATTCCCCCAATCCAATGTCCCACTGAAGCAAGTCCTTTTCCAACTTTCTCCCACACTCCTGGTTCTTTCAGTTCCTTCAAATCTGCACTTTCTTTTGTTAGATTAGCAAGCATAGTTTTAATTTTCACACTATTGTCAGGAATATATGTACAACAGTGTCGTGCACCAAGCATTTTGCAAACGCCACCATCCTTTGCTAAAAGAATGTCTAAAGCAAGCCTATTTTGAAGAGTCATAGCTCTTTCCGCTGCAAGTTCAGCATCTATCAGGATTATAGCACCTGAAAACTTTGTCAACATGTTATCCACTATAGTAGACAACTTTCTTATTTTGATGGAATTCAACACAACTCCTAATGAAGGAATCATGGCTCCAAATATATCTCCTACCACAGCAGCTGCGGTCTCTTTTTTCTGGATACGATGGGATCCAGATGTCTTTTGAATCATCGATAGGTCATCCAGTTGATAAACCTTTGGGAACACTATACCCAAATAACATCTCCCCCACCATCCCTTTGGAAGACGATAATAGGCATTATACCCACAAATGTAATATACACCTGGAATGACAGGGTCAAGTCCGTCCATCATGAATGTCCATTTGGCCTTAAAGATAAACGTATGTTTACACTCACTTGCTCCTACAAAAATGTTGTCATAATAAAATTCACCTCGATATATACAAAATTTCCCTACATGCCAAGCATCTAAAGCAATTTTCCCTTGTGTCTTTATTGCAGCAAAATCATAATTATCTACTGAAGTCCTCTTATGTAACTCCTTTTCTAATTTCGCCTTCATTTGTGCCCTTCTATCATCTGTGCGATCTAAAAAGCTTATTTCTACTGCAGAGAGCGAGCAGGTAAGATTTTCCCTATGAGCGTGAGCCATTTCAAAAGGTTGCATTGGCTCGAAAAATTCCCTCATTATCTTAGCATCCCAATCTTTAGCAATCTGGCTTAGCTGCGCTATTATAGGAACATAAGCAAAGGTAACATCATAATTTGAGTAAAAATACTGTATGTTAGTTTGACCATAGAACCTAGACATTACTATACTACATGTAATCCCGTATGTAAGAGGCATGTGGTGATATGTCACCCCTTCCTTCACTGATGTCGGTATCTGTGTACACACATAACAATCTTTCGCATCCATAGTCTCAACATATTCCGTTAGCAAGCGATAGAAAACATTATACGAAAGCTCTTTCTTATCGTGTAAGAGTCTCTCATCCAATGCTAGTCTTTTCAATGCGGTTAGTTCAGTGACAGTAACAGGAGCAAAAGTAGAAGCAGCAATTTTCTCATTCTCACCCTTTCCATGCATTCCAAGCACAATTGCCATTATTATTAGTACACATGCGATTATCAAGCCTATACACACATATTTACAATATTTCTTTCTATTGTTTTGCGTCATGATCTGTATAGAATCAGAGAGCTAGAAGCACCTATAAATGAAACTATTTAGCAATTCAGTTACGAAGCTGAACGAGCGCAATGTTCACACAGTTTTCTTCAGGAGGCCAGTCACTTATCGGTTAGCAGCATTTGTCTCAATTCGGCAATAACTCAGTCTTTATCGGTTTAGCAAATGTCTCATCCGGTTTAGCAATGTCTCAGCTGGTTGTTTGTATCACGTTAGATTGTAGCAAGCAATGACATTTATCACCCTTTCAATCAACACTGTCCATAAAACTTTTCTTTTCTATTGGTATCTCTTCTTCTTCTTCGTTCTCGATGCTTAGAGATACAAACTCGTCAGTCCAATCGTCATTGACTGCATATGCCCATTCAGGACCGGAATACCTTCTGTTCGGTATCCTTTTCCTTTTCAATTTTGCTTCTCTTTTCGATTCTGCTTCGCTGGTACTTTCCTCTTTTGTCAAGTCCTTTTCTTCACTCGAGGTTGGTACCACGACAGACACTTCCTTTCTTTTCTCTTTCACTTTTGGCCTTTCTCCGTCGTTCAAACCTTCTCCAGTCCTTGGTTTTACTGGTGATATACTTAGTCTCCTCTTTGCACCATGTCCATTTGACGGACCTGCGACCTTTTCTGTAGAGGTTTGAACTTTTTCGTTCTGTTCTGTCTTGTCCCCTCCTTCTGGGGAATCAATCACGTTCTCCTTTTCTTTTTCTGTATCGTCTGCTTCTGGGAAAACCCTCCTCTGATCAGGCTCTCCTGCTTTTTCACCTTTTTCGAGCCCTTCGTCACCGTTACTTTCGTCAGGCTCTTTATCACTTTCAGCTGCTTCAGGTTCTTTGTCACCTTCAGCTGCTTCAGGCTCTTTGCTACCCTCAGCGGCTTCAGGTTCTTTGTCACCTTCAGCTTCTTCGTCGCTGTCTGAACTTTCTCCTTGGTCTTCCCCAAGTGAGTCGGACTCTTCGTTCTCCAATAATATCTCTCTCTCTCCTGCTTCTGCCTGTCCGCTTTCAGTTCGGTTTTGTTCTGTCTCAGCACTCAGCACTGTTTTATCAGGCACTGGCAGTTTCAGCGCTTCAACTTCCTCATCTGTGGGACACAACACCTTCTTTGTGTGACTGGTGTGAATCCAGTTGGGAACCCCCGCACACTTCACAGCGGTAGTTGTCATCAGGATCACTTGGAAAGGGCCTTTCCAACGGGGTTCCAGACACGACTTTCTCACGTGCTTCTTTACCACGACCCAGTCACCTGCTTTCAGTGCGTGTCCTGGACCTTGGATCGGTGGCAAGGTGGTTGCTTCCACCTGGTGAGAGAAAGAGCGAACCACGTCAGCCAGTCCTTTGCAGTAGTCTAACACCATATCATCTGTAATATTCAAAAGCGCGTTTGCGGGAACTGCAGGAAGTCTCATAGCCCTGCCCATGAGAATTTCGTGCGGAGACAGTCCAGTTTTTCTATCAGGGGTGTTTCTCATTGACATTAGCACTAAGGGCAATGCGTCAGGCCATTTCAAATTTGTCGATGCACATATTTTCGCCATTCTTGATTTCAGTGTACCATTCATCTGCTCCACCAGTCCTGATGCTTCAGGGCGATAGCTACAATGCAGTTTTTGCTCAATGTTCAGCGCTTCGCAAAGTAACTTTATCACCTCGTTATTGAAGTGACTTCCCCTATCTGATTCTAAAGAGATCGGGAATCCGAAACGTGGTATCAACTCTCTCAACAATAGCTTTGCAACTGTAATGCTGTCATTTCTACGTGTGGGGTATGCCTCAATCCAGTGACTAAAAATGCACACAATCACCAACACATACTTTAGACCTCCATGCACAGGCATCTCAATGAAGTCCATCTGCATACGACTAAAAGGCCCGCTTGCCCTACCAATGTGGCTCGCGTTCACAACTGTTCCCTTTCCTGGGTTCATCTGCTGGCAAGTGACACATCGATGGCAAACTGCTTCTGCAGCTTGACGAAATCTGGGGTTAAACCAATCAGTTTTGAACAATCTTATCATGGCATCTCTCCCTAGGTGAGCTTGCCCATGATAGAACCACGCAAGCTGTGATAAGAGACTGTTTGGCAAAACAAATTTTCCCTCATGTGAAACCCATAACTCGTCTGGTCTCTTTATACATTGTGATTTAATCCAGGAATCTCTCTCATCCTCCCTGACGTTATTCTGCAATGCTTTTAGTTCATCTATTGTATCTACAACCTTTAAGGCAAATGCTTCAGCTGGTTCGAGTTCTGGCTCACTTATCGAATTCCATTCGTCCCTGAGTAATATACAGTTCAAGGCACAAAATCTTGCGACTTGATCCGCATATGCATTTCTCAGAGAAACATAGTCCTGTCCTTTTGTATGAGCACTGCACTTTACCACTGCAACTTCAGCTGGCACTTGAATGGCGTGTAACAATTCCCTTATCCTTTCCCCGTTCTTCACTGGGGATCCTGAAGAAGTCAGGAAACCTCTCTGTGACCATAGTTGTCCAAAGTCATGCAGAATCCCAAACCCATATTGACTATCAGTGTAAATGGTGACTTTCATCAATGCAGACAGTTGACATGCTCTGGCAAGGGCCACAAGTTCCGCTACCTGTGCAGAATAGACTCCCCGAAGCCATCCCGCTTCCAAGACACCTGTTACAGTACATACAGCGTATCCTGCTTTCAAAATCCCCATCCCGTCTCTTAGACATGAACCATCAACAAAAAGAATTTGGTCATTTTCATCAAGCTTAGTATCCTTAATGTCAGGTCGAGGTTTTGTGCAAAATTCAGTCACCTGAAGGCAGTCATGCTCGACGTCTTCAGCGTTCTCAATTTCAGCATTTTCTCCAGGAAGCAAGGTTGCTGGATTCAACGTAGTGCACCTTTTCAGCTGCACATTCGGTGAGCCCAGAATAATCGTTTCATACCTTGTGAGTCTTGCTCCAGTCATGTGTTGCGTTCGGGAGCGGGTCAAAAGTATCTCAACTGAGTGAGGGACCATGACTGTTACTGGGTGTCCCATCACTATTCCTTCACTCTGAGTGAGGCTGATACCAACTGCTGCTACGGCGCGCAAACACCCTGGGAGTGCTGCTGCGACCGGATCCAAAGTAGCTGAAAAATACGCTACTGGTCTGTTTACGCCACCATGGGCTTGAGTCAAGACAGACAAAGAACATGCATCACGTTCGTGGCAAAACAATGTGAAGGGCTTTGTGTAATCAGGCATACCTAAAGCTGGAGCCCTGCACATGCACTCTTTCAGTTCAACAAAAGCATCCATCTCATCTCCTTTCAACTCAATTTGATCCAAAGCATCCTTCTGGGTCAGTT
This sequence comes from Pleurodeles waltl, assembly GCF_031143425.1. Classification (NCBI taxonomy): domain Eukaryota; kingdom Metazoa; phylum Chordata; class Amphibia; order Caudata; family Salamandridae; genus Pleurodeles; species Pleurodeles waltl. The sequence continues at coordinate 162,133,026 of NC_090439.1, read as the reverse complement.
TCGGTAAAGGCTTTGCTAGAGTCGAGAAGTTGGGAATCCACTGGCGACAGTAGCCCACCATTCCCAAAAACTTCCTCACCTCCCTCCTTGTCTTGGGTGGACTCATTTGAAGTACGCTTGTTATTCTTTCCTTCATTATTTTCCGTGACCCTTTCTCTATCTGGTGACCCAAGTATTTCACTTTCTTCTGACAGAACTGTAATTTGGAAGGAGACACTTTATGTCCATTTCTTCCCAAATGATTCAACAGAGCAATGGTATCGGCTGTGCAGCCACTTTCTGTCTTTGATGCAACCAGTAAGTCATCAATGTACTGTACTAGGGTTGACTCGAATGGCAATTCTAATGCTTCCAAATCTTTCTTTAGAATCTGATTGAATATCGACGGTGACTCAGAAAACCCTTGAGGAATTCGACACCAACTGTACACTCTGTCTAGGAATTTGAAACAAAAGAGAAATTGGCTGTCCTCATGAAGAGGCACAGAAAAGAATGCTTGTGACAAATCGATGACTGAGAACCATTCGGCATCGCAAGGGACCTGAAACATTATCACAGCTGGATTTGGTACGACAGGGCAACACTTGACTATGATGTCATTTATTTTCCTCAAGTCCTGCACAAGTCAGACCTTTCCACTCAGCTTTATTAGTCCCATTATTGGTGAATTACATGGACTGCTTAACACTTCTTTCAGTACCCCCTGTTTTACAAATTCGTCAATAAGTTGGGCAACTTTCATGAGGGTGTCTTGTGCCATGTGGTATTGTGGGGTCTGGGGAAAGATTGCATTGGGCTTTACAGTCACTTTCACTGGTTCCACTCCTTTCATCAATCCCACCTCTTTCCCTGTCATGTCCCACACTTCCTTTCCGACGGTTTCCCGTAATTCAGCTGGAATATCTCCTTCAGTTATCATCGGGAAAAGACAAATCAGAGGATATTCTTCATCGACAGTTTCCATCTCATCCCCCTCTACACTGTCCTCTTCTTCCCCATCACTGCTCGTCTGGATTGTTTTTCCTTCGTTCGAACACATGATCGAACAACCCAATTTGCACAATAGGTCTCTTCCTAATAGTGCTATCGGGCTTGAGTCACATACCACAAACTGATGTACCCCTTGATAGTTACCGATGCTGACTGGTACCGGATCTGTTATTGGGTTCGTCAGGTGCCTGTTTGCTACTCCCACCACTTGAACTGTCCTCCCTGAGAGCGGCAAATTTGGTACTTCACTGCTCTTAACAGTTGAACGTGTGGCTCCCGTGTCAACCAAGAACGAGACACGATGACCCATTACTCTTCCCTCTACGTACGGACCCTTTTGATCAACTTCCAAGGATGCTGCAAGCACACAATCTCCTTCTTCTTCTGAGCTTTCACTCTCCCATACATTGTTTATTCCACTCTCACTGTGTAATGGGAACTGTTGTACGGTGCCATTTGTACTCATTACCTGACCCGAGACCTGTGGAGGAACCATCACTTGCTGCTGACTCATTGGTGCCAAAGGTATTTGCATTTGCTGATTAGGTACCATGGGTAACTGCTGTTGCATCGGCTGCATTTGCGTCATCTGCATACGGGGCATCTGCATCTGCTGCGGCTGCATAGGTTGCAATCCCTGCAACTGATTTACGGTCTGAAAATTTGGGCTTGGACCTCTCATTTTCGGTCCTCTCATTGTCTGAAATGCATTGACATCATTGTTTTGCTGACCAACACCTACACCTGCACCTGCACCTTCCTGCACCACCATCGGGCACTCGCGTTTCCAATGACCGACAATTCCGCACACGTGACACGGCATCACCTTCTTCATTGCCTGCACACCCGTCACAACCGTGTTCAAATCCGGACCATTATTCACAAAACCTCCTCTGCCTCTGCCTCTCGCCTGTGGCTGAAACGCCATGTTTCCCTGTAACTGCGGCTGCGGTTGCGGTACCTGCTGTTGGAACCCTTGCAACCCTTGCAGACCTTGCAAACCTGTCTGAGCTGCCTTAAGCTGCATCATCATCACCTTCTCTTTCAACTTTTTCTGTTTCACTTCAATTTCGTCGCTACAGTATTTCGCATAATTCAACACCTCGTCAATAGGTTTTGACTGCCAACAAATCAAATGCGACTTTATCATCTGACTTATCTCTGGTCTCAACCCTTCCACAAATCTGAACACAAAATGAAGCATGTCCTTCGCCTCTATTGTCTCTGTGCCACTGTAGTTCTTAAACGCCTTTAACAACCTCTCATAGTAACTATGAATCGACTCTTTAGCCTCTTGGGCCGTTCTATCAATCTTCTGCCAATCCACATTTTTCGCGGCAACCTTCGTCTTCAAATGCTCAATCACCTTATAGTACAAGCTCATCACCATAGGTGATGGTGCACCCGTCTCCCTGTCTCTTTCTGGTTCACTTGTCGGCCAACCTACAGCTCTTTTGCAATCCTCCCACAAATCTGCCGGAACCACAATCTCAAAGAGAGTATTCAGGTCTTCCCAGAGACATTTTGCAAGCTTCACAAACCTATCAGTCTGTTGATACCATTCGATCGGCTTCTCTCTCAGTTTGGGAAAATCGTCCGTAAAAGACTGAATATCGCTCCTGTGCCATGGTACATGTATTAATTTTCCCCCTGCTGTCTCCCTCATTGGTAACATGGTTACTGTCTCGCTGCTTTGTGGTCTTTTCTCATTATGCTCTGTAGCACTGTCCCTCCTCTTTTCCTTTCTCTTTACCCACCTGCTTTCCCACTTGTCTAAGCACCTCCATACTTGTGCACTCTGCAACAATTCTCTAAGGTGCGCCTTCATGCCTGCTGACCTCATGTGTTCAAAATCTGTGGCCCCAAAATCCAACCTGTAGCTTCTGCTCAAGTGTTTCATCTTGTCTATGTCAATCCCGTTTCTATCCGCTACTTCCTGCAAACTTTTATGTACCTTGTTCACTTCTTTCGTAATCTTTGGACATAGGTATCTCAGCTCTTCTTCCGTGTAGGACTCTAACCTATTCACACCCATAGTCCCTTCCACCAATTCTTCTGCTTCCATGTTCAGCCTCATCCTATTCAGGTAATCTTCTCCTTTCCCACTGTCTGAACTTTGTGTGGAATTCAAACTGTTGAACCACTGTGTCAGCTGTTGCGCATTTACCCCCATCAGTGTAGCATTCACATCGACTGCCATTGATGGTTGCGGCAACTTTTCAGTGTTCGATGTTAGGGGTATTATCAGTGGGGGGCTCGACCTCACCAGCGTCGACTGAGCACATATGGGACTAAACTCCATCAGGGTCCCAGATCCATTTGGCTGAGCCGCTATAGGAGTTATCCCTGGAGTGTTTTCTATGCACCTCCTCTCTGTCCCATTCTGCAGCATTGATCCCTGACCGCTCATACCTAAATTAGACTGACTATACAAAGGTACCGGTGGACCTACAGTAATGGGTAGTGATATCGCATCTGGGTTTTGTCCATTTCCCATGTTCTGAGGCATGTTCATTCCCACACCATGGGTCATCATTGCCGGCATGCCCGTCTGACTCCCCGTCATTTGAGCATGTGCTGTTCCCCCCCTGCATCTGCTTTTGGGGCATCAAAAACTGAGTTGATTCAGCTTGTGTCATTGTTGGATTGTGACCACTCTGTACTCCCCTTACGGTTGGATCTAGAATCATTACTGCACCGTTGTCACTGCTGTAGTACCCTGGGATCTGCGGCTGATAATTTTCTGCTGGTTTCAACATGGGCACATCTGGATATATTCTCCTAACCTGCGGTATCTGCGGGGTAAACAGTAAACTCGGGTCTTTAGATCCCGATGATGCTCCTGAACTCTGACTTTCACTGTTCTGTACCGATGCCGGAGGGGCAGAACTGGTACTTGGACCTTGTCCATTCTCCGCATAAGGTGGTGGACGGTCGTTCAGCAATTGCATTATCAACTCCTCATCCTCTAACTCCTCTTCTCTTCTCAACTTTTCCTCATCCTCTTTATCCTTGGAGCACTTTCTGTCTGTCTTACAGGTAGCTTTCTTACCTGTCTCCTCTTCTTCCTTAGTAATTGCGGGAAACAATTTTATCCCCTGCAATACATCTGACCTCCACACCTTCTGTGCATTATCCCACCTAGCATCCGCTAGTGTCTTTTCTACCTTTCTCATCCTGGTCTCAAACTTCTTTTGCTGCTGCTGTCTGGCCATTAGTTCCCAAATCGCTAGAGCCTCAAACTGTGCTGGCCTTGGAGGCACCTTCATGTCGTACATCGTAAATCTCAAATTCTCTAGGATCCTTATATTGAATGTCCCATGTATCGGGAACGCTACGCTCCAATGTTTCTCTGTCAGTTTGTGCCATTGCTTTAGCCAAAGACACGGAGCTACCCCTTTTTCCTCCATTACAATGTAAGCTGGTGTGCCCTCAGGCGGCGTCTCCTCTCCTACACTCGCTTTAATGTAAGACTCCCCCTTCATCGCACTCCTAAATGCTTTAAAGAATTTCATTTTCTCGTCTTTTATTTCACAAAGTTTGTAATCAATAGGTGACTTTAATTCCCGGAATACTCTTCCCTTGCCTTTCCCCTTCCAATCGAGTCCCACGGACTGCGTCCAATCCGTGCGCCCCTTCCCTGCAACCAACCTATCCCAGCGCGGCTCCTAGTGACGTCACACTTACACACACTGCGGCTGACAAAGCCTCGCGGCTAGTCCTCCTTCACTCAGCTCCTCTCGTAACAACTTCTTGCATGTATCGCGAGCTACCAAAAAAATAAAACAGATCTGTCGGTTTACTACAGGAAGGGTAACACAATCGCTTCAGGACCTTAGGGACCTTTCACTAGCCTCGGCCGCTATTCTGTCTTTCTCGGTCCCCACGTTCGCAAGCAAATCTGACCCGCAGATCTACTCTCAACTTGTCAATGATCTGTTCTAGTGCACTTAGAATCTTGTCAAAGCCCGAAGTCGAAGTTTCTTTCACTCCCTAACACACGTACCGACTTGTTGACCACGCTCGATCAACCTACTAAACCGCCCAGACCACAACATGGATCAACATACTCCGGAGTCTCTTGACCTCGCAGGGCCCGTCTCAACAACAACAACCACGTGGACCTTTTTATGCACAAAGCGCCACACGCACATGAAGTTCGACGACTTCCCTACTCTCACACTCGGAGCCGCACCTCCGCTATTTCTATGAAGTTCGACGACTTCTCTACTTCTACACTCGGAGTCGCACCTCCGCTATCCTCTATAAAGAAAAAAAAAATCCTCGCAACCTTTTCACGCACCCTGTGGCAATAAGCTGTGCAAGCGCAAAACCCTAACTTCACTCATACCATCACTAGTACCGCCAACGCTGTTTCCACACCTCCGTTCTCTCCATTCGCAAGCTCCGAGATCCCGGGAAAGTCGCGGTGGACCTAGCCCATCATCATTCTGTCAATCTATTTTATCCAAGAAAAATCTAAGTCAACTTCTCGAGTGGGGTCTCAAAATGCGTAACCGTTAATTCAACACCATGTACTTTAAGAGTACAGGGTCCCAAAAGACGAAACCATCCTCTGCTACCATCTACTGATAGAGCGGTCCGTAGTAATAATTTACCTGTATTCGGACGCTCTTTAGGCCGATGAATCTTTTGACTAAGTGGGAACTCTCTGTACTCTTATATCGATCAATCCATCAAATCAATAATCAATAACGTACATAAGCAATACCCTGATCAACATAACACTTAACAATTAGTCCAGAATACATTTCGGCGAACCCTGACCTTTCAGTCAGGAATAACCACACCAATTTATTGCAAAGTTAGTGAATTTATTTCCCTATATTAACAAAGCTAGCACGATATAGATGTGTCTCAACACCAAATGATAAACGTAAATGAACATTAATAGCTGTCCATAACGGCGAAACAAGTGTAATCTATGTAGCATTTGAATTACAAGGCATTCAATAATGGCAATGCAAATCACTAATACGATAATCTGTAATGAGCTAATTGCATACATTTAGTCAGCATAACAAGATCTCAAATTGCATCGTGCGACATATGGAATCCTCGTCTAACCTCAAATTAGCATCGGCATGTGGGACTTCATGCAAAAACAATTTAGCAACATAAATTTAGAAAACTCCTAACTAGGGCTCTTATCAAAATCAGCAGTTGGTTACCTAAAAGAAACACAATGCAATTTTACAATTTCCTTTCATATTTACCAATTACGATCAGCAATCAAGGAAGTCTTCGTCTCACAGGTACCGTTTCTCGATCAGCCTGGGTACCGTTTCAATCAGCATGGGACGGGGCAAAGGGGCAAGGGTGGACGGGGCAATTGCCTCACGGCGGGAAGGTAAAACTACTACTTCATGCAAGGGATCAAATCAAAGTTAAAGTCTCTAGGGCAAGAATCATTAAAGTCTCTTTCTCTCGATTAGAGAAAGCATCAAAGTCTCTTTCAAAATGGCGTCGCAGCAAAGTGGGCCATAATAGCTACGAAGTCTGCAAAATGGCGGGATGTCCAATAATGGCCTAATTTCTTCTCGTGCACCTGGTTTTTATAGACAACAGTTCGAATCCAGTAGGGTCTTCCATTGGAGGGTTCATAGGTTAGCTTCAAATTGTCCAATCAAAACAACAGTTCTCAAGCTTTTACTTAAGCATACATTATCCTTGGAGATGGGTACGCAAGTTGCAACATAGTATACCAATTAGCTCACTTTCAGAGCCTCCATTGTCCGCACCTGCAAATCGACCTTGGAGTAAAGAGAAAATATGCCAGGCTGGCACGAAACTTTAAGATAAGCATGTGAACGATCTCAGTGGAAAAGTACAGCTTCAAGCAAAAATACACGTTTAATAGCACATTGGAAAAATACGAGCATCTAAACCGTGAGACCAGGCCACTAGGCCGAAGCCTGCACTAAAGTAATGCTAAGCTAAAGCATTTCAAACAAGCAAATCGTAGCACACGTTTATGATTATGTCGGATTAGTGCAATTCTAATACACCACGTTATATAAAGCACGCTTATAAATGTTGGCAAACTACTCTGAGGGCACATTTTGTCCCCGTACAATCTTTATTAGTTCGGTTAAAGTCACACAGGATTATTTCAACACTACGTTTAAGCGCTAATAAATCAAAACCTTCATTTTCTGCTTCATCAGTCTCATTGATAATTTATTTTAAAAATTTGCCAAACAGCTAGTAGGGAGGCTAATAAGTTGGGTCCAAGACCATCAGGTCCTTTCCTCATTACAGGTGGGTTTTCACCCAAAACTAGTACGGTAGATCAGGTTTTTAGGTTGGCCATCTTACACTGGAAAAATGTAGTTCTTGCCAAGCAACATTTATTTGTTGTTTTTGTGGATCTACGATCCGCCTTTGACTTGGTCCCAAGAGAACAACTGTGGGAAGTACTACATAGATTGAGAACTCCAGCTAAAATAATTCAATTGTTACAGTGGCTGCATGAAAACACATATGCGCAAGTGCGATGGGGTAATCAAGGTGAGCTGACTGAAAAAAATCCTATTCGGAGGGGAGTTCGTCAGTGCTGTGTGTTGGCTCCGATTTTATTCACATTATTTATTAATGAGGTGGTACAGGTTCTGACTTCTTGCCAGAACGATGCTTCTTCATTGAATGCACAGAAAACCCCTATCCTTCTTTTTGCTGACGATTCGCTTCTTATCTCTAAGACACCCATGGGCCTCCAAACCCTTGTTGATAGATTTAAATTATTTTGCACAGACTATGGGTTGGAGTTGAATATCAGTAAAACGAAATTGATGGTGTTTAATTCTGGACCTTGCAGGAGTTGCACCATTAAATTGGATGGGGTCTCTCTAAGCAAGGTTAGTTCAATAGACTTCCTGGGTGTGAGGTTAACAAGTAAATTACATTGGGAGGATCAGATCAGTAAAAACGCGGGGCTTCTATAGCATAGAGCGGCACCTATCCTGTGCTTTTACAAAAGTTCAGTGACAAAAGCTGTATCTCCAGCTGTTAAGATTTATATGGCAAAGGCGCTCTAACAGTAATAGATTAACTGTGGGTGAAAATAATTTTGCAAGGGCCCTGATTGCATGTCCTCGCAGTACACCTTTGATCCCAATGTTTCTTGACTTGGGGCTAAATCATGTAGCTGATCTGATAGCTTTAAGACCCTTGCTCTATTGGATAAGGATCTGGACTGTTCCCAAATTAGATATATATTTGGCCTCACTTCTTGATTTATTAAAGAGACCGAATGTGGCTACCATTCCTTGGGTTAGACACATGTCTAATTGGTTCCGTACTTTGGGTCTGGAAGGCTTTTAGGAGAACCCACATAAGTTAGAGAAATCCCATAAAACTGTTTTGAAATCTGCATACTGCTCCCATGTAAGGAACGATTATATTTGTTGTAAATCACAGGATCGACTAACTAACCTATTTATTGATTTTAAGTGGTACCCGCAGTATGAACCATATTTAGACATAATATCAGATTTACTGGGTAATGGTCTATACGCCCGTTTTCGTTTTGGGAGCTTACCCTTGATGTCTTTGACAAGTAGTTGAGGATCAACTGCTACCTCTGATTTATGTCCAGTAAGTCGTGGTGGCCCGGAAACTGTTGAACATTTTATGTTTTTCTGCCCTGCTTACTCCTCCGTTCGGTCAAAATGGATTTGCAGAAACTGTCGAGAAATGGGCCTGAAAAAATGTTGTAAAGCGATAAGGGTTTTAAAAAGTCATAATTCCAATGATTTAATTCTTGCAGTTAGCAAGTTTTTAGTGGCAGTATGGCATTTACGCAATCGTTTTTTAAATAAGATTTTATGATGAAAGGACGGAAGAAAATGGGGAGAACATGGCGGGCTGCGTCGTACTAGCAGCGCGCTAGGACGCTTCCGGTTCCGATTCCTGAGGGGCGTGACTTGATGGTGCTGCCGATCGAACTCCGGCGGTGACGGGCACACGGATGTGCGCACCGTGTTTTTTTAGACCGGAGGAAGGCTGGAGAGCAGCGGGGGCTGCGCTGTGGTGCAGTGCCGCGCTGGAGTTGCGCCGAGCATGGAGAGGAGTGGCGCATATTCCCCTTCGGGGGAATAGCGGCAGCAGCCACACCGGCAGCTCCACCAGCAAGGCCACAAGGAAGGCGAGGCAAGGAGCACAACCCAACGGTATATTTGAAAAGGGGACGAGGCAAAGAACGGTGAGGCAAAGTGGGGGTTGGGATGGTGATACCCCCTCCCCCTTTTTTTTCAGCGAGTGTGGAGGGGACTGGCCAGCCTCAGGCGGACAATTTCAATTTGATACCGGGTGATAAGGGGGGCTTAAGCAAGAAAAGGTCTACAACCAAATCTGGTGAAGGAGGAAGGACTGTCGCAAGGAAGGAGGGGGAAAGTAAGCTTAAGGGGAGAGATAAGTTGACTCCCTCCTTGAGGTCTTTTTTTAAGGTGAGACCGGAAGTAGTTAAGCTTACCCCCCGTCAGGTTAGAGCGGTAATGGAGGTTACCACCTCTCAGTTGGCGGATGCCTTAGGTGAGGGTAGGAGCCTGGTGGACAATAGTACGTTGCATTGTCCCAAGCAATTGGGGGAATCAAAGAAGGAGTAAAGAAGGAGTAGGGATGGAGAAGACTCTTTTCCCGCCATTGTCGGGTAAGGAGCAGTTGGCCCCCCTCAAGTTCAGAACTCGACCATAGTGGGCTCAGAGTTACAAGACCCTTTGCCTAGGGTGGTTGTAGAAGAATCCTCTCAAGCCGTTCCTGCCCCCTCTCTTTCCCAGAGCTCCTCACTGGAGGCACTGATTCTGTCCATTTTGGAGGACGTAAAGAAAGGCTTCGCGAACTCAGAAGTAAACCAAGGTGAGATAAGAAATGTTTGTGCAGTGTTAGAAAGAAAGATTGATGGCTTAATGGAGAGAACTCAGGCCCTGGAAGAAACTATGGGGGGTATGAAGGAGGAATTGGCTCAACATACGGCTGAGATTGATGCATTGAAGGGAAGTGAGCAGGTATTAAAAAATAGGATTGAGCAATTGGAAAATTACTCAAGAAGAAATAACTTAAAACTTTTGAAAGTGCCAGAAGGCAACGATATCAAGGCCTTTGTGGTTTCGCTAATTAAATTGGCAGTAGGACTGGAGGAGAATGAGGAGGAAATTGGAAAGGACATCCCGAGAGTACATCAGGACCCTTTTAAGATGCGTACGAATAGTAGTAAACCTCGAAGAATTTTGATAAATTTTTTGACATATCAGATGAAAGAAAAGATCTTATCTAGAGCGTTGAAACAAAAATCTTTAAAAGTGAATGATGTCGTCTTTGAGATTAGGTCTGATTTATCTAGGTCTACGATGGACAGGCAGTGGGAGCTCGGGAAGCGTTTGGAGATCTTTAAGTCTCTGGGGGTCTCGGCTCAGTTGAAATTTCCAGCCTTTCTCTGGGTCATGTACAACAACAAAATGTACAATATTAGAGATACAATTGATGCAGATGAATTATTGGAAGTAGTTAAAGGTGGGCAGACCGCAAAATAATGTCATTTTAGTGGTTTTCTAAGTTAAATTACCCAGGAACACGGGGGTGTTCTAAAATTTTGGACCAACATGGTCCTTAGTTGGGGGGGGTTCTCCACGGGTGGGGTATTGGGGGAGTGTGAGTGGGGGGGCTGGGCAGGGCGGGGGTTGGGGGGAGAGAGTTTAAAAAAAAAAAAAAAAGTGCCTCGTTCAACCCGGTTATTTGTTCTGTAAGATTTGAGAGATAGCTAGCAGGGAGAGAGACCAGGGGGCGGGGAGCACATCACTGCAAATTCTTCCTTGGAATGTTAATGGTCTGAGGATGAGAGGGAGAAGGGATCGAATATTACAGTATTGCATGATTCAACTGCTCAAATCTTAGTTTTGCAGGAAACACATTTAACAAAGGCGGAGTGTATCAGCGTAATAGAAAAGCTGAGGTGAGTCAAACGTTTTCATGTACAGAGCACAATTATCACACTAAAGGTGTGGCCATTCTATTTAAACAGTCACGACAGGGAAATGTAGTAATTTTGGAAGTAAGATCAGACACAGCGGGGCGGTGGGTGGTAGTTAAAGTACAATTTGAAGGTCGTAATTTGGTTTTACCAGGGTACTACGGCCCTAATTGCGATGATATAGAACCTCTAAGGTGCCTTTTTTCTCATCTTCTTGAATTTTCGGACCCAGTCATTTTGATGGGGGATTTTAATGTTGTGTTAGATAATGAGCTGGATAGGCATAATTTTAAGTCGCGAAGCAAGCCTAAATCGCAACAATATTTAAGGAAGATGATGAAAGAATTTGGTTTGTGCGATATTTGGTGACAAAGGGTGGGGAATAGTAGGGATTTTTCTTTTTTTAATAAGAAATACAGGCATGCCTCTTGAATTGATTACTTTCTATTAGATTTACGCTTGAGAGAGGACGCGAAAAAGATAGTGTATTTGCCCTCTCACTTATCGGACCATTCCGCGGTTGTGCTTGATATGAGTTTTCCGCAGAGAACACTTAGTAATCGTGGAATGATTGATCGCTCTCTGTTACTGGATTTGGATGTGGTGACGCATTTGCGTAAGGAATCAGAATTCTTTTTTAGTGTAAATATAGGGTCCGCCCCAATATAAATAGTTTGGGATACGTTTAAAGCGGTTATTAGGGAGGAGATTACGAACATTTCTATTCAGAAGTGTAAAGCGTTTAGAAGTGAGATTAATTTGATAGAGCAGGAAATGCGGAAGTATAAAATTGAAACGATAGAATCAGGTGAGACCGAAGCTTTGAGGGTTAGCTTTGATGGGTTGAGAAGACAGTTGGAGAAGGTATTACAGGGAAGAATTCAAAGGAAATGGGAGGCAAGCAAATTGGCTCATTTTGAGCATGGGGAAAATGCTGGGAAGTTGTTAGCCTGGAAAGGTAAAGCAGATCGAGTAAGGAACTATATCAAGGAGATTGAAATGGAGCAGTCAGGGGAAAGAAGAACGGATGATGCGGCAATAGAATCTGCTTTTCAAAATTTCTTTACACAATTGTAATCGGAGGAGTTAGAGGTGGGAGAAGGTATGGTAACGGATTGGATGGGGTCTGATATATCTTTATGTACATCATCGCTGGGGAAGGAAGCGCTGAATGCCCCAATCACGTCAGAGGAAATTAGGAGAATTTTGAATAGCAGTAAGTCTGGGACTGCTCCAGGTCCGGATGGTATCCCAGTGGAGGTATATAAGGTATTAGGGGACTCAATAATCCCCGTTTTGACAGAGTTGTTTGGGGAGATTTTTGAACATGGCAATAACATTCCTCTTTCGTGGAATGAGGCGGTTACCTCATTAATTTTGAAACCAAATAAAAACCCTGCGAAATGTGCTTCTTATAGGCCTATATCGTTGTTGAATAGCGACTATAAATTATTAGCTAAAATTTTAGCAGATAGGCTGAGTAAGATAGTTAATAATTTGGTGCACCCAGACCAAAAGGTTTTTCTAAAGGTAGATATTTGCATGAGTTAACTTTTGAATTGATTGGGGCGATAGATATGGCTACAACTTTTGGGGCACCGTTGGCAATTATTATTTTAGACGCAATGAAAGCCTTTGATCAAGTCAATTGGAATTTTCTGAAATCAATTTTAAGGCGGGCCAACTTAGGAACAAAGTTTTGTGGGGTTATCGATCAGATTTATACAGCACCTTTTGCTAAGGTGTTGGTTAATGGGAAGCTTACAGGACCCATCATAATTTCTAGAGGTACCAGGCAGGGTTGCCCCCTGTCCCCGGTTTTGTTTAACCTGTATATTGAACCATTTGCCAGAAAAATTAGGCAAAATATCCTTATCCCTCCTTTCTGCTGCAATGGTTGGGAAAACAAAAATCTTTATATGCAGATGATTTGCTGATATACACTAGTAATTTGCTATTGGCCTTCAATACAGTTAAAGAATTGGCTGAGCAATTTGGAAGCATATCAGGATACCGGGTTAATGTGGGAAAAACTGAAACTATGCAATGGAATATGGAAGTAGGGTCGATACCAAGCAAGCAGGAAGTACGGTATTTAGGCATCTTAGTGACTCATGATCTTAAGGATCTAGTGGAGAGGAATGCACGAAAACTGTTAGCTGAGTGTAAAGGTATGTTACAAAAATGGGCATATCTCCCTTTGACGATACTCGGGAGAGTAAATTTAATCAAGATGTTTATTTTGCCTAAATGCAATTTTTTGTTTGCGGCAATCCCTCTGTCAATGCATAAAGGATATTTGGGTAAAATGCAGCAGGCGATAAATAGTTTGATTTGGAGTTCAAAGGGGCCAAGGATATCGTGGAAGAAATTACGCAGAAGAAGGGAAAAGGGAGGATTGGCTTTACCAGATCTGGCATATTATGCTTGGGCCTTCCTACTCAAGAACTCAAGGATGTTGTTTGTTCACCCAGATGCTTCAGCAGTGGGTAGAATGTATAAGGCAATGGTTTTAACTGTAAAAGGGGCCTCAAAGCATTTCCTTTTTAAATTCGGCGATCCTAAATTTTTCAAAAAAACAAAAAAATTGAAAGTATTGCAAGGATTGGCAAGGAGTTGGTATCAGTTGAGACGACCACTTGGTACTCATTATTATAGCTATCATGCGCCTATTTGGGACTACCCGGGCACCCCAGAGTGCTGTAAAGATATTTTAGTACTACCACTCAAAAAGGCAGGGGTGGAAAGCTGGGGTGATCTCTCGAGAGAGGGTACTTTACTATCATGGGAAGAGTTGGTGGGGATAACAAGTGGATCCCTGTCCAGGTTGAAGTATCTGCAGATAAGAGAGTGGGAAAAAGGAATTAAGGGGGGGTCTGGGGATGGTAAGTTCATTGGAGGATTCTTTTTTAGAGTTCTCTGCCCCTGTAAAGAAGTTGGCGGTTTGGTATTGGGAAATGTTAGAAACATTTGATGGGAGTTTTACACTTCCGATCAATCTGTGGGGTAATGCTGTGCCTGGCGATAAGATTGTTGTATGGTGGAAGAAGTCGTTGTCAACTCTTTATGAAGTAGTGAAGCCAGCCCCATTAAGGAAAAATCATCTTTATACTTTACACAGAGCTTATATCACGCCGGCAAAACTTTCTAAGTTTAAGAATGGAGAAGTGGTTAAATGTTTGAAATGCGGTGGTGTGGGAGCAACGGATATTCATATGTTTTGGGATTGCCCCGCTATTCGTTTGTTTTGGGAGGAAGTTTTTGGGGCAGTGTCATCTATGTTGGGTTGGGAAATTACTGTATCACTCCCGTTGATTATATTTGGGCTACTACAGAAAGAGGGTATAGGGAGTAAGGTGAATAATGTTAACCGTAAATTTTTGTTTTATGTAATTTTGTTGGGTAGGAATGAAATTTGCAAAAATTGGATGAAGGAGCACCCTCCGAGTTATGTGGATTGGCTCAATGCAGTGCTCCGCACCTCGAACATGGACTTGAATACGCGGGGTACTAGGAGAAATGCGGAACTTTGGTTGCCTTTGTCAAATTGGGGGGGAGTTTTATGAATTATTTGAGAATTTATTGCTTTGTAAATATTTGAAATTGGTTTGTTGTTTTCTGTCCAATGATTAATCACAGCATGCCACTCCTGCTGGTTTGTTTAGCCGAACCAGGAGATATGATGTTGCCCCCCCTGGTTAGGGTCCCTCTCTTATCTAGAGGGTGAGAAGGGTGTACGAACCAAGAGGTGGCTTAGAATGCGGGGTTGAATGAGGACAAGAAAAAAAAAAAAGATTTTATGATGAAGTATGAGGTGGAAATATTCAGACATGAGAAGTTTAAGATTTTATGTATATATTAGTCTTATTTTATAACTGCATAGGTTTTTAAATGTTTTTTAATTTTGAGTCTTTTAATTGTATTGTGATGCTTTGCTGGTTTGTTGACTGAATAAAGCTTGTCTTTGAACTGAATTTGAATTTGAAAATCTTAACACTGTTTCTCTTAATTTCCGATTGGGTAATGCCTGGATATAAGCAAAACCTTCGACCTTCCTCCACCCCTCCACCAAATGCTGGGTGGAAATTTTATTTTCCAAATAATTTAAATCTATTTCTCTTGCACTGTTGTTTGTCATATCATGCAGCATTGCCCTCTGGATTGGTTGCCCACTCCACTGGTTAGCATTGAACCCTAGGAGGGTGAAAATCTTTCCCAGACGTCCTCTCACTTGTGCTGTCCAATTTAGCTTGCTTGTCTTTATTTTTGTTTTACACAGTTTTGCAATCTTGAGAATTCCATCATCAGTCAGATTCTGACAGAATTTAAACGTTGCTTGCAAACCTTGATAGCTCCATGCCGTCATTTGGCATTCTATTTCTAGGGCTTCTATCATACTTGAGGGTGGTAAAGATAGCAAACGTTTTACACATTTGAAGCCATATGTACGAACACATTTTCCCATAGACACAGAATGGGCAAAACTGCTTGCTTCATCTGGCCCTTGCTTTCTTCCATTTCCCAGCTTAACTTCCCAGAAAGTACCAAAACTTCTACTCCATATTGGAATTGGAGTAAATGTCGAAATTACTGGTCTAAGGGCCAGTCCACCGTACTTTTTACTAAACTGTTTTAAACCCCATATTGATGTTAGGGCTCTTACTTTTAGAGCTTCTATGTGATCATTCCAAATTAAATTTGAATCAAACCACATACCTAAATATTTGTCTTTTTCAACCTTTCTATCTTTTCTCCTCCCAGGAACCAAGAGAACTCTCTCTTCTTTTTCCCTAATACCATTACTTTTGTTTTTTCCATATTTACT
This sequence comes from Pleurodeles waltl, assembly GCF_031143425.1. Taxonomy (NCBI): domain Eukaryota; kingdom Metazoa; phylum Chordata; class Amphibia; order Caudata; family Salamandridae; genus Pleurodeles; species Pleurodeles waltl. Next base: position 162,117,223 of record NC_090439.1, on the reverse strand, counting down.
ATAAGTTTTTTCCTATTGCAGTAAGACTCAAAGGCTTCTGGTTTTCTTTGTAACCCCATCTCTGTCATATCAACTATCACCAAGTCATCTGCCTATAGAAGACAAGAGATGTAAACTCCATCCATTTTTGGGCTCAGGCCATTAATCTCCTTTAATAAACCTGGTAGATCGGACAAAAATATAGCAAAAAGTAATAGGGCCAATACACAACCTTGGCGTAAACCATCCCTAATCGGTATCTTCTTTGCAGCATGTTTGTTCACGAACTGACCTACTTTAGTTCGATTGAAACTTTTGCCTTCCATGTGACTTTGGCACTCAAATTAGTTTACTGTTTTATCCCTGTTCACAGAGTGTGTATACTTAGCAGACGTTGTTTTCAGTAATGCTTCCTGCCACAGGCTTGCAACTATGCACCGCTGTAAATAAGAGCCACACTTATTTCCGGGCATTTTATGGATTTCAATAAGATGGACGGCTTATTGTGACCTAAACTGAGCACAAACCCCTGTCCTGCACTTAACATTGATTCCTCCAGTAGGAACAATAAGCAACTGAGTAATTTTAGTGGGATACCAAATTGTGAGGTGCAGGATGAACAGAGACTTATCACTTACAAATCTGAACTAATAATTAAACATTAAATATTGACAGATACAAATGAAAACAGATTATTTCTGAAAAATAAATGAGTTAGAGCGTTGTAAATTCCTAACTGGATTTTTCTTGCCACTTAAATTGTAAATGAAAAGTAAAATATTACTTGACAAAATCGAGCTGATTCAAAACACAATGGCTGCCATGAGCATGAGCATGAAGGAGAGACACAAAAGGAAAAAGAAGTTTGCTCTCAGTCAAAGGTATTGGCAAGCGTGCAATTATCCATGTAACAGGGTCGATGGCCAAGGCAGTAACAAAACTGCCCCAAGGAGGGACACACATAAAGTATTTACCAATGATGACAAGGGATTTTTGAAAGGCAAGCCCACGAACGAGTGATAGTTATGGGCGTGCTTGTGCGTGGTTAAGAGCCCTCATTGATACCATCTTGTCTTCAAAGCAGCGCTTGCGCGCTCCTATGCGAAACCTAAAAAGTGGCAATATGGTGCAAGGGTACCTGTGTTGGTTCAAGGTAGTCAAAAGTGCACCAGCATAGGGGAAAAGAAAAAAGCAATGTCTTATCTTAGTACATATGCTGTTTTTCTCTCTCCCTTTGATAAAGTGTAGCACAGCAACTTTGGCTGTTGTACTACGTTGGGTCAAAAGTTAATACATTCCCTGACATTTCTTAAACCACTTCACAATAAGCACCGCAAGGCTGCAAACTCATTTGTGTAGTGTTTGAAATGGAAATGTAAAATTGTAGGTGCTCACTACCCCAGAGTACCTGCTCACGCTCTTTAGAAGTATTGCAGTCATGCTGAAAAGTGCTGGTACCTTCCTTTTCAAATTAAAGAAGTGCAGATTCTCAATACCTGACAGCGCCTCCATAGTAAAAGCTCTGCTTTTGGGGGATCTTCTGCTCTTGCCCAATTAATTGCACAATTCTGAGTGTGGCTTTCTTCCCTGTGCTATCTTGTCAAACTGCCCTGCATCTCAAAAGAGAAATGATAACCCTCGCTGGGCTGGGCTGGTTTCGAGCCATACACCCTACCACCTTAATCACTAAACATCACCCTTGAGAAACACAAGGTAATAATGCAGGCTGCAAAAAATAAACACTATAGTCATTTTGCAAGCAGCAACCAAGGTATTTGTGACTCCCTTGAAGATATCTATTTAAACGTAGTTAAATATTGATGAAAACAGTGGGGAGGGGATGTGGCAGCGAATGCATGGCGCTGTACCTCAAATGCCTTAATAAAACATTGAAGCACAAGTTCCTCAACTCTAACAAGCATGGAGCTGTACCCTAACAGGAGACACCCACCTGCATAAAAATATAATTTTAATAGGTAAATGAGCTGTAAGCCAGAAGTCCGGAAGAAGGTACCTAATGCAGATCTTTGGCAAAGACAGAGGCCTATCAAGGGTGCCATGTGTGTAATTCAAGCGAAGGAAATGGACTCCCTGGCGTCCAGATGGGTACTAATCTACAGCAATAAGGAGGGTGCACGTGGGCTCCTCTCACTTTGGGCCATGGTTCCACTGCACCTCCTGCACTATTGACAGCTAAACCCCTGGGCAAAGGAATATGCCACACGCTTTGCTCCAAGACACATCGGAGGACCCAGGTCATCCCGGGGGGCCCTACACGACAATCGTAGATAAACAAAAATGTAAACAAAATGCTGCAATTCTCTGAAACTGGTTGCCCGTAAAGTATGGTCTGTAGTTCACTACTACAGTTAACTCATCACACTCTTCTTAATCTAACACTTCATACTAAAATCTAGCACTTCTTCGCCACGTGTGCCCCAGTGGGACTGTGTTAATTTACATAACATAAACTAACAGCATTCACTGGAATTTGAATTCATGACCTGCAAGACCCTTCCAGAGAGCCATTGTCTCCACATGTCATCTAGTAGAGACAACACAATTTCCCTAATTTCTCCCAAATAACACGCTGATCAGGACCTGAAAGTGTTTTTGTCTGCTGGCTCCATAGATAAAACATCCGGTTTGTGTCAGTCCATGTGCTGCTAGTGTGCTGTAAGACACTCGCATGCGCCAGGTCTAACAAAGTTGACTTCCAACCTTCATTTATTGCGAATTACATACAACCTCCAGCTTTTCGGGTGTGATCTATTCATTTATCCAGCTTGGACAAACTGCAGGGAGTGATTCTAAGCGATCACGTCCTTCGCAGCGGTGGGGCCTTGCGGACCATAAAATCCGAAGAACGATCCCAGCATGGCAAAACGCCTTCACTTCCTAAAAAAAAGTATAACTGAGATTGTGACTGGGCTGTGTCATTTATGGATCAATTCTATTTATTGAGTGTCAGAACAATTAAGGAAAAAAAGAAACAAAACAAATATCCAAACCGATTGCCTAGAAGCAGGATGCCAGTATAATCTGTCATTTAGATAATCAGGGGTAGATTGTCCAGACAGATTGGTGGTGGGAGGTGGGGAGGTGAGTGAGTTTCAGATTTCCCAACAATCACGCTGGCACATAATGGTAAAATATATTGTAATACAAGCAGGGCTCTCGAGAAGGGCTTAAGGGGCAGAGGAAAGGGAGAAGAATGAGAAATGGGAGGGTTAGGAAGCAAGAGAAAACACATTAATTTGTGAAATAACTAACATTTTTTGCGTTTTTGTCTGTATGTGTAAACATTCCTGGTGTCTCTAACAGACACCTCACCGTACCCTACTGAAAGCACCAGTACCCAACTATATATCATAAAATACATTTATTAGGGGGATGTAACTGCAAACACACACGAAGCTACGCCCCTGTAGATAATAAGAAGGAAAACAAGCCTACACACTACAACTCTCCGCTGCCCACCCGCCTATTCACTCATGCAAAGAAACTATTGGTACGTCACTGCCTACTCACTCTGAAGTGTAGGTCCAAAGCTATTAGCACATCTACCCGAGTGCACCCGCTCCCAGCCGGACAACTGTGCATGCTTTAGAGACTCCCTAAACAAGGTGTATCGCAGTATCATATGTAAAAATCTAAGGTAGCTCTGGCATGTCAGATTGTGGAATTCAGATGAGAGGAGGTAAATAAATGGGGCCCACACCTCATGATGCGTTTCTGTTTTGTGCTGTGCAGAAAGTGATAGCTTCTGCATTCGCCAAAAGATACCATATAATGTGCAGCCAGGCAGTATAGGTGGGACTCCATCTGAGCCCAATAGGAAGAGAATTGCCAGCTGTGCCACGTCTAAGAAAGGGAGTAGCCAGGAATAGCCCCCATTTCGAACTAAAGTCCTGATGCCACCAAGCAACTGAAGCAAGTGAGACGAACCCTCTTTAGCATAGCGTCCTTGTCTCTTTCATCCATGCATCTATTCATTCATTCTTTCATACTTCAATCCACCTGCTGGCATCCACTGTTTCACTTTACATTGTCATTCCTTCATTCTTTCATCCATTATTCAGTCTTCACAATTCCATCCATTCATCTATACTTCCAGCCACCCATCCATCCATCCATCCCCTTTGCCATCAATCTATCCACTCTGCCACCCATTGATGCCTCCACTCTGCCATCTATCCATTCTTCCATCCATCTAATCTGGGATCCATCCATCTAAACACTCTATCATTCATCCATCCATCCACCCATCCATCCATCCATAATTCCCCGCGCTCTGTCTTCCACCCATCCATCCATCTATCCATCCACTCTGCCATCTAATCACCTATCCATCAACTCTGCCAGCCATCCACTCTACCATCCATCTACCCTGTCATCCATCCATCCACTTTGCCATCTATACATCCATCCAATCTGCCATCCATCCATTTATTTACCATCTCTGCCATCCATCCATCCACACTGCCATCCAGTCTGATATCCAGCCGTCCACTGTCCCATCCATTCACTTATCTTTTCACCCACTCATCCATCCATCCCTTTACTCTACCATCTTTTCACTTATCCATCCCTTTACTCTGCTATCCTTTTGCCTGTCCATTCACCTATCCATTCACTCCCATCCATCCATCCATCAATTTACTCTGCCATCCTTTCATCTGTACATCCGTCCCTTTACTCTGTCATCCTTTCACCTGTCATCCGCCTATCCATTCACTCATCCATCCATCGCTTTACATTGTCCTCCTGTCATCTATCCATCTGCCTATCATTAACTCATCCTTTCACCCACTCATTACTCACATACTCATTCACCCAACCACTCTCTCATCCATACTTCCCTCTTTTCACTCTTCCTTCCAATATTCCCTCTTTCTTTCCCTGTTCTACGTACCAGCTGTTGTTTTTAGGGTCGAAAAAGTGGGGGGGTTGACGATGCCCAGGGATAAAGTGATTTGTTGGTGTTTCAGAGACTTTAATAGGTATTGAGGGAATTTTTTTCTTGAATGTTTTGCACATACCATTTACTTTCTAACATTCACGTTAAAGTTGACCATAGTTAAGGTAGGCCACTATGTATAATGGCTCATGTGCAGGTGCAGGTATTTTTCCTCTTCCTCTTTAAAGGTGCCCAGCTGTACCAGCCAACCTTAATTGAATGTACAACTTATTTTTGTTTTTATGCAAATATTTATCATTCTTTGTTTCTCAGAGAGCGAAATAATGAACAAGTGTAGGAAAGTACAATCTTGCCTGGCATGTTACCCCCATATTTCACTGTATATATGTTGTTTTAGTCTATGTGTCACTGGGACCCTGCCAGGCAGGGCCCTAGTGCTCATAAGTATGTGCCCTGTATGTGTTCCCTTTGTGATGCCTAACTGTCTCACTGAGGCTCTGCTAACCAGAACCTCAGTGGTTATGCTCTCTCTGCTTTCCAACTTTGTCACTAACAGGCTAGTGACTAAATTTACCAATTCACATTGGCATACTGGTACACCCATATAATTCCCTAGTATATGGTACTGAGGTACCCAGGGTATTGGGGTTCCAGGAGATCCCTATGGGCTGCAGCATTTCTTTTGCCACCCATAGGGAGCTCTGACAATTCTTACACAGGCCTGCCAGTGCAGCCTGAGTGAAATAACGTCCACATTATTTCACAGCCATTTACCACTGCACTTAAGTAACTTATAAGTCCCCTATATGTCTAACCTTCACCTGGTGAAGGTTGGGTGCAAAGTTACTTAGTGTGTGGGCACCCTGGCACTAGCCAAGGTGCCCCCACATCGTTCAGGGCAAATTCCCCGGACTTGGTGAGTGCGGGGACACCATTACACGCGTGCACTGTACATAGGTCACTGCCTATGTACAGCGTAACAATGGTAACTCCGAACATGGCCATGTAACATGTCTAAGATCATGGAATTGCCCCCCCAATGCCACTGCCAAACTGCCTTTCCGGGGTCTCCACTGCAGCTGCTGCTGCTGCCAATCCCTCAGACAGGTTTCTGCCCTCCTGGGGTCCATGCAGCCCTGGCCCAGGAAGGCAGAACAAAGGACTTCCTCTGAGAGAGGGTGTAACACCCTCTCCCTTTGGAAATAGGTGTGAAGGCTGGGGAGGAGTAGCCTCCCCCAGCCTCTGGAAATGCTTTGATGGGCACAGAGGGTGCCCATCTCTGCATAAGCCAGTCTACACCGGTTCAGGGATCCCCCAGCCCTGCTCTGGTGCGAAACTGGACAAAGGAAAGGGGAGTGACCACTCCCCTGACATGTACCTCCCAGGGGAGGTGCCCAGAGCTCCTCCAGTGTGTCCCAGACCTCTGCCATCTTGGAAACAGAGGCGTTTGTGGCACACTGGACTGCTCTGAGTGGCCAGTGCCAGCAGGTGACGTCAGAGGCTCCTTCTGATAGGCTCTTACCTCTCTTGGTAGCAAATCCTCCTTCCTAGGTAGCCAAACCTCCTTTTCTGGCTATTTAGGGTCTCTGCTTTGGGGATCTCACCAGATAACGAATGCAAGAGCTCACCAGAGTTCCTCTGCATCTCTCTCTTCACCTTCTGCCAAAGGATCGACCGCTGACTGCTCAGGACGCCTGCAAAACCGCAACAAAGTAGCAAGACAACTACTAGCAACCTTGTATTGCTTCAGCCTGCTGGCTTTCTCGACTGTTTCCAGGTGGTGCATGCTCTGGGGGTAGCCTGCCTCCTCTCTGCACCAGGAGCTCTGAAGAAATCTCCTGTGGGTCAACGGAATCTTCCCCCTGCAACCGCAGGCAACAAAAGACTGCATCACCCGTCCTCTGGGTCCCCTCTCAGCATGACGAGCATGGTCCCTGGAACTCAGCAACTCTGTCCAAGTGACTCCAACAGTCCAGTGACTCCTTAGTCCAAGTTTGGTGGAGGTAAGTCCTTGCCTCTCCAAGCTAGACTGCATTGCTGGGTACTGAGTGATTTGTAGCTGCTCCGGCTCCTGTGCACTCTTCCAGGATTTCCTTCATGCACAGCCAAGCCTGGGTCCCCGACACTCTAACCTGCGGTGCACAACCTTCTGAGTTGTCCTCACGCATCGTGGGGCTCCCTTTTGTGACTTCGGGTGGACTCACTTTTCTTCTAAGTGCCTGTTCAGGTACTTCTGCGGGTGCTGCCTGCTTCTGTGAGGGCTTCCTACATTTCTGGGCACCCCCTCTGTCTCCTCATCCAAGTGGCAACATCCTGGCCCCTCCTGGGCCACAGCAGCATCCAAAAACCCTAACCGCAACCCTTGCAGCTAGCAAGGCTTGTTTGCGGTCTTTCTGCGTGGGAACACCTCTGCAAGCTTCTTCACAACATGGGACATCCATCCTCCAATGGGGAAGTTCCTAGTCCTCTTCGTTCTTGTAGAACACCAAGCTTTTTCCAAAAGGTGGCAGCTTCCTTGCACCCTCAGATGGCATTTCTTGGCCTCCTGCTCACTCTCGACACTGTCACGACTCTTGGACTTGGTCCCCTTGTCTTACAGGTACTCAGGTCCGGAAATCCACTGTTGTTGCATTGCTGGTGTTTGTTCTTCCTACAGAATCCCCCTATCACGACTTCTGTGCTCTCTGGGGGTAGTAGGTGCACTTTACACCTACCTTTCAGGGTCTTGGGGCGGGCTATTTTTCTAACCCACACTGTTTTCTTACAGTCCCAGCGACCCTCTACAAGCTCACATAGGTTTGGGGTCCATTCGTGGTTCGCATTCCACTTTTGGAGTATATGGTTTGTGTTGCCCCTATACCTATGTGCTCCTATTGCAATCTACTGTAACTTTACATTGCTTGCATTACTTCCTTTTGCTATTATCTGCATAATTTTGGTTTGTGTACATATATCTTGTGTATATATCTTATCCTCATACTGAGGGTACTCACTGAGATACTTTTGGCATATTGTCATAAAAATAAAGTACCTTTATTTTTAGTACTTCTCTGTATTGTGTTTTCTTATGATATTGTGCATATGACACCAGTGGTATAGTAGGAGCTTTACATGTCTCCTAGTTCAGCCTAAGATGCTTTGCCATAAGCTACCTTCTATCAGCCTAAGCTGCTAGAAACACCTCTTCTACACTAATAAGGGCTAACTGGACCTGGCACAAGGTGTAAGTACCTCTGGTACCCACTACAAGCCAGGCCAGCCTCCTACAACAAGCACCTGGGAAAGAGAACATCTTGACCAAATTGTATTCTCCCCACAGATATCAAAACTGAATGAAGGACATACAGTAGAGACTCCATGGTGTTTGATATGGAAAAGAACTGGAGCTCTGAATTTCTTTATGACAGCTTTGAGTAACACATTGAATTTGCGATCATGAACTGTTTTGCATCACATTGATCAATATATTTATGTATTGATTACTGAATTAAGACTATTTTGAAAGATTTGAATTTGTAATTTGCTAATAAACCTTCAAGGTTGGCAAATCTAATACGCTGTCATTTTTGTGGGGTTAAATGTGCTTCACATTATTTAAACGTAATTGATTGGTTGTTTTGAGCATCAGTCTGGCACTAAAGGTTCAGGGCAGCGTCTACTTGAGTTTGCACCAGAAATCTGCATGGGAAAAACAGCAGCAATAGTATGTTAATTGACTTGGAAAACCAAGTATTACATAGGCTGAGAAGCGTGGACTAGAGTTTTTTTCAGTACTATCTGCTATCTTCTCCCAAAACCAGTCCTGCAATGGGCATTTCCATAGCAAATGTAGCAATGATCCAGTAGCCCCACTACAATTACTAGCATTCCTGGTACATTCAAGGCACTAATATATAACTATCTTGGTCGCTGTTTCTTTACTAGAAGCGGTGCATGTTGTGTGACACGTTCCATAGAAAATGTCTTCCCATTCCTTGTATCTGAACAGTCACTCCAGTTCAGAATCCCATCGTTTCTGACCTGCATTTTCTCCTGGGGGGGAAGCTGTGCCATTTTTAATGGCTTTTGAGTCTAATCACTTACATTTTAAAACATGGCTATGGCATTGTATGTTGTAGTGTATTCCTTATTTTGTAAGGGGCAGGAAGAGTCTGGTGGTGGATGAAAGAGATATAAGTTGGAATCAGGAATACATTGCCTTATTATTTGGCAGCCCAACATTTGACAGAGGCAGTGCCAGACATCTTAGAAAACCTTTGGGCCCCAGAATTTGTTTATTTACAAATTAAGCACTGTGGCAGTGTTTAAAGTGCTGCAATAGCCTCACTCGCATCTCCTTCTTCTCATCCTGTTGTGTCACCTCAGTTGAAGATGGCAACAAGGAGTGTGAGACCCAAAGGGCAGCAACAAAAACAAACTGACGTTTGGCGGGTAAGGTTATCAGTGCAACATAAAAGGATGTAGCCAGACACACCCTCACACACCATAAAATAAATTGTCTTGCTGATGAATTATAGCTGCTCCACTTAGCCAGCTTTTGCCTGCCTGTCAGAGATGAGATGTTAGTTACCCTGCAGTGAATATGTATGTATATATATATATATATATATATATATATTTATATATATATATATATATATATATATATATATATATATATATATATATATATATATATATATATATATATGCCAAAAAGCCGTTGCTATGCTCTAAGCCAACTATGCCGTGACCCTCGTAAATCCGAACAGACGTTTATCCCTCCGGGCAAAGCGTATGAGCCGCTGTGGTCGAAATAACGAGTCTGCGTCACAGCACTCGGTTGAAGTGAAGTTTTAATGGCCACCCAAAACACCAAAGCGGCCAGGGAAAGGGTATGTGCCTCTCTGGTCGAAATAACAAGGTCTTCGTCACAGCACTCAGTTGAAGTGAAGTTTTAATGGACAACCAAACACCCAAACATTTCGGAAAGTACGTTTCCTTATTTACGGGTGAGTAACCCTTCGACAGAGGCTTCACTGTGCTGTGACGGAGATTTGTTAGTTCGATCAGAGCAGCTCATAAGCTTTGCCCGGCCGGATAAACGTCTGTTTGTATATACATATATATATATATATATATATATATATATATATATATATATATATATATATATATTCATTGAAAAAAACAAATGGTAAAAGTGATGATATAGTTAGCTGCAAAGTGACATCAAAATTAATATTTAAAAACCCCAATCTACTGAAATTCACGTTTTAGTTTACTTAGCTAGCCATAACTTGCCCTCGCCATGCACTGCTTCTAACTTCACATTTTACATCATTCATGATAAGTTAAATATCATTGATGACCTCACCGATGACATCTCAAATTCAATCAGTAATGACACCTCTGGTGATATTATGCAGTCCAATTGCATGAGGAAACTTGAGGGGGCCCTCCCGGAAAGTACATGAAGTGGGTCCCACTGACCCAGTCAGAAGTTCTCAGGCTCGGCGCTCCCCCCACACTGCAGGGGTTGCGGGGGCTATTGTCACACCAGTGATCCAGTCATTGTGATAGTGTCTTTTAGGGCTTTTGTACTTGAAATAATTCAACACACTATACCTGCAGCCAATTTTCTATTATCAGTTGTGAGAATGGACATAACTCTGCTTCTCGTACTGTAATTATGGCTCCCATGTTCAATAAAGATTCTATCCCTTTACGTAGGGATTTTCTTTTCAGCCTGCCCTTCAGAAATCCACTTTTGATAAGATTTATTTTTATTAGTTCAACATGCACAGCTTTCAGATCAATAATCTTACTGAAAATGTTGCAATTATATTATCAATGATGTCATAGAAGATGCAATTACTGATGTAATATGTGGGGCAATTAGTAGTGCATGGTGAGAGCTGAATTTCTATGGTTCTGTGAGTGTAAATTCTGATGCCAACTATAACGTTGCTGTAACATTTGGTCTTTCTAGTGAATTGCTAAGGTATTTAAAATGCTAATTACAACATACAGTGTCCCTGAAACCTTTGTTTTTTCATTGAATTACTATGTTTTTTTACACAGCAGGAGGTTGGCCACAAGGCCTGAGCTGCAACCAGACTCTGTGCCCAACCCCCTGTGTGCAGCCAACCCGAAGTCTGCGCGCAGCTGGGGTTTGGCCGCATGAGCAATCCCCATGATGGGCACGGCTAAAGGCCCATGTGGGGCTGGTGAGTGGATGCATTTTTTTTCATTGGCTCTGGATCCACGGATCCATTGCAAATTTACACTGAGAGACTGCGCTGATTTTCTATGCAAATCGTAGGAATCTTTGATGACTTTCTCAAATTGGAATATGCAAATATGCCTATTGGAGATGTACTGATGCCAGAAAATCATTCTTGTTTATCATAGGAATGAGAGCTTGAAGAGTCACAATTTGAAAGTGGGTTGTACGCACCCAGGTATTAGCCCACTTTGGGTCTCATATAGGTCTGAAAGACCTTAATGCTTTTCGAAACAGAAAGAGCATTAAATAAGCTAGTGGGTAGTGGGTACCTTGGGTACTTGCAGCTTATACCAGGTACAGTTATCCCTTATTAGTGAAGTGTAGTAGTGTTCTAGCAGCTTAGGCTAAAAGAGGTAGCTATAGCAGAGCAGCTTAGGCTGAACCAGGAGAGACATGCAAAGCTCATGCAATACCACTTATAGTTACACAGTACTTATACAACAGTAAAGACAATACTCAGTGTTACCAAAAATAAAGGTATTTATTTGGGTGGCACAGTACCAAAAATATCTTAGAGACAATACTCCTTCTGGAGGTAAGTATTTTACACAATATATACACTAGACACCCAAATTAGACAAGTAAATAGTCATAGAACAATGCAAACAATAGTAATTGCTATAGAATGCAATGGGAGAAAATAGGTCTAGGGGCAACATAAACCATATACTAAGAAAGTGGAATGCGAATCGCAAATTCCCCCCTAGACAAGTGTAGTGTGTGCAGAATCACTGGGAGAGTAAGAATACAGTAAAGGTAAGTAAATTACCCTGCTCCAGAGCCCAGAAAAGCAGGAGTAAAGTACTGCAAGTTCCCTTAGGACACACTACACCTCGTGATATGGATTATTGCAGTAACCAACCAAGTCTGCAAACAACAGCTGCTGGATTCCTGGACCTGAAGACCTACAAAAGAAGGGGAACAAGTCCAGAAGTCGAAAGAAGTTCCAGGAAGGACAGGAGCCACTGCCAACCCAGAAGAGGGCCCAAAAGAAGAGTCCCCGGTTAGTCGAAGACTGCAGAAATGCACCCTAGGAAGATGTCAGCGGGTTCCTGCATAATGCAAAGGATGTCCCACGACGTGAATATGGATGAAGACGTGATTTCATGTTGGAAGTCGCCAACAAGCCTTGGTTACTACAAAATTGCGTTTTGCATCAAAATGGCACTGGCTGGACCCAGGAGAGCCCTGGAGGCCTCAACTAGCCCTGAGAGGGGGATTGGCTACCTTATCAGGTAAGGACCTATCAGGAGGGGTCTCTGACGTCAACTGCTGGCACTGGCCACTCAGAGCGTTCCAGAGTGCCCACACACCTTGCAAAGCAAGATGGCTGAAGTCTGGGACACACTGGAGGAGCGGGTGGTGATGGACAGGGGAGTGGTCACTCCCCTTTACTTTGTCCAGTTTCGTGCCAGAGCAGGGGACAAGGGGTCCCTGAACTGGTGTAGACTGGCTTATGCAAGGAGGGCACCATCTGTGCCCTTCAAAGCATTTCCAGAGGCTGGGGGAGGCTACCCCTCCCCAGCCTGTAACATCTATTTCCAAAGGGAGAGAGTGTTACTCCCTGCTGTCCGAGGAAATGCTTTGTTCTGCCTTCCTGGGACTGGGCTGCCCAGACCCCAGGAGGGCAGGACCCTGTCTGTGAGGTGGCAGCAGCTGTAGCTGCAGTGCAAGCCTCAGAGAGCTGGTTTGGCAGTACTGGGGGTCCATAGTGGAGCCCCCAGGATGCATGGAATTGGCTCCCCAATACCAGATTTGAAATGGGGGGACAATTCCATGATCTTAGACATGTTACATGGCCATATGCGAAGTTACCATTGTGAAGCTACATATAGGTATTGACCTATATGTAGTGCACACATGTAATGCGTCCCCACACTCACAAAGTCCCAGGAAATGGCCCTGAACTATGTGGGGGAACCTTTGCTAGTGCAAGGGTGCCCTCAGACTGAGTAACTTTGCACCTAACCTTCAGCAAGTGAAGGTTAGACATATAGGTGACTTAGAAGTTACTTAAGAGCAGTGAACATGGCTGTGAAATAACGTGAGCGTTATTTCACGCAGGCTGCAATGGCAGGCCTGTGCAAGGGTTTGTCTGAGCTCCCTATGGGTGGCAAAAGAAATGCTGCAGCCCATATTGATCTCCTGGAACCCCAATGCCCTGGGTACCTAGGTACCATATACTAGGGACTTATAAGGGAGGTCCAGTGTGCCAATTAAATTTGGTAAATGAAGTCACTAACCTACAGTGACAAATTTAAAAGCAGAGAGAGCATAAGCACTGAGGTTCTGATTAGCAGAGCCTCAGTGACACAGTCAAGCACTATACAGACACACACATTCGGCCATAAACTATGAGAATTGGGGTCCTGACCAGCAGGATCCCAGTGAGACAGCCAATAACATACTGACATACAGGTAAAACTGGGGTAACATGCCAAGGAAGATGGTTCTTTCCTACACTAAGTCACTGTGCTCGCACAATCTGGAGCAGGTTAGATAGGAGAGGTGGCAGGTGCTGCAGTGGGCCGCAGCATTCCAAGACCCTGCTCCGTCTTCGGACCCTGATGGAAATGGCTTTAAATCTTCTAGCACAAGGGATCATCAATGTCCTGCTTTCTCCCAAAAGACTCCATCACGCAACCTAACGTGACTCCTTAAACTGCAAGTGATATACTTTAAACTCTTTCTGGTGGTGGCACATCTCTGTGTTTTTGTCTTCTTTTCGTATGTCCTGGCTGTAATTTATATTATTTTGACAACAGGTCCAGCATCGCTTCTCGAGAGTTGGAGATTTACATGCATGTCTGGCTAATTTGGCACCTGTGACTTGTACTGGAATAGTACTTTAGTGTTTTTGCAGTCATGTGTTACGGACGCTTTGCTGTGTTGTATGAACATTGTTAGTCACCTATTTGCATTGCTGCGTGGTGGAACTCTCTTTTTATGGCTTTATATTGTTGCAGGAAAACTGACACTGTTGTACAGACTGCACTCTATGAGACATTACTCTTGGACCTGGCTGATTCAGGGGTCTGCTCCACTGATTGCTGTTATTATGAGATGCGGAAGTCGACTGATGCCTCCCTTCAGCATCCTCCAGTAGGCGCGACCTGTCCTTGCTTGGTCTGCGTACCTGTCAGTCTCCTAGTCGTGTATGCTGGTCTTGGTGTGGCGTCTGTCCAGTGCCTCCCTCCTTGGTCTAGGTTTCCAAGCCTTTGTTTTAAACCTGCTGAGGGGTGCCTAGTTGCTAATATTTGGCTCTGACTGCCAATATGTTGAGTGCTCTGAACAGCACATGTCCAACGCTGCCTAGACAAGTGTATTTTTTCTCCTGCTATCCCACTGCTGGCTCCCACACAGAGCTTCTTTTCTGGATTCTTATGCTGAATCTTTAATGCCTTAGAGGATAATACTGAGAGTGCAGGTGCTTCCACATCACCTGGTATTGGAGAGTTGTGCTCCCTATATACTGCCACCTACCCCGTCACTAGCTTGCCTTCACTGGCGCCAGCTGTTAACAAGTTTGAAAGGAAACCTGTTGTTCCTCTGCTCTCTGGTATTTTGAGTTTTATTTTTTTGGCTTTCATTGGTCCTCTGTTGTTGCCCATACCTGCCCTACCCATGGGCTTTGTGTGAGCTTTGCACAACTTCCGTGTGCAGAGTCGGATACTACTCATTACACAGCTATCATAATGGCTAACACTAATATACTTACCTGGAACATCCTAGGCATGCACTCTCCTTCCCATAGGTATGCAGTATACTCATATCTCTGCTGTAGGGCGACACACTTAACACTTCTGCAATAATTCCACCTCACTAAGGTAGAGACCATGCGTTTGCAAAAGCACTGGAGGGGCCAGGTATTTTCTACTGCCTATTCCACATATGCTTGTCGGGTTTTAGTCTGGATAAGAATGGGGGTCCCCTTCGTTGCCACTGCTACAGACCCAGAGGGATGTTTCATCTTTATAGAGGGCTGTTTGGAGGGCCATTATATGTTGCTTGGAGCAATATATGCTACTAACTCTGAGCACGCAGCCTTCCTGGATACCCCATTTGGAATTCTGTGGTGCAGGAGTGGATTCCCTGGTTAATTGGTGGAGACTTTAGCAGTAATCTGAATGATGATTTGGATTGCTCCTTCCCCCCACTTCCTTGCACTGTCGCTACTTTGAGCGCACGCTATCTGGCAGGCTAGATCACTGGAGTCTCCTAGACATCTGGGAATTGCATAGTTCCTCAAAAATAGTTTACTAGTTATATTTACATCGTCAGGACCTCCATGTCTGAATCGATGACCTAGTTAGCACATTGGATTTAGTGCCCCCCCCCCAACATTGTTTCAATTGATTTCTTCGGAAGAACACACTCTGGTCATAAACCCCAATACCTGCGTTTATGCTGGGACCATGGCCCTCTTCCTACCCCAACATGGTGCTTACAAGTGCCAGCGCTGTAGTATCCCCCCTTTCGATCTTCCCTCAGTAATAGCATACCAGAATACTTTGACATTAATGGTGACACTGCTTCCTTCCGTGTGGTAGAGTGAGACGCATTCACGGTAGTGATCAGGGGGCATTGCCTGGGCAGTGCCCTGAATTTGCACTTCCAGGTCGATAGTGAAATCTCCCAAGTGGAGAAAGCACTGCTCCACTATGAGACAGAGGTGTAATATTCTGCAGAGGGTAAGGATCGCCTAGACTAAGCACATCTGTAGCATGCTGCCTTACTGAAGAGACTTTGCTGCCTCAATTATGTACCTCATTCTGTGAAGACACATTCTAACGTGGATAAATCAGGAGCGCTGCTTGCCTGGTTTGTCTCACAAGATCAACCACAACGTCCCATACTTGCCATAAGAGTAGAGTCTGAGGCTCTCTTTCACGCACAGAGGGATATACAGTACATGCTGCATTCACGCAATATTATACTTCCATGTACATGTCGGCATCCATTGGATCAGTTGCCGAGGTCGAGTCCTTCTTAACTAATGTTTCTCTCTCCTAGGTGCAAGTACTACTGGACCAAAGGGAAGAACTTCATAGCAACAGCTCACTTTTTGAGATCAAAAAAGCTGTATGCGCACTTGAATCTAGCAAGACTTTGGGCTACCGTCTGAGTTCTGTAAACTCACGCTTCGCTTCTCACCTCACACTTTAAGACACTCTACCACAAGGTTACGATAGGAGGTTGTCTTCCAGTTCCACTCCCACTTCGCAAACCTCTAATTAACTCTATATCTAAACTGGAAGAGATCCGTCTGTGCTGGTGTCTCATAGATCACTTGCATTCCTCAATCCAGCCTACAGTATACTTGCTAAGATTCTAGGAGATCGTCTAGCCCTTCTGGTTCCACATTTGGTCCATCCAAGCTAAAATGGGTTTGCACTGTCCAGAAATACTTACCTCAGTTTGTGCAGGTTCTTTCGCACATTGGAGTATGCCCCCGCTGCTTGGCACTAGGCAGGTTGCCTGTTGCTAGATTTATAAAAAAGCCTTTGATTCACTGGAGTGGACATATTCGTTTGAGGTACTTCAAAAATAGAGTCTGGGAACCTGCTTCGTTTGCTTGATTAAACTCCTTTACACCCAGCCTTCCGCTAGGGTAAAAATGGGCTGTCTCGTTTCTGACTGAATAGCAATTGACAGGGGTACCCATCAGAGATGTCCACTGTCCTCATTACTATTTTCTTTAGCAATGGAGCCATTGTTTCATGTCCTCCGAATGCAAGGTTAACAATCTGGCATCCAGCTAGGAGATGGAACTTATTCAGTCCCCCTCTGTGTGGACCATATGTTCCTCTACCCTAGGGACATACATGATGTTCATTCAGACCTAGCGCGAACACTGACTTTGCATGTGTATCAGCCTCAAATTTTACTGGTCTAAATCTTGCCTCTTTCCATTGGCTGCTGGTATGACTGATCCTGTCCTTAGAATAAATGGTGCTCTGTTACCTGGCAACCTGTCACATTCTGTTACTTAGGAGTAAAAATATATCATACACCTTCGGACCTCCGAGATGACAATTTTACGTGAGCTGTGACCACATTGCAAGCACAGATGGCTTTCTGGCAGACCCTACCACTTTCAGTGGCAGGTCACATATGTACACATACTGCATATTTTAGCTAATCTCCCTCTCTATGTCACCAAGCCCTTCCTTTTGCTTGCTTGAGCAACTGACAGGTGATTATATATGGCTTGCTCTGCGACATAGGATAGCACTCACTAAGCTGTTCCTCCCACAGGACCAGGGTGGCTTAGAAATGCCAAATTGTGAGCATTACTATCAGGCATCGCAACTTCAGTGAGTGGCAAGGTGATTATCATGTCACCAGCTGAATGACATTCCAACTGCATCTCGCCCCCCCGGAGTTAACACTCATACTGCACCTTTTTCATTCCTTTTCCAAAATCATATTTGCATGTCATTGCTTCAGGAGAAACCTTTTCCATACTAGCTCAGTGATGCCATCTGCTCCAGTGCTCTCGCTGCTTGGCACGCCTACAGGTAGATACTTCCATAGCAGAAGGGGACCCTTGCATGAAGTAGGACTCCATAGTCTTGACGCTCTTTATCAGGATGGCATTCTCCTCTTCCTGGAGGATCTCATCAGTGATGCCGGGCTTCATCCGGAACAATTTCTACTATAGATCTCTCTTACTCAGGCAATGGGGGTGCACTAGGGCGCAATTCAACAGGAGCGCACAATGCACTTAATGATTCAATAGTTGCATGTCATGGGGATGGGCTGCCATCTAATAAAATTGTTTGCTAGCTCTTTTGGTAAACCAGCTGCATCATCTCATAGCACTACACCACTACTGTGACCGTGAACTAGGTTGCCCCTGTTTGGACAGAGAGTGGTACAGCATCTTGGCATACCCAGTCTTGGTTTCTTATAACACTCATTTTAGATTAATTCAATGCTACATATGATACAGGGCCTAGCTCCCTCTTGACAAAAGCAACTGCTACCTTCACCGTACAGACGGAGTTTGCTCTTTTGCTAGCTAAATGTTTGATTACTTTCAGATGGAAATTACCCACTCTTCCTCAGATCTCTACCTGGGCCCACTCCATGAATGACTGGGCTCAAGCTGAGAGCACCGCCCTGCACCAGGAAAATATTAGGGGCCTGTGTAAATACTCTATGTCTGCCACCTAGGACACTCTGCTGACTGAACTATGGTCTTCATTGAGGGATGATAAACTCCTTCCTTTATTACATTACACCTAATGTCCATCCGTGGATCTTAGTTTCCCCAAATGGCACATTCCTTTTTGAGTTTGCACACTTCTATTAACTACTGTTTTCCACACCTTTGCATTACCTGTTGTGCCATTAAAAGGAGTGAATTGTTTAAGAGTGTTACTACCTGTATGTTCTACTCATAGACTACCTGTTATGCTGTACAAGTAAAACTATACAAATGCTTAATAAACATATTTTAAAATAAAATCACACCCAAAAATTATTTAGGTGTACAAAGCATGGGCTATGTGCAATATTGATCCTATACCATACACTTCATGAGGAGCGTATTTCACATTAACAATCATATACATATATATATGTGAAACCCTTATTGCATACAGTGTTCAATCAGTATACAAGAGTTCAGCGAAAAACCTTCGCTTGCAGACGATGCATCATTTCCTGATCGGGCAATGTCGGTGATGCGTCAAGGTCCAGAAGTGATGAGTACTGGTTCCAATGCATCGCTGCTGCTTTGGGCAAGCCAGGGCTGCATTGTAAGTCGGGGTCATTCAGTCGCACAGTCAGAGTGCGGTGTCCACGGCTTGGTGCAGGCAGCTGCAAAAACGTTGTTTTTGCAGCAGGATGCATTTGTTCAAAGTGACGCACCGATGTGCTTGCATCATTTCTTGTGTTACGGCACCATACTCAGCTCCAAAGACCCAGGACTGTATTTGGCACCATTTGGTAGAACAGGACTTTCAGCAAAGGAGTCCAGGTGCTGGTAGCAAGATGCGCGTTAAGTCTTTGTTGTCCCTGAGACTTCAGAAACAGGAGGCAAGCTCATTCTGGCCCTTAGAGAAACATTAGATTGCAGGATGTAGAGAGTTAGACCCAGTCCTCTCACTCCCAAAGAAGAAGTAGCAGGCAGCAATCCAAAACAGCAGAACAAGCAGCAAAGTGGCAGTCCTTTCTTCCTGGTAGAATGTCCTCAGTCCAGATGTGTTCCAAGTTTATGGTGTCAGAGGCCCAGTACTTATACTTGGCCCTGATTATACAAAATTAGATAGAAACTTAATATGGTACTTACCCGCCACTATGTAAACTATAAAACAAACTAGCACACTCATTGAATGATGTTATCAGTGATGTCATCAATTATGTCATTTGAGATGTCATCAGTGATGTCATAAATTATGTCATAGAACATTTCATGAGTGAAGTAATATGTGAGGTCGTAAGCATTGCATGGGGAGGGCGCAAATTATAGTTAGCCCTTCTAACTATAACTGGTGAAGTTTTTTTTTAGTTCAAAACGTTAATGTTATTAATGAATTATTCACCTAACTATAACTTTACTTTAACCATAGTTTTTTTGTGAATTTCGAATTTTTATTTAAAACAAAAACAGATCTTTTTATCACACCTAACTATAACAATACTTAAACATTTGTTTTTTCAGTAAATCAAGAGTTGTTTTAACCCAAAGTAATATTAGTTTGCCACAGGTGAAACCAAACCCGCACCACACAGGTTTTGGACTTGGGAGGTTGACCACCAAACCTTACGTTTTTTAAAGGGGAGGGGTCTGCATGTCCCCCTCAAGAGCCTTGTTAGTACCTGTGGACTCTATCCGCCAAGTCCTTTGTTATAAAAAAGGGAAGGTGGGCCAAGTGGCCCCCCTCCATAAGCCTTATTAGGCCCTAGGGACCCCATCCCACAGCACTTTTTTATGAAAGCGGGGGGGGCACAAGATCTCACTCCCTGAGCTTTATTAGGCCCTGGGATCCTTATCTCCCAACGCCTTTTTATTAAAGGAGAGGGAGCTTCATGGCCCTTCTCCCCAAATCTTATTAGACCCTGGGGACTCCATGCCCCAAGGCAGTTTTTTTTTTCTTAAATAAAGGGGAGAGGGACCATGTGGCTCACTGCCCAAACCTTATTATTCCTTCTTAGGGACACCAATCCCCCAGGGCCAATACTTAAATTAAAGGGGAGATGGTCCACTTGGCCCCCTTCCGCGAACCTTCTTGGGGCCTGGGGCCCAAATCCCTCAGGGCCATTTTAGTTTAATCGAAGGGGTGGGAGCCACATGCCCCCCTCCCCTCCAAGAGCCTCCCATAGCAGGGCCACTACTTAAAATGAAGGAGAGGGGGCCATGCGGCTCCCATCCCTGAAGCTTGCTAGCTCCTAGGGACCCCACTGCCCTGTTTTAAAATTAAAGGGAAGGGGGGCACGTGCCCCCCCCAGCCTTGTTAGGACATGGGGACCCCATTGCACAGGGCTGTCTATTTTAATAAAAAATGAAGGGGGTCACGTGCCCCCCTTCCTGAGCCTTTCTTACCCTGGGGACCCCATTCCCCAGAGCTGTTTATAGAAATTAAAGTGGAGGGGGGCTGAGTGTCTCCCCCCTGAGCCTTGTTAGGCCTTTCATACACCATCCAAAGTGCCTTTTTTTTTATTAAAGAGAGGGGGGACACATGCCCTCTCCCTGTGCCTCGTTAAGCCCTGGGGACCCCAACCGCCATAGCCTTTTAATTAAATTAAAAGGGAAGGGGCTGCATGGTCCCCCTCCCCGAGCCTTGTTAGTCTATGGGGACCCGATGTCCCTTTTTAAAAATGTAAAGCAGAGGGGGCCCCCTTCCTTAAAGTAATCAGGCCAGCCCCTCCCCCCTTTGAAGTAATTTTGGCTGTCAATGGGCTACCTGGGCCCTACAGAAGCTAGGGGAGGGACGCTTCCTGGCCCCATCACCATTTTAATTAATTTTAACCCTGGGGTGGGCTCTATAGGACCTTTAGAGGCTTGAGAGGGGTTGTATGCCCCCTTCCATTTTTTGCGTCATTTTGGTCCCAGGAGTGGGTTCCCAAACGCCTTCAATGGCACATGAAGGGTGACCACGCAGCCCCACTCTCTGTTATGAATAAAGCCCCAGGGGTGCACTGCATGCTACTGCACTGCATGCTGCTGTAACTGAGTTTCGGACACACAGTGAGGGGGACCCAGGATAGAGGTTGCCCGCGACATTACGCTTGTCCTATGAACAGCCCCGACAGGAGTTGTTCGGCTCCCGGTACCCTGCACGCTGCAAATGTGGCCTGTGACGAAGACCTGCTTGGCCTGGACACACATGATTGACTAGTGGGCCTCCCTGACAGCTCACCTTTACCCGGGCATGGGTTCAGCCCTGGTGTAGAGCTTCCAGATACCTTGGGGCTCACTGGTGCACTCCCTGCACCCTGATAAGCACCCACATTGGAACAGTGCAGAGGCTCTCCTGCCCTATGCTGTAAGACAGAATGGCAGACTTTCCTATCTCTGCCCCCCTTGGCTCTCATGGGTGTACCTGGCCGTATAGAGGGAGTGAACTGGGGGTGATATCTGTATTGGAATGCTGCTGCACTGTAGGGGCCTGGCCCTGAATTCCGTGGCATGAAATTTGGCCTCACATCCCCTGCTGGAGCGGTGTGGTTCCCCAGTGGTCTTACCTCCATCGTCTGCTTTACATTTGACACCTTCCATCTTGTGCACTGGGCAAGCCACAATGAAAAAGAGACATGCCAGACCCTTTCTCCACCCAGAACACAGCTGCCGCAGAGGAGAAAGTTGGTGAGGCAGCACCACAATCGACATGATCCTTCAGGCCATAACGGCCACCAGGGAGGCCCAATTTAAAATTGATACTGTGGCAGTGGATATTGGCCTCATGCAGGGCGATCGCCACAGATTGGCAGAGTGGGTAACGAGCACTGAGCTCACACTTGCAGAGACCTTTCCTGAGGTGGCGGCCCTGAGGTAACAAATGACACACGTGGATGGCAAACTCGGTCACTAGAGAGCAGAGCAGAAGACGCAGAGAACAGGGCTTGTCAGAACAACACACGTATATTTGGGCTCCCAGAGTGCATTGAGAGCCTAGCCTCCAATACGGACCCATTCTTGGACACCAGCTCTGTGATACAGTTACCCCAGAGGGTCTCTCTGGCTTCTATGCCCTCAAACTGGCTCACAGGGTGCCGACTCACATGCCCCTGCCAGGTGCTCCACCCAGGCCTGTAGTTGACAAATTATTACACTACAGAGACAGAGATCATATCCTGGAACAAGCCCACCAACATGGAAACATATTAATTCATAACAAATGGGTTACGATCTTCCTGGACTTTACCAGAGAGACACAACGGAAACAGGCCTCCTTTTGGGCTGCCAAAAAACACCTTCAAACATTGGGAATTTGGTATGTCATGCTCTTCCCTGCCAAGCTGAGTGTAACCCATTTTGGTCAGGTACAGTTCTTCGACTTTCCCAAGACCCTATGGGAGTGGATGAACTCTCTTACCAGCACGGGGGAACTGCCTGATAAGAAACAATTCTGACACTGATGGTCGCCTTTACACGCAATTGAACATAAACAATACATTTGTTGGGTATTATTCAACTCTATGCCTCCAATTCTTCCACAAATGATTGAGGCATTTCTTCACAGGACTAATCTTTCATGGGTCACGCAGTTACAAATGGAGGCCTTGGGGAGGACATGAGAGTTTTGAACTATAGAGGGCAATCAAACCGATGGCTCAGGGCAAGGTCCCCGGATCGAATGGACTCCCAGTAGAGTTCTATGCCAAATTTGTGGATGACCTGGCTCTGCAGCTGGCTGCCCTTTCTCTGCCGTGCTGGTAGCGGGTCACCTCCCCACATCCACAGAGAAGGCATTGATCGTACCTCTCCTGAAGCCCAGGTGGCTGTCTCAAGAAATTAGGGCATAGCGCTGTCTCTCCATGTTAAATATGGACTATAAAATCCTTAGCCGTATCCTGGCCTCCCGTCTCTTGGCCCTGATGCCTGCTCTAATCCACTCAGACCAGACTGGATTTATTCCTGGTCATAAAACGCCCATCAACATCCATCAGTTCCTATCGGTATTAGAAGCTGACCTCCCCCACAAACAAGATGCCACCACGATGGCCATCGATAGTCTCGGGTGAGATTTTCTATATGCCACGATGCATAAAATGGGCCTGGGCAATAACTTCATTAACTGGACTAATTTATTATATACTGCCCCCACTGCCAGGGTCCGTAAGAGGTCAAACTATTTCTACCCCATATGGGCAGGGGAACTATGCACAATTGCCCCCCTCCCCAGTGTTGTTTGCGATAACGATAGAACCACTCGCAGACATGCTTTGAGCAGGTGGGGCCTCAGAAGGTCTTAATGTTGGGACGAGGTTACACCACACGGCCCGCTATGCAGATGACACGCTCCTATTCCTTCGGAGCATCTGGGAGTACCTCGCTGGAGCGATAGCGCTGATTGAGGATTTTGGGAGCATTTCCGGTCTGAGAATAATTAGGCAGAAGTATAAGCTTTTTCCCCTTGTGTCCTGATGCACCACTTCCTTCAAATTTACGTGGACTTATCTGGGAGGAATCCTGTCTGAAATATTTAGGAATCACAATCTACCACATCCCATGGAATCTACTAGAGGGCAACATTGACCCAGCCATTCTGAGTTTGCTGACCAGTTGTCAAGACCCTTCAAATCTGTCATGCCATAACCCCATAAGATACAGGAAAGTAATCAGGAAGCAGGTGAAGAAGTATCCTGAGTGAAGACAGCGTCGCCCTAGGTGGAGGAAGATTTGCCAAGTCGTGTTGCGCTTTTTACAAGAAAGAGGTCGAGAACAGGAATCAATGATGTCTGACGTTTAAGCAGACAGTTAAGTTGCAGTGCTAGTGTTGCATTCAGTCTAGCTGCTAGGATACGCGTGCGATGCTTGAGAGCTACGCACTTCAACTGCAATTTGACAGGAGGCAGGTGTTTGGAGAGAAAGCGCATCTGTGAGGAAACATTTTTTGAGGAAAATTCGTCTTCGCAAGTATTTTGATAAAGAAAGAAAACACAAGCGTCACAGTGAACGATAACCCGAAAAGCAGAAAGCAAATTCTGAAACGAACTTTATTTGAAGGTTCACGAAAATTCTGAAGTACGTAAATATTTGACTATTCAAAGAATATTTAGAGAATATATAAACGGCTCAAATAGTATAGCATGCCAGATATAACCAACAGAACACAAGAAAAGCTGTTGAGACAATAATCACGCTTATTTACATTACAAAGAAGCTCATTAAAGACAGTTAACTAAAAGGTCATTCTTCTTCTCCTGAATTCAATATAATAAATAACTATATATATATATGTCAACATTCTTGAGTAAAGGAAAAGAAAAGCATGCAGAAGAAAAAAGACTCAGAAATTTCTTCTAATCGAACTAAGAGAGTGTATTTCTAAGAAACGTATTTTCATTTCCATAACAAACAGTAAGACAAACAGAGAGGCAAATTTCCCAGAGAGCTCAGGGTAAGTGATTATAACATTGCTTGTTAGAGACGATTAGCTTAGTAAATTAGAAAGAATAGTAGTGTATAATAGTGTGTTTCCACTATTTGTAGCTATAATCTTTCAGGTGCCGTTCACCAGTTAAGCCAAATGTGAGGTGACAGTCTGAGCCCTGATGAAACATCGTCTGTGAGACAGTCTCTCTAAATCCCATTCTCCTTTCCTCTTCCAGGGTGCTCAATTCGGAGATTAGTTTTGTTGCGAGTAGTCTGGATTGGGACAGAGGACCAATCTTCTGCTCCTGAGGAAATCAACTCCAGGTAACTGACACCAGTGTAGAGTTCTGGAAAGGTTTGCCCTGTCTGTGGCCGAATCACATTATCCAAGATGGTGGCACTACCCCGCATATTATATTATTTTTCAACCCTCCCGCTGATTATACCCAGTCGTTTTTTTAAGGACCTGAACGTATTAATAGTGGATCTTATATGGGGCTCCAGGAGTCGCAGAGTAGTGTTGTTCAAATTACTACGCAGGACAGATGATTGAGGATTAGTGGCCCAAGATTTTGAGGTCTATTCCTCGGCCGCACAGCTCCAGTGGGTAAATCACTGGATCTCATCCTTCTTATACCCAGGGGGGCAATAGGTGAAACCCTGTCCAGCCAATTTGCGCTATTTCAAATGCTTTTGAACCCACGTCATAGACGTCGCCAAGACTCCCTAACGGTAAAGGAAGCACTTCACTGTTGGAAGCGCACTCTCCAATGCACTCACTCCACAAAGCCATACTTCCCAGCCATGCCACTACAGGCATTTAAGCCCTTGCAGAAAATACCGGATTGGTCCCAATATGAGGTTACCCGGGAGGGGGATCTGTATTCGGATGGGGAGCTCCTGACTTTCGAGGACCTTTTATCGGCACAAGAGATCCCTGGGGGTCATTTCTTACACTGTGAGGCATTGGTAGCAGTGATTTGTATGCACTGGTGAGAGGGCCTAGCGGAACCAAAAGTTCACTACACTTGTCAGATCTTGTGTACCCTATCTGACCGCTATAGGGCAGTGACCTCCCTATATGGTGCCATAAGATCCGAAATTAACACACCGTTATAGGACCATAGGGGAAGATGGGAAACAGACCATGAGGTCCCAGTTGAGGACGAGCAATGGACCTCCATGCTTGCTACCACACACAAAGTTTCAAGAAACGCCTGTTTCAAGTTAATCATTTACTACTTCCGCCACAGAGCATATCTCATCCCAGGTAATATAGTGTGATTCTTTCATTCCACCACGGCGGCATGTCTCTGCTGTGGAGAACGGGGAGCTGAATTATTACATATGATCTGGGCCTGTCCAGCCCCAACAATCATCCATATCGTGAACAAAGTCATGAATAGAATATTGCCATACTCCCCATTGACATATTTACTAGGGGGATTTCCCCCACCTGACTAAACTTAAAAATGCTACCCGCTTTTTAAATCTAGCTCTGATTACCATGCACTGAGAAGATCCAAAAGGGCCCAGCCATACTAGATGGAGAACTGTTTCCTGCAAATGGGCAGAATGCGAGAGCACTGTGCTATTGCAGAAAGCAAAGAAGGGGTGCAGACCATTGACAAAGTTAAGGCATGGGATCACCTGGTGGACTGTCTTAAAAACCCTGCATCAAACTCCCCGAACCACTCCTCTCTTAGGAGCAGATGTATCAAAGGGATTTACCCATTTTGTGTCTATGGGAAAATGTGTTCGTAAATATGGCCCTCAGTGAGGCTGACTCGGGAGAATAACGTAATGGAAACCATTGTAACCTCCTATAATGGCTCTCACAATGCGCATCTGGAGAATGGGGATCTCGTTGAGGTCGGGGTGGAATGTTTAACTTATGTGTACATTGATTTGTACCTTCTTATTGAGAATGCGGGAATGCGCTGTGGGGGGGGCAATTCAGGGATCTAAAATGTTCGAGTTTTTGCACTGTGATATATTAATACAGAGCTGTATGCTGCAAACGAATGTTGTATTCTACCATGCCAAACTCAATAAAATATGTTTAAAAAAACACTGAGACAGTGAAAACATACATAAGAGTCAAGGGACCATGCTTCACAATCTAATCTATGGAGCAAAAGAAAAAAACCTCAAGGTTGTGCTTTTGCAGTATAGACATAGTATCTAGTATCAGAACATCTTTGCTTCTCTGGTGGTATGAACTATAAGCTACAGCCAACCTACAAGCCGGGTGGCTTGTTGTCAACGCTTCAAGATTGCTGCATCTTCTTAAACAACACAGCCCAGAATAAACTGAATTCAAAGTGTAACGCTTTGATAAGAGAGTGATTATAAAACGGGCATAGTATCATTACAAGCCACAACAACCCGGTGTGCAGTGAAATGAAAAACCTTCTTTATGGTTTTAATCTTTATGTATCATACTTCAGCTGAGATAATAAGTCAGTGACATCACAAAACCACATATAGGTCCATATGTACGAAAGTCTGAATTACTGATTTCCTCATTGTGAATTCCTGCAAATCGCAATTGGTAAATTGCTCATTCAAATGAATGAAACCCTTTAGAGTTGCATTTGTGATTGTGGTGGGTTGAAAATAGACCTACCTCATGAATGTTAATGAGGTTGGTTGCAATTTGCGACCCAATAGGAAATGCAGACGGACAAGGATCCTTAAAGGAAAACAATGAAATGTTTAAGTTTCATTTTTTAACAATAGGCAGTGGTCCATGAGACCACTCCCTGCTCTTATAAAATATTTATCCAACCATTCTTAAAGGGGAAGGGGTCCCTAAGGAATCCCTTCCCATTCGCGAATGGGTTACCACTAACTTTCTATTGGCGGTAAATTGCAAATGTTTGATGACCGCATTTTGGTTGCAAAACATTTGTACATACCTTTCAGATTCGATATTATCAAGGGACGTCCTCAACCCGCCTCTTCCTAATACCGAATCACAAAACCCAAATTGCGATTCGGTAACAAATCACCGAATTACAATTTGTGATTTGTACATTCCAAGAAGCATTTTTCGAGTCACAAATGGGCCAACTCTGCGAATCGGCCTGTTTGCAACTAGAAAAATGCTTTGTACATGTGGCCCTATGGGATGCAATTGGAAATTGCCACCAGAATCTGAATAGCTAAAGACAGAACCACTGCACCACTCCATTCTACCTCTATCCATGGGAGACTCCCCTATCCTCGCCCCTCAAACCTCATTTTCACCCGATAAACAGGCTGCTAGCACTAAAATAACAGTACAAGGCACAAAAGTCAACCAGCATCCAGATGCACGGCGTCTAGAAAAAGTGATCTCTAAATGAAAAAGATAAATTTTGTAAACGCCAATAAAAAACATTGCACATTACCCAGGAGATAGACTTGCACTCTGTACGTATGCGTGTAATTTAGACAGAAAAATGCATGCAAATCAGGCTTAAAAATGTCCTGTGGGGTAAAATGGGTTTTTTATTCATCTCAGTAAGCCGGTAACGGGCTATCTGAGATTTTGCGGAAATAAAGCAATTTGGAACCTAATAAAATTGCAAAGAAGTCAGCACATCACACTTCTGTAAGTACAATCATTTCTTTCACTAGTATGGATACTCATGGCAGTGTACTTAAATAGGATCTCGGACATGCATAAAAAAATATTATGCTCCTCAGATTTGAAGAGAAAGCTCTTTTGCAATAGACATCAGAAGAAGGTGGCACTGCCTTCTTCATACTGATGAGTGGAGACCCTGCAACCCACTGCCAGATCACCGATTAGCTCCGCATTTCTATGTAAAACGACAGTAGATAAGATAGATTCAACCCAAGCAAGCACCACTAACTCCAATATTTGCATTCAAAAGGGATAAAAGGCTGCTATGGGTATTCATATCAACTGTTACTGAAAGATTTAGCAATGCAGGCAAACCGGGGCCTCCATCACCAGCAGCCTACCAAGACTGTTGGTCTTGTCTCCAAACTGATCTATAGCTCTATTTAAACTGGTCACGGAGTTGGCGAGCAACCATGTTCTCTCCAACGAGGAGGATAATAATCCCCACTTGAATTAGGAAGAAAACCCTTCTTAAAAGCGGGATATGGTCAAATGAGGACAAAAACTGAGAGAAAGCTGTAAAAGCAGAGTAGTAATCAATCATTCAAGTATATAATGGCTTGCTGCGAATGAAAACGCACGACAAACCCGCTAAAAGGGACAGATCATGGTAAAACAACAGAATCATAACAATAGATATAATTTTCGTCATTAGAGTGCTAGAAGATAATAAAAAATAAAAAAAAGTGGGATTAACACAATGACAACCTATGTTAAAAAGGTTCTAATGATCCTTTGATAACAGGTGCCAGTAAAAAAAACTGCTTCTAATGCGAGCAGTTTAAAAAATGTACTTACGAATTGTCGTGTAATAGTGCATGCTAACGAAGTACGCTTGGAAAGGACTGTGAAAGTGAAACACCCTCCTAACAAAACTAGGAAGTATTTGGGTTCCCTTGAAAAACATTCTGTGACGCTTCCAAAGGCGAGTCGAGCAGGCTATTTATTGAGGTCTGTAAGCTAACATTGACAGGTGTTCTATCATACCACATTCCTTGGCCTACATTTGACTTCCCGTCTTTTAACAATTTATATCAGACCTCTGATATTTTGATTTTGTGAGTTTGCAGTGCCTTTCCTTGTTTAAGCACTCTTCCCTGCTTGTTCGTCTGTCCTCTTCCTTATTGTTATCTTAGGTTTATGAGTAGACTGTGCATTTTTAAATAATATATTTTTGTTGAATACTTATTTGTTCCAAAATGTTTTGTTTATTTGCTCTTGCATACAGCCATAGCAGTTTCTTTATTTCTTACTGTGAGAAATGTAGTTGTTGGTTGACTGGGGTGTGAGCCCAGGTCAAGCAACAGCCACTATCCTTTACAGGCTGAACCACAAAAAGTCACTAATTTAACCTTTGCTTAACCCCAGGTAGCTTTCCACAAAAAGCAGTCTGGCCAAACTTAGAGGCAATGTGTTAACTATGTATGCAGCGCACAAACAGCAACACAGTGGAAACACAACACAAATAAAATCCAAAACCAATTTAGAAAAAGAGAGAAAATGTTAATACAATATTTCACACCAAATCAATAGAAATCCGATTAGAAGAACTAGAGTTAATTATTTTTTTAAGTCTTAGGTGCAAAATAGTGATTAAATCAAAAAGTGCCAACCACGGACCTCTGGTCGTGCTAGCTCTGGCAAAGTCAAAAGTTAAGGCTGACGCGATAGAGAGCACGGTTCAGAACATGAAGTGGACTGGGCCCGTCTAGTGCTTACTTTCGTTCTTAAAAAACTTTTCAAGAAAAAATCTCTGAGAAAGGTAGAAGTTCAGCAGGACAAGGCTTCAGAAGTGTCCTTTGGGTACCTATCGCTTGTTTACCTCATCAGCTCCTGTCCAGCCTCGTTTGGAGTGGCTCCCTGGAGAGAGAAGGGGGAATTAGGAGTTTTGTGGGAATTGCTTCAGGTGCTGATGTGCTGTCGAGTTCTGGGGGGGGGGGGCAAGCAGTTTGCCAAGCTTGTGACAAAATGTCTGGTTGTGATTATGATATAAAGCAGAGTATTTCTAGCATGTTGTGCACTGATATACTTGTCACCTTCAGCTGATACCTATCACATGCAGGGAACACGTCTGAGCCACAGTAAAGTAACCTCTACTGGTATCCCTAACCATTGCCAAAATTCGTATTGTTAAGTAAGTGATAATCAACAAAAAAGAATAGTTAATTTTTTTTAATGCTGCAGCACCAAATTAACGTTAGCACACTTTACATAAACATAACACAAAAAATTAGGGCTTTGTTTACAAGACGTATCAAGACCTGGAACAGTAGTATTGAATCATAAAAGTAGGAGTCAGTTAACATGACCACTTTCACGTTGGAATTAAGTACATGTAAATACAGAGTACATCTTTTGGGGGGGCAGCGTAGTTCTGTTCCATAGACCGACCTGGAGAGATGGAACCGAAGGCCAGACAGCATATGCGCATATCATGTAAGTGGCCCAGTAAGTGCAAACTGATCAAACCCAGCATTACAGCTATTTGACTTGCACTTACCATGGAAATTGGTATTAGGGAGGTCTGCTGCTGACTGAAAATTGGGAAGCAGTCTCGTGTGCAAGGGGTAAATCCCTGATCAATCGGGAGAGAATCCCTTGTTGTCCTGACGTATGTTTTCATTATGGAAGGAGACGTATGTGAACAACGTACATCCTGAGGGGGGCACAGAATAATAGCTTCCAGGTGGGCTTTTCAGACTGTATCCCCCTAGATTGGTGTTTTGGTCAGAACATCTAGAGACTCGGCTAGGTATGGTCAGGCACTGGCCCAAGTAGGGCAGCCAGGGTCAGGCTACCTGTCTTTCCTGCAAGACACCTCATTTCTCCTTCTCTGAGTGAGCACATGATGGCTCCCTCAATAAATCACTCAGTCTTCACAGAGAATGAACGCCTTCAGGTCCTAGTAGATAAGGCCACTAGTACTTGAGAGCATGCCTGTTGTCAGGTGCCATGGGCACACTGATGTAGTGTGCACTGACATACCCGGATGAGGTATTTGTTTTATAAATTAATGCCTGGCTATACTACGCACCATGGTAATTCCATTGCACTTGGCACAGTAACCTACAAACACTATGGGGCATATTGACATGGAACAGGTGCAGCATAGCGATGCATCAAAATTGGAAGCGTCGCGCTGAGTGAGTTCTGAAACGCAGGTATTTACAAAAATATGGCGCACTTCTGTGTTTCCCCTAGCGATGGCACTAAATTTAGCTGCCAGAGCCAACGCAGGCATCCTTGCACCATAGTGCAAGGGTGTCTGTACTGAAGGGCATGATTGTTTAAGTGAAGGAAGGTGTCCCTTTCTGCACATAATCAATCTACAATGGCAATTTGACACTTCTATGTGTGCTGCACAATGCAGCACATATAGAAGTAGCAAATCGTCATTAGTTAATAATTGTTTATGTGCAGGAAGGGCCACCTTCCCGCACATAAACAATCATTAATAGCCTTTTGCTCTTTCTATGTGTGCTGCAGAATGCAGCTCACATAAAAAAGCAAAAACAAGGAGCAATAAAAGTATTTCTCCTCATTGTGCAATGCTAATGCCAACCATGGGGTGGAGTTTTTGGAGCTGCCTCAGATTTACTATTCCTTGTAAATCTGGGGCAGGGCCAAAAGCAATGGGTGTTGCAGTGGAACACTCACAGCAACACCCCTGCATACCCTTCTGCCACAGAAAACTGCATCAGATGGGCCCATATTTAAGCCGCAAAAAGTGGCTTAGCACCGCCTTGCAAATATGGCACAGTACACAGCACCACCGGAGTGTCACTAAAAGTGATGCTCCGGTGGCACTAGGGGCTTGTAAATATGTACCCATATTTTGTAAGACAACATGTGAAGTTTATACGGCTTACAGATGATCTGTACCCCAATGTGCACCAGCCATCTCATAAGTCAAATATGCAATTTTTCAAAATAACTATAAATAAATAGAGAAAACGTCCTGCTTCAAAACCGACCATGAACAACTTCAAGTTTTTAATCAAATGCAAGCGACAATCATTGAACATAAGAATGTGAAGGTCCCATCAATGGACATAATTTATTGGTCACCAGTGGTTGCAGCTTCAACCCCTGGCATGCCCCTTGGAACCCCTGGTACTGCCTTTGAGACCCCGGGCCTCAAAGGTGACAAAATGAGTGCCTGGAAGACAGAGGCAGATCATTGTCATGGATGTCGGTAAGGACCCACTTTCAAGCTTTTCGGTCAGTTTTTCACTAACCAATTAGTGAATAATATCATTCACTATTTGTGTAATAAAAAATGGAGTACAATTAGCTGAAATATGAACCTATCTGGCAGCTAAGGTAAGTAAAAATGCTTTTAAACGTGTGTTGTATGCATGCTTGCAGGTGAGAGTGTGTTTAGGTGAGAGTGTGTCAATTTGTGTGTATGTGTAAGCGTGTGTGAGTTTAAGTAATGGTCAAATGGTGTGATATGTGATGTCACTTCCGCTACCCCTGGCATGTTGGTGAATTGAAGACCATGGTCCTATTTCAGAAAGAATACTGAATTACTTAAAGGGCTGTCTCATTCCTCGGACCTAAGAATGATTAGATATTTTTGTAAGAGGTCCATTAACTCTGCTAGATCGAGCAATCTAGCTCTGCCCACCTACAGCACAAACAACCTCCCTTTCCATGCCAAATTATTGTCACTGTTATTGGTTCATTCGTCACATAGAACTATATGACGAATATTCAGTCATGTATGACCAACGTATAGCCCTATATGACGAATGAACTCACCTACCACATGGTATAGAAAATATATAAATAAATATGTCATTCAAGATCCTGTATTTCAGAGTCAGAGACTGAACCCATAATCCAGAAAGAAAGAGTAATATATATATACTCATGGAGATACCTTCTTTCAGTTTTTATTTTTCTCACTAAGAAAGTCCTGTCTATGCCGTTATGCTTCTGGCACCTCCATTGCTTTTGAGGTCAGTTATTTTCACCATTTAGCCACAAATCCAACTTCTTGGAGAATGAGAGTGAAATGCCCAACCCCAAAGCGTTAACACTGCATACTGCTCAAAAGCATGAGACTAGTATATAGTTATGTAAGTGGAGTTTGCACAGGTGTCCTGGTTCTTTGATTAAAGGCAACAACTGTTAAGAACAAATATGTGTCCTCAGCTGCCCAGGGTTGGACTGGGATAGAAAATAGTCCCGGGCACCAAAACAAAAAACAGCCCCATTAGCGAATCAGACAGCTAAAAAAGAAATGTCCCCCAAATCGGAGCAGTTTTGAACTTGTAAAGACAAGCTGAGCTGCATAGGTGTTTATCAAGTTATGGGATACAGCGTGGATTTTTTGCTTGCTGCGGGAAATGTTTGTAATAATATCAGAGAAATCAACAGTAAAATCCGGCCCCGCAGACCAATAATCAGGCACACACACAGCCAAAAAAACAGCCCATTCAAGGACCTGTCAGACCAGCCCTTCTGGCAAAGGCAGATTGTCCTATAGACCAGTAGCATCCTCCTAGAAACTACACACACTCATAATCTAAAGCCGGGTTTGGCTTTTTAGCCAACACCAATTTGAAATATGCAACTTGAAGTTTCACTGGTCCAGTTTGAAGCCCTAAATCTCAGATCAAGCTGAGTGCTGTCGGATAAAATAAAACAAGCAGTGACAAAGTCGATAAATCTGGCCTTGGCAAGCCTGCATTGGTTTAAAAAAAATTGCAAAGATATATAGCAGGCATTGCAAGCTTCAGTGTAATAGTAATTACAATTGTTCTGTTTAGTGGCGGCTTGCACATGTTTGCGCATAACATAAGTAAAAATTACCTGGCTATACTTAAACAGCATGAAACGAAATCAGTTATGGACCCACCAGCCGAGTGGGCTATTTTTAGGTGGGTGTGCACATGCATAAATAAAATGTTTTTACTGACAGTGAAGACAGGCAATAGCTGAAGTGGGCTGACCCATAGTTAAAAGCCGTGTGACGTTGCGGGTGAGAGCAAAATGTGAATTACACCTAAACAGACCATATGATGAAGTGTGCTGGTATATTCCCCTTGTATGTATATTTATGTATTAAACGTTATTATTTTTTTGGGACATCAAGAGAGCAAACGATATCTCTATGCTACTCCTGAAAACCGTGAAAATGACCCTCACAAGAAGACGTCAGTTTTCAGCTATAGTTTTGACCTTCAGGCCTGATGTACAAAACTTCTTAACTGTTGCAGATCTTTCAGTTAGCTAAAGTGGAGGGTTTGCAACATTTTTGTATGCACCAAACACATTGTATTTCTTAATCTATAAATGGGTTTTGAGATGGATTAAGAAATCAGTATTTAGAAGAGGTGTTGTGAGCATCCCTTCCAAATTGCAACATGTTGTGTGTGATACTGGGCAAATCACTTGAAATCTCAATTCCTAAAAATGTGTCATGTAATCTAGTATTCGTGTAAAGCACTTATGCCCTAGGGCCAAGTCTGCTGCAAAAACAAATTATGATTCATATCTTGTTAGGTGACCACCTGCCAAATTCTGTGCACTGACTGTTAACATTCAAGATAGAGCGTCAAAATGCAGGACAAATATTCTGAGAAAAAGCCAATTTTACGACCAACAACAGTATAAAAACACATGAACAGAAAACCGACACAAGTAGAGGTCAAAATAGGTTTATGTTGTTTAGCTTTTACCTTGTGTAGCAGTATCGAAAGAAAACATTCACGTGTAAATGTAAGTAGTTAAAGATTAAAAAATATATACCAGTGACATAGATCTATGCTTTTGGACTAAAATCTGACCTCTAAACTTCCTCTTTTCTGTTACCAGTACCAACACCCTGACAATGCAAAGACGATGCTTGTTGGCCTAAGTGAGC
The DNA here is from genome assembly GCF_031143425.1 of Pleurodeles waltl. Classification (NCBI taxonomy): domain Eukaryota; kingdom Metazoa; phylum Chordata; class Amphibia; order Caudata; family Salamandridae; genus Pleurodeles; species Pleurodeles waltl. Next base: position 162,081,998 of record NC_090439.1, on the reverse strand, counting down.
CAGAGGGGCTATTTCTTCCATGCAGGTGATGAAAAGGGAGTATAGGAAGAAGCGTTTGGCTCCCGCAGGAGGAAGCATGGTCTGAAATGGTGCAATGGGCTACAGAAACCACGAGGAAAGGATTGGCTAACAATGTGGTAGGTGTGAGGGGAGGCACTTGTAGGACAAACAGGGCCATGTGTGACTGTAAGGACTATTCGTTGCATTGTTAACTATACCAAAACTGCTACTTTACTACACAAATGTATGAAGAAACATTGGTACATTTTAACATCAGATCCTATTCTTAATAAAGTGATCCCAAATACCCCGGTCCTTACCTATAGAAGAGGTAAAACTCTTAAGAAATTTCTATGTCATAACTTCAGTAGTAAACCAAACCAGGATAACTGGCTTACTATCCGTGGTAAGGGCTTTTTCAAGTGTGGACATTGTGGAATGTGTAGATGGGCCAAGTCAGGTATATCGTCATTTAAGAGTTCTACTGGTGGTCAGTACAACATTAATTATAATATCACATGTGATAGCAATTTTGTCATTTATATGATTACTTGCAGATGTGGCCTATATTATATAGGGAGCACTATCAGACCGCTCAAAACTAGGGCAAGTGAGCATTTCAGAGCCCTGAGACAGGGAGACGAGAGATATCCCATAGTAAACCATATGCAACATTGCCCTAAACAGAATAACACTTGTGGCTTTGAGTTCTTTGGTTTTGACCATATCGTTAAAGACTCTAGAGGGGGTAATAGAGAATTAGCCCTCCGTAAAAGAGAATGCTACTGGATCCTGAAATTAAGAGCGGTAGAAGATGGTCTTAACACCAATTTCGAAATGGAATACTATTTGGGTGATTGACGCAACTTCTGCTTACCCAACATTCTAACATACAACTGTCTGTTTAATATGTGTTTTTCTTTTTACTAATTTAGACTGTCATCAATTTATCAAGCTTGATAATAATGAATTGTTTCTTAACCTATGGCTAATTGGCTTGTATACTCTATTGTGACTTATTCACAAGCAGTTTTGTTTAGAACATGGGATTGTTGTTGTCCTTTTGAATAATGCTCAATCTACTGTTCTACTTCTTTAATGACTATAACAATGATTATACTTTTCCTTATGTAGGATTTCTATACAATGTATCAGACCATTAGTTACAATTGTAATAAGGAAATATTATTAATCCATATTCTATATATATGCCTACATGTATGTCACATATTATATTTCTGCCATCGTGAAGTTCACACATGATTTGAGTATGGAACATCGTATGTATTCACTATACCTTTTCTCTCTCTTCATACCACCTGGTAGCTACATTAACTTTCTACTTTGAGATAGCCCTTGGCACTTTTCTTCTTTGATACACATTAGGGTCTTTCTAGAGACAACCGCTTCCCTGATTTTTTAGTCATTTTTTTAGACTATTAGATATGTGGAGGTTAAGGAGCCTAGATACGGTTAGTTCATACCGGCTACAGTTCTCTTCGATAAAATCACTCGTAGAATTCTAAGATGGCGCCTGGTAATTGATTTTGGTCCTTCTTCTATTTCCTCACATCTGACGGGATGATAGTTTAAAACGCTTCCGCTCCTTACGATCTACCTACGATTTTGTTTCACCGTTACTGAGAGCCTAGTGGGATTATCGCACCACGGAGTGTCTCTCTTGGATATAGATATTTACTTTGAAGATAGGTAAGGGCTTTTATTGTACTATGGGCATCTTGGATTTTCTGTAGGTTAATTTTGTATTTACTTTGGTCTGTATTTTCTTCGCATTAGGTTTCCCAGCTATATTCTTAGCTATCGATTACTCTTCTCCCCGCACTGCGCGTTTAAGGAACGCATGAAGATTCCTTTATTATACGACGTATTATGGAATGTTTTGTACTTATTATAGGTCAGTTCAGGCCCGAGGGCTATACTTCTATGCCGTTTTTAGATATTGATGCTCATTTTAGACTTTATAATTAGTCCTTGGATTACTTAATACAACGTTTATGGTTATTTCTGCAGATTTTCTACAGAGTCTTACTAGGACTGATTTCTTATATAAAACTTATTTTGAATCAAGGTAGGCTTTATACTGTTTGAGTGACCCATTAGTAGGTTTAGGTTTTTCATGGACACTAGGGTGTGTGTCTACTTCTGTTATTGTTATTACTATTATTTTTTCATCGTGTCTTGTCGGTTTACATCTCAACTTTGGTTTCTGACACCCTTTTCATTCTTGGGTTTCGGTGATCACTGGCCTTAACACGGATTTTTACACATTCATGTCATGATTTCTCTTATACATGGAATTTTCACATTAGTTCATAATTAATTTAATGTCATACTGCTCAGATATCATGGTGATCTCTTGATTATGACAACCTCCTTTGAGTAACATAACTTGTATCAAATAGATCTGTTTTCATTCGATTGTTTGGCACTTTTTAAACTCACATTTGGCATGGTTTTTGCTCTCACAATTTTCACGAGATGTTGGTTTCGTGTTCTGCTCTGAACAATTTTGGATATTTAATACTGTTTTAGTTATTGTTTTCATATATATTTTTTTGCAGCCCTGATGAAGTCCGTGAGAATACTCTCTCATAGGACGAAACACGTGTTGGCTATGGTTGCTACATGAACATTAAAGCTTTGGCTACTGCATGAATATCTAAATTCAAGGATGATTTGTTTTATATTGATGGCGAACTTTGTACTGCAAAAATAAATGGTTTATGAACTCTCTATGGTGTTATTGCCAGTCCAAGCTGAAGTCTCTATACCGTATTAACTTTTAATCATGAGTGCCCTGACAGCTGGCCTTTTCATTGGTAGTTTCCCTTGAAACATTGGAGGAGTAAGGAAGATCCTCTTGCCAGGAGCACCGTGCCACATTTAGAATTCGAATTTTACCATATGGACTCACTGTGAGCGCCCAAATCCTATGATTTTCTTCCTATGTGCCTTTGTTCTAATGCCATGTGTGACTGTAACAGTTTAAAACCTGGGGAAGGTTGCACTGCAACACGTCAACTTACTGTAGAGTACAGTGCAGCCGCGCAGTGAGGAACCATCATAGTAAATCCCCAGCAGACAGGTGGTCACCCCATCCCAACCAGCCCCATCTAAAGGTGTTTTGGGGCCCGGCAAAAAACATATTTTGGAACCCCATTTGGAATCAAGTTTGAATAGATTTCTTATTTTTCAGCTAATTAAACCCTTCAAGATGTCATACAATTTTAACGTATACTGTACATTCTCAGAAAGGAGAGCTCGCAAAATCAGCTGAAGGCACAAGCTGTTCCATGCAGACCAGCCCAATCAAACAAAAAGAAATCAGCTCTATTAAGCATTGATAAATGAAGGACACAGTAATGGTGACTTAGTGAATGTTTACTGGACTAGTGCAGTGGTTCTTTTAGTCTTAACCTTTTGACTTTTAAGACCCCCACTTAATCATTATTGGAAATGGGGGACCGTCACTGATTCAATATTGGAATCTGGGGACCCCTACTGCAACATTACTGGAATCTGGGGACCCCCGGCTTTGGCATTTTTGATGATTATAACTGCAAAACAATACCTAAAAAAATACTTAAACAACATCCATCAAACAAATACGCAGATTATGAAATATTTTATTTATTTCATAAACTAATTTAAAAAAATCTAAATTTGTTTTTTTTTTATGGGAAGGTTGTAGCTTTTTTAAATACAGTTTTGGCCACTCATCGTCCACACTGTATTCTATTTGATGCACTGTTGCCACAATTCAATCTGCGGATACTACCCTTATTTTTAGCCTCCAAATTCAAATTCATTCAAATTTACAGAATGTTTTAAATTTTAAAGTGTACGTGTTGCTTCTTTATTTAGATATACTTTATTAATCTGTCAATATTATCACATTTTCTAAACAGTCACAAACTCCCTGAGTAGTCTTTTCAAACCCTAATGGGTCCCCGAGACTACATGGTAAGCCAATATTTATATAGCACGTATGGGCATAGCACTTGAAATGTTAGCTTTAACTGAAATTTTTAGTTACATGTTCCCCCTTTACAATTGACAGCATCAGTGAAAATGAAAGCACTAATTCAAGGATTTTCCCTTTTGCTCATCAAGAAAGCTGCAAATTGTCTCATTATTTCTCTTTCACTGCCTTGTTCTGAAACTCCTTTCTTTCTTTTGGTATAGTCCTATAGTCACTAGACAGTGATCTCCGGTCCAGCTAAATAATACAAATATTTATTAGAAGTGTGCCATAAAGAGCAATTAAAATTGTAATTTAATTATCTGATTTCCCTGGACGCTATAACCGGAGGCTCTTGAAAGATGGGAGTCCTGTGAAAATACAATTTACCCCTGCCTTAAAAATACTCTAACCTGACCTCCACCCCATTTCCCATGAAAGTCTTTAGTAGACCTCTTCAGGGTCTAGGTGCATAGGTTTACGAAACCTTGCATCGAGGCCATTCTTTGACTTAGCAGCATGCTTTCCCACTAGATCAATCCATTCTAAGCCTTGACACATAGTTATTTTGTTTCCAAACGCAATTACAATATATAGAAGATGTGGAACCTAAAAGAAAATCGAATATAATTGAAATTTTGTAGCAGTCATTGCTGTACCCTCAAATGACAGGTAACCAACAAACCTTAAAAGAATCTTTGAAACCACGCAGTTGATTATCAAATACCTTTTCCTTACTATTTTTCTGCTGTTATTGTGTAAAACATGTAGCAACCAGTCCTGTTCATTTTTGCAACAGCATGTGTTTTCAACGAAAGACAGAAGCAAGTCCTCAGAAAGCTCAGGAAAATACTGATGATTAAGGGCCTGATTTAGATATTGGCAGACAAGTTACTCGCCCACTACGATGACGGATATCCTGTCTTCCGAAATTTCAATCCCATTATATCCTATGGGATTTAGATTTCAGTGGACAGGCTATCCTCACCACTGTGATGGAGTAACTTGTCTGCCAATATCTAAATAAGGCCCTAAGGGCCAGATGTATGAAAGTTTTTTGCATTCGCAAACGGTGTGAATGCCTGTTTGCAAATGCAAAAAGCCATTTCAGAATGTATGAAAGGCATTCTGAACGCAATTTTAAAGAATCGCTAAAATAGCGATTCCTTAAAATTGCGACCCTGTTTAGAGAGTCGCAAATTGCGACTCTATAAATAAGAAATCGCAAATAAGGATTCCTTATTTGCGATTTCTAAGCACATGTAAGAAGCAATTCCTAAATTTGATTTGGGCATTTAGGAATCGCTATTTACCACCAGGTTGAACCTGGTGGTAACCATGTGCAAATTTTAAAAATGCATTTAAAATGCATTTTTAAAATTTACATGTAAAGCACACATGCCCTTTTGGCATGTGTGCACCTTACATGTTGCAAAAAATTATTTAGGGGTGCAGCAGAGGGGGCCTTAGGCCCCCAGCACCCTGGGGTTTTGCATTTCCAAAATTGCGATTTCTGGTTAAGAAATCGCAATTTTGGAAATGCAAAAAATTCGCACATATGGGGCCCATAGGTGCGACTGGGGCCGGTATCGCAATTTGCGATTCGGTAATAGCATTTGCGAGTTTTAAGAAATCGCTATTACCGATTCGCAAATGTGACACATTGCATTTTGCGAATCAGAAGTGGCGAATTCTTAAAAATTGCTATTTCCGACTCGCAAAAGGCCTCCTTGATACATCTGGCCCTAAGTCTCAAAATAACACACCTTTTTCTACCTTATGCTGATCTGGCATTCCCTGACGTAAGTTATTAAGATTGCAATTACTATTGCGAAAAAGGAGCAGCACTCACATGGGTGCACAACTGTGGGGCAAAACTGGAAACAAAGTACATAAAACAATCCACAAAGAATGTGATAAAACTGAGGAAAGTAGGAATGGGGGATAAAGCTTACTTCAAAGAGAATACACATGAAGGAAATGTGTATGACACATTTGGGTAAGCCTAAGAAATGCCATGCTATGAGTAAAGCACATTAAACTGTGTCTTGCCTTTTAGCTTGCACTGGAAAGCTGCCCTTTCAGTAGTGCATGCAGTGCTTTGTGCTGTTTGCACTACTTTAAGACACGGGCGATCCACTGTTGGTACTTGGGCAGTTCCCGCACTACCACTCATGGTTTTTGACACAGCACCGGATCTACAAAGATTGTAAGACCTGACTTTGCATCAAAAATAACGCAAACTTGATAAGTTAAGTTAAAAAACATGTTTACATGTGCCAATATATTTTAATAATTGGAGGTGCGCTGCACTGTACAGAACACGTCTAATGTGTGAAACGTTTTTAAAGTTTGTCTAAGCACAGTATTTTGCACTGGAAAGCTACTCTTTCAGTGCAAAACGTACAATAGATGGCACAAAAGCTTCTCTTCTCTGCGCTGCACAGGTGTGTTCTTGGCGCTAGGCAGCTTGATTGTGCCCAAGAGCCGAGGAAGAGAAAAGGAGCACAAGACTGGGCAGACACTTTGGTTGCTGTGCTTATTTGTTTTTTTATTAAATCTCTTCCCAGAAATATAGCGGGCATCAGGCTATAACATAGTGTGTCACAGGAATGACATGAACGTGCACACATTGCTGTGTAATTTACAAGTAAAGCCACTCATTGCGAAACACGCAAAGTGTTAATTCAGTATCGAGTGTGTGATTTACTTAGGAAATGAAAGTTATGGAGATAAGATTTTCCCTCCAGGAGAAAGTGATAAACGCCATAAATTATGCTCCATCTACCCAGGGTGAAAAGGATTGCAACATACCTAAGGGCTTCACTGCTGCGCTGACTGATATCTTCCAGCTGTGCAAAAGGAAAACATTATTTTCAAAGTAGATGGACAGTGGGAGTCAGAGAGCGATAGAAAGAAAAACACACCAAGAATCAAACAGTTGGAGGAAATGCTCGGGTCGCCATATCTGCTGCTGTGAGAGAGTGGAAAGAAGGGTAGAACCTTTACTTCTGAACATTAGGAACACGTTAACACATCTGTGCATACTCTAGGGTAATGATATTATTTACTTATGTTTCTTCTGGGTGACGTGAGACAGAAAAGGAAATGCAAGGGAGTAGACAGAAATGTTAAATACCCCACTTTGAACCAAGCAAGCGAAGCAAGTGAGTAATTCTCTCCCTAGAACAGCTTCCTTGTCTCTTCTATCCATACATTCATTCTTTCACCCTTATATCCACCTGTTGGTATCCACTATTTCAAGTTTACATTCTGCCATTCACCATTCTTTCATCCATCATCCATTCTTTCCCATTCCATCGATCCAGCCATCCACTCACCCAGTCTGCTGTCCATCCACTCTGCTACTTATAAATCAATTCATCCACTCTGCCATCTGCCCATTCATTCTGCCGTCCATCTACCCATCTGTCAATCCATCCACCTAAACTGCCATCCATTCACTCATCCACCTAATCTTCTACCCATCCATCCACTTTGCATCCATCCAACCACTCTGCCATCTATCCATCCACTCTGCCATCCATCCATTCACTCTGTCATTAATCCAACCATCCACTCTACCATCCATCCCCTCTGCTTTTCATCCATCAATCAACCCATTCTGCCATCCATCCATTCACATACTCTGCCATCCATCCACCCACTCTGCAATTCGTCCATCTTGTCTGTCATCCATACATTAACTTTACCTTCCACTCTACCATCTACTTGTCTTTCCATCCATCCATCATCCATCCACACTGCAATCTATCCATCCACTTTGCCATCCATCTATCCATTCATCAACATCCATCAATCCAACCACTCTGCCATCCATCCACAAATCCACTCTACCATCCATCCATTACTCTGTCCATTCATACTCTGCCATCCATCCACCCTGACATCCATCTATCATCCATCCATCCACTTTGCCATCCATCATTCCACTCTCCCAGCCATTCACTCATCTTTTCAGCCACCCACCCCTTTACTCTGCCATCCTTTCGTCTGTCCATCAATCTATCCAGTCCATCCATCCCTTTACTCTGCCATCCTTTCACCTGTCCACCCTTTATTTATCCATCCCTTTCAACTGCGATTGTTCTACCTGACCATCCACCTCTCCACCCATCCTTCTATTCTGCAATCCTTTGAAATGTTCATCCAATCATCCAGCCACATATACCTTTATTTTCCCATATTTTCACCTGTCCATCCACCTATTATTCAGTAATCCTTTTGTCCATCCACATACTCAAAAATCCACCCACACATCCTTCCATAATTCCTTCACCTTCCTAACAATATTCCTTCTTTCAGTCCCTGTTATATTTACCCAGCTGTCATTTGTTTACCTTTCTCCTGCTTGCTCTTCTATTGACATGGTAATCCAGCATTAATGAGTAGTTTTTTGTCTGCAGAGTTCCAGACAGAAAAGGCCCATAAAGAACTCCACTCCTGCTGTAGCTACTAAAGAGGTGAGTTCAGGACACCCCTGAAGGAAAGGTTAAAGTACAGCATAGCTCAGCCATCATTATGGGCCAAATCTGCACTTTACAGGCTTCTTTCTGAACCATGGACATTCACCCAAAATATAAGATGGTCTGTATAAATTATGGACGGGTGGTCAACCCAATGCTGATGTGTCAATGGTTTGCGGCCATGAATACACTTGTTACAGACTACCATGTAAATGTGGTAATTGATTCACAAAAAGTAAATAGGTGCACTTTGGACCCCCTTCCCTTTAAGGAATGTTGAAAAGAGCAGGCAGTGATTCATGGGATCACTGTCAACTTACAATAAACTATTTTTTCCAAAATGCAGGTCTGTTTCCTTTAGACAATTCAGGCTACATTAAAAATAAGTTTCTTTATTTCAACACAATCAGAGACATGGTTTCATTCAGACCCTTGCAGGTCCTCACCCAGTTGTTGTGGCCAATCATATGGATCACAAATTGTAAACAGCCTACTTAACCTTATCAGTAGGTATGTCGGCCAATGGCCGACACAAGCACATCCTCCTGGTGCGGGCCACAACAACCTGGGGATGCAAGAGAGGGGTTTTAAAAATCCTCCGGTGCAATTTTCTTTCATTTAAACCCCTTGGGAGACACGGATAACCTTCTGTTTCTTCACTGCACCCACACTTGCCCATTGGTGACATCAGCGAGGCGCGCTAACGTCTCAGTTTGTTTTCCCCACTGGAGCAGGAAGCAGAGGTAAGGCCGCTTTCTCCTCCTGTGGGGAAAATGGGCCTGAAAAGGGCCTCTTCACCTTCCAGGAATGCCTTGTTTCATAGGGGAGATTCTCCCTTTTTAAATAAGGACTTTCTGAAAGAGTTTTCGGGACATGGACTGGGGCCGCGCTGCGATCCACGTCCATGAAACCCCACTAGACACCAGGGATGTTATTTGGGAGAGTCAGCTCTCGTAGGAATGGGTGCCCCCGCCCCGGGGGGCAATTTATTTAAAAAAAAAGTTTTTTTACTTCTGGGGGGGGGCCTCATGGGTTAAAATATATATTAAAAAAAGAAAACATTTATATTGACTGGGGAGTGGACCCTTTAGAAAATTAGAAAATGGGTCAATTTAAAATGTGTGTTTTGCCATTGCAGGGGTGTGATCGCTCACCCAGGGGTTAAAAAATTAAAACAAAGTTTAAAAAAATGAAATTGACTGGGTGTCGTCCACGAGCAGGTCTAATCTCGTGGGGGGCATTTGTTTTTATAGATGTGTGGTTTCCCTTGGGGCCACAATTGCCCCCCAAGGCAACCACACAGTTATAATATATATATATGTATATGTGTGTGTGTATATACATATATATATGGAGAGAAAGACTCTCTATAGATGGTGAAAAATCTCTCTTATATATGCATATATTTGATTTATATGTATATATAGCTTTTAGGTAGCAATATAAATACCTCTTGTGATTATGTTCCTGCTGGTGAAAGAGATGTCTAGTGGGAGTTTTAATGCCACCATAAAGTAGCGCAGAAGGTTTCTATGCCTGCTGCGAAGAACAGATGTGTATTTTATATGAATTGCCGAGTGGATAAGCAAAGGCAGCCGTTACCTGTGCTTTAAAATAAATTACATGTATGTGTGAGGGGGGCTATGGGAGATGAAGGGCAATTTTGCTGGGTGGTAGTGAGCGAATCCAAGGAGGGGGTCATGGAGGGGGAGCTGCAAAAAAGCTTGTTGCACTGGACGACACCAGCGCTAAAGGCTATGATGATGGGTAAGTGGCAAGGTGAAGTAACAGTGTGTCTTTTTTTTTTTTCAGTGTCTTCAGAGAACCTGCTGATTGGGGGAAGAAGCAAAGGTAAAGTGACTGACGTTTACTGTTGCACACATCACACACACACCCACTAGCAATTTTGTCATCATATCCGCCACCTACATAGGCTAGTGTTTTAGAGGGACAGTTCAGCCAGCAGCACACATGACATCTCATTGGATGACTGCTCCTGTAGCCGTAACTCAGGTCATGGGGAACAGCTCTTAGGCAGGATCAGAGACTGAGATAGTAGATTGAAACAGCATCTGAGGGAGAGGACAATGGAGCAGAATCTGGGAGTGATTTTTCAGTCGGCGCAGTCCCATCCAGCGACAGCTCTTCCAGTTATTCTGAGAAAGACGATGAGGACAGTCATGCTGTCCCTTCGCAAGCACAGTCTGTGCAGCGGGACAACAGCAAATTTGCCCAAACCAGTGAGCAGGGGTGTAGGAAGTTGGCTCTGTATGCACTATTTCAAAGTAAGGAATAGTATGCACAGAGTCCAAGGGTTCCCCTTGGAGGTAAGATAGTGGCAAAAAGAGATAATACTAATGCTCTATTTTGTGGTAGTGTGGTCGAGCAGTAGGCTTATCAAAGGAGTAGTGTTAAGCATTTGTTGTACACACACAAGCAATAAATGAGGAACACACACTCAGAGACAATTCCAGGCCAATAGGTTTTTGTATAGAAAAATATATTTTCTTAGTTTATTTTAAGAACCACAGGTTCAAATTTTACATGTAATACTTCAAATGAAAGGTATTGCATGTAAGTACTTTAGGAACTTTGAATAATCACAATAGCATATATACTTTTCAAATAAATCACATATAGCTATTTTAAAACTAGACAGTGCAATTTTCAACAGTTCCTGGGGGAGGTAAGTATTTGTTAGTTTTGGTAGGTAAGTAAACCACCTACGGGGTTCAAGTTTGGGTCCAAGGTTGGGGGTTCAGAGCAACCCCAAAGTTACCACACCAGCAGCTCAGGGCCGGTCAGGTGCAGAGTTCAAAGTGGTGCCCAAAACGCATAGGCTTCAATGGAGAAGGGGGTGCCCCGGTTCCAGTCTGCCAGCAGGTAAGTACCCGCGTCTTCGGAGGGCAGACCAGGGGGGTTTTGTAGGGCACCAGTGGGGACACAAGTCAGCACAGAAAGTACACCCTCAGCAGCACGGGGGCGGCCGGGTGCAGTATGCAAACACGCGTCGGGTTTTCAATAGGTTTCAATGGGAGACCAAGGGGTCTCTTCAGCGATGCAGGCAGGCGGGGGGGGCTCCTCGGGGTAGCCACTACCTGGGCAAGGGATAGGGCCTCCTGGGGGTCACTCCTGCACTGGAATTCCGATCTTTCAGGTCCTGGGGGCTGCGGGTGCAGAGTCTTTTCCAGGCGTCAGGATCTGGGAGTCAGGCAGTCGCAGTCAGGGGGAGCCTCGGGATTCCCTCTGCAGGCATCGCTGTGGGGGCTCAGGGGGGGCAACTCTGGCTACTCACGGTCTCGTAGTCACCGGGGAGTCCTCCCTGAAGTGTTGTTTCTCCACAAGTCGAGCTGGGGGCGTCGGGTGCAGAGTTGCAAGTCTCACGCTTCCGGTGGGAAACGCAGTTGTCTTGAAGTTGCTTCTTTGGAAACAAAGTTCAAGTCTTGGGTGAACAGAGCCGCTGTCCTCGGGAGTTTCTTGGTCCTTCTAGAGCAGGGCAGTCCTCTGAGGATTCAGAGGTCGCTGGTCCTGGGGAAAGCGTCGCTGGAGCAGTGTCTTTTCGAAGTGGGGAGACAGGCCGGTAGAGCTGGGGCCAAAGCAGTTGGTGTCTCCGTCTTCTTCTCCAGGGTTTTTCAGCTTAGCAGTCCTCTTCTTCTGAGGTTGCAGGAATCTGAGTTCCTAGGTTCAGGGGAGCCCCTAAATACAGAATTTAGGGGTGTGTTTAGGTCAGGGAGGGCAGTAGCCAATGGCTACTAGCCCTGAGGGTGGCTACACCCTCTTTGTGCCTCCTCCCAAGGGGAGGGGGTCACATTCCTATCCCTATTGGGGGGATCCTCCATCTACAAGATGGAGGATTCCTAAAAGTCAGAGTCACTTCAGCTCAGGTTGCCTTAGGGGCTGTCCTGACTGGTCAGTGACTCCTCCTTGTTTTTCTCTTTATTACCTCCGGCCTTGCCGCCAAAAGTGGGGCCGAGGCCGGAGGGGGCGGGCAACTCCACTAGCTGGAATGCCCTGTGGTGCTGTAACAAAGGGGGTGAGCCTTTGAGGCTCACCGCCAGGTGTTACAGTCCTGCAAGGGGGAGGTGATAAGCATCTCCACCCAGTACAGGCTTTGTTACTAGCCACAGAGTGACAAAGGCACTCTCCCCATGTGGCCAGCAACATGTCTCGAGTGTGGCAGGCTGCTAAAACCAGTCAGCCTACACGGGTAGTTGGTTAAGGTTCCAGGGGGCACCTCTAAGGTGCCCTCTGGGGTGTATGTTACAATAAAATGTACACTGGCATCAGTGTGCATTTATTGTGCTGAGAAGTTTCATACCAAACTTCCCAGTTTTCAGTGTAGCCATTATGGTGCTGTGGTGTTCGTGTTTGACAGACTCCCACCCCATATACTCTTATGGCTACCCTGCACTTATAATGTCTAAGGTTTTGCTTAGACACTGTAGGGGCACAGTGCTCATGCACTGGTGCCCTCACCTATGGTATAGTGCACCCTGCCTTAGGGCTGTAAGGCCTGCTAGAGGGGTGACTTATCTATATTGCATAGGCAGTGTGAGGTTGGCATGCCACCCTGAGGGGAGTGCCATGTCGACTTACTCGTTTTGTCCTCACCAGCACACACAAGCTGGCAAGCAGTGTGTCTGTGCTGAGTGAGGGGTCCCCATGGTGGCATAAGATATGCTGCAGCCCTTAGAGACCTTCCCTGGCATCAGGGCCCTTGGTACCAGGGGTACTAGTTACAAGGGACTTACCTGGATGCCAGGGTGTGCCAATTGTGAAAACAAAAGTACAGGTTAGGGAAAGAACACTGGTGCTGGGGCCTGGTTAGCAGGCCTCAGCACTTTCAAATCAAAACATAGCATCAGCAAAGGCACAAAGTCAGGGGGTATCCATGCCAAGGAGGCATTTCCTTACACAACCCCCCCAAAGGAAAGAGGATGAGAGTAACCTTTCCCAAGAGAGTCTTCATTTTCTAAGTGGAAGAACCTGGAAAGGCCATCTGCATTGGCATGGGCAGTCCAAGGTCTGTGTTCAACTATAAAGTCCATTCCCTGTAGGGAGATGGACCATCTCAACAGTTTTGGATTTTCACCTTTCATTTGCATCAGCCATCTGAGAGGTCTGTGGTCAGTTTGAACTACAAAGTGAGTGCCAAAGAGGTATGGTCTCAGCTTCTTCAGGGACTAAACCACAGCAAAGGCCTCCCTCTCAATGGCACTCCAACGCTGCTCCCTGGGGAGTAACCTCCTGCTAATTAAAGCAACAGGCTGGTCAAGGCCATCATCATTTGTTTGGGACAAAACTGCCCCTATCCCATGTTCAGAGGCATCTGTCTGCACAATGAACTGCTTGGAATAATCTGGAGCTTTTAGAACTGGTGCTGTGCACATTGCTTGTTTCAGGGTGTCAAAGGCCTGTTAGCATTCTACAGTTCAGTTCACCTTCTTGGGCATTTTCTTGGAGGTAAGATCTGTGAGGGCTGTCACTATGGATCCATATCCCTTCACAAACCTCCTGTAATACCCAGTCAAGCCAAGGAATGCCCTGACTTGAGTCTGGGTTTTTGGAGCTGCCCAGTCCAGAATAGTCTGGATCTTAGGCTGGAGTGGCTGAACTTGGTCTCCACCTACAAGGTGTCCCAAGTAAACCACAGTTCCCTGCCCTATCTGGCATTTGGATGCCTTGATAGAGAGGCCTGCTGACTGCAGAGCCTTCAAAACCTTCTTCAGGTGGACCAGGTGATCCTGCCAGCTGGAACTAAAGACAGCAATATCGTCAAGATAAGCTGCACTAAAGGATTCCAAGCCAGCAAGGACTTGATTCACCAACCTTTGGAAGGTGGCAGGGGCATTCTTTAAACCAAAGGGCATAACAGTAAACTGATAATGCCCATCCGGTGTGGAGAATGCTGTCTTTTCTTTTGCTCCAGGTGCCATTTTGATTTGCCAGTACCTTGCTGTTAAGTCAAAGGTACTTAAGAATTTGGCAGCACCTAATTTGTCAATCAGTTCATCTGCCCTTGGAAGGGGATGGGCATCTGTCTTGGTGACAGAATGAAGTCCTCTGTAGTCCACACAAAACCTCATCTCTCTCTTTCCATCTTTGGTGTGAGGTTTGGGGACTAAGACCACTGGGCTAGCCCAGGGGCTGTCAGAGTGCTCAATTACTCCCAATTCCAGCATCTTGTGGACTTCCACCTTGATGCTTTCCTTAACTTGGTCAGACTGTCTGAATATTTTGTTTTTGACAGGCATGCTGCCTCCTGTGTCCACATCATGGGTACACAGGTGTGTCTGACCAGGGGTTAGGGAAAAGAGCTCAGCAAACTGTTGTAGGACCTTCCTACAGTCAGATTGCTGTTGGCTAGAGAGGGTGTCTGAATAGATCACTCCATCAACTGAGCCATCTTTAGGGTTTGATGAGAGGAGATCAGGGAGAGGTTCACTCTCAGCTTCCTGGTCCTCATCTGTTACCATCAACAGATTCACATCTGCCCTATCATGGAAGAGCTTAAGGCGGTTCACATGGATCACCCTCTTGGGGCTCCTGCTAGTGCCTAGGTCCACCAGGTGGGTGACCTGACTCTTCTTCTCTAGCACTGGGTAAGGGCCACTCCATTTGTCCTGAAGTGCCCGGGGAGCCACAGGCTCCAAAACCCAGACTTTCTGCCCTGGTTGAAATTCAACCATTGCAGCCTTTTGGTCATACCAAAACTTCTGGAGCTGTTGGCTGGCCTCAAGGTTTTTACTTGCCTTTTCCATGTACTCTGCCATCCTTGAACGTAGGCCAAGTACATAGTCCACTATGTCTTGTTTAGGCTCATGAAGAGGTCTCTCCCAGCCTTCTTTCACAAGAGCTAGTGGTCCCCTTACAGGGTGGCCAAACAGAAGTTCAAAGGGTGAGAACCCTACTCCCTTCTGAGGCACCTCTCTGTAAGCGAAAAGCAGACATGGCAAGAGGACATCCCATCTCCTTTTGAGTTTTTCAGGGAGCCCCATGATCATGCCTTTTAATGTCTTGTTGAATCTCTCAACAAGGCCATTAGTTTGTGGATGGTAGGGTGTAGTGAATTTATAAGTCACTCCACACTCATTCCACATGTGTTTCAGGTATGCTGACATGAAGTTGGTACCTCTGTCAGGCACCACCTCCTTAGGGCAACCCACTCTGGTAAAAATACCAATGAGGGCCTTGGCTACTGCTGCGGCAGTAGTCGACCTAAGGGGAATAGCTTCAGGGTATCTAGTAGCATGATCCACTACTACTAGTATGTACATATTCCCAGAGGCTGTGGGAGGTTCAAGTGGACCCACTATGTCCACACCCACTCTTTCAAAGGGGACCCCCACCACTGGAAGTGGAATGAGGGGGGCCTTTGGATGTCCACCTGTCTTACCACTGGCTTGACAGGTGGTACAGGAGACACAAAACTCCTTGACTTTCTGGTACATGTTGGGCCAGTAGAAGTGGTTGACTAGTCTCTCCCACGTCTTGGTTTGTCCCAAATGCCCAGCAAGAGGAATATCATGGGCTAAGGTCAGTATGAACTCTCTGAACTCCTGAGACACTACCACTCTCCTAGTGGCACCAGGTTTGGGATCTCTTGCCTCAGTGTACAGGAGTCCATCTTCCCAATAGACCCTATGTGTTCCAGTTTTCTTGCCATTGGACTCTTCAGCAGCTTGCTGCCTAAGGCCTTCAAGAGAGGGACAGGTTTCTTGCCCCTTACACAACTGCTCCCTTGAGGGTCCCCCTGGGCCTCAGAGCTCAACCTGATAAGGCTCTAACTCCATAGGCTCAGTTCCCTCAGAGGGCAGAACTTCTTCCTGAGAAGAGAGGTTCTCTTTTTGTTGTTGTGTTGCAGCTGGTTTCCCAGTTGTCTTTCCTTTTCTCTTGGTAGGCTGGGCCCTTTTTCCAGGTTCCAGCTCTACTTTTTCATCCTGAGCCTTGCACTGTGCCCTTGTCTTGACACACACCAGTTCAGGGATACCCAGCATGGCTGCATGGGTTTTCAGTTCTACCTCAGCCCATGCTGAGGACTCCAGGTCATTTCCAAGCAAACAGTCTACTGGGATATTTGAGGAGACCACCACCTGTTTCAGGCCATTGACCCCTCCCCACTCTAAAGTTACCATAGCCATGGGATGTACTTTAGTTTGATTGTCAGCATTGGTGACTGGATAAGTTTGTCCAGCCAGGTATTGACCAGGGAAAACCAGTTTCTCTGTCACCATGGTGACACTGGCACCTGTATCCCTCAGTCCTTCTACACTTGTCCCATTAATTAAGAGCTGCTGCCTGTATTTTTGCATGTTAGGAGGCCAGGCAGCCAGTGTGGCTAAATCCACCCCACCCTCAGAGACTAATGTAGCTTCAATATGACACCTGATTTGCTCTGGGCATGCTGTTGATCCCACTTGGAGACTAGCCATTCCAGTGTTAGCTGGAGTGGAGTTGGAAGTGGTACTTTTCTTGGGACAGGCCTTGTCTCCAGTCTGGTGTCCAGGCTGATTACAGCTACGACACCAGGCCTTTTTGGGATCAAAGTTTTTACCCTTGTACCCAAAATTGTTTTGTGAAGAGGCTCTGGGCCCACCCTCCTGTGCAGGTTTTTGGGGGCCTGAAGAAGACTCTTTACTATTTTTGTTTTTGGATGTCTCAACACTCTTCCTCTGGGGAGGCTTTGTGACCCCTTTCTTTTGGTCACCCCCTGTGGAAGTCTTGGTCACCCTAGTCTTGGCCCAATGGTCCGCCTTCTTTCCCAATTCTTGGGGAGAAATTGGTCCTAGGTCTACCAGATGCTGATGCAGTTTATCATTTGAACAATTACTTTATAGGTGTTCTTTCACAAATAAATTGTACAGCCCATCATAATCATTAACACCACTGCCTTGAATCCAACCATCCAGTGTTTTCACTGAGTAGTCCACAAAATCAACCCAGGTCTGGCTCAAGGTTTTTTGAGCCCCCCTGAATCTAATTCTATACTCCTCAGTGGAGAATCCAAAGTCCTCAATCAGGGTTCCCTTCATGAGGTCATAAGATTCTGCATCTTTTCCAGAGAGTGTGAGGAGTCTATCCCTACACTTTCCAGTGAACATTTCCCAAAGGAGAGCACCCCAGTGAGATCTGTTTACTTTTCTGGTTACACAAGCCCTCTCAAAAGCTTTGAACCATTTGGTGATGTCATCACCATCTTCATATTTAGTTACAATCCCTTTAGGGATTTTCAACATGTCAGGAGAATCTCTGACCCTATTTATGTTGCTGCCACCATTGATGGGACCTAGGCCCATCTCTTGTCTTTCCTTTCTATGGCTAGGAGCTGTCTCTCCAAAGCCAATCTTTTGGCCATCCTGGCTAACAGGAGGTCATCTTCACTGAGGTTATCCTCAGTGATTTCAGAGGTGCTGGCCCCTTCTGTGAGGGAAGCAGCATCTCTGACTAGTATATTTGGAGACAGGGCTTGAGAGGCCCTGTTCTCCCTATGTAGGACTGGAGGGGGGGAAGTCTCTTCCAAGTCACTATCATCATCCTCTGGGTTGTCATCCTCAGAGGGGTTGGCTTTTTCAAACTCTGCCAAAAGCTTCTGGGGCTGTTGTTTGGAGGGTCTTAAGCCAACTGGGATTTTCTTTATTTTGCAGAGAGACCTTAGCTCCCTCATCTTAAGATGGAGGTAAGGTGTGAGGTCGAGTTCCACCACATTCTCATCTGCACCAGGCATTATGTTTCTAAAAGTTGGAATACTTTTTAAGACTCTAAAACTATCTCTAGAACTTAATTCAAACTTTCACAAAACGTTTAAACTCTAAAAGAAATGCTAACAGGGACTAACACAAGGCCCTAGCAGGACTTTTAAAAATTTAGGAAAATAGCACAAATTGTAAAAATCAATTTCTAATGAACATTTTTGGAATTTGTCGTGTGATCAGGTATTGGCTGAGTAGTCCAGCAAATGCAAAATCTTGTACCCCACCGCTGATCCTCCAATGTAGGAAGTTGGCTCTGTATGCACTATTTCAAAGTAAGGAATAGTATGCACAGAGTCCAAGAGTTCCCCTTAGAGGTAAGATAGTGGCAAAAAGAGATAATACTAATGCTCTATTTTGTGGTAGTGTGGTCGAGCAGTAGGCTTATCAAAGGAGTAGTGTTAAGCATTTGTTGTACACACACAAGCAATAAATGAGGAACACACACTCAGAGACAATTCCAGGCCAATAGGTTTTTGTATAGAAAAATATATTTTCTTAGTTTATTTTAAGAACCACAGGTTCAAATTTTACATGTAGTACTTCAAATGAAAGGTATTGCAGGTAAGTACTTTAGGAACTTTGAATAATCACAATAGCATATATACTTTTCAAATAAATCACATATAGCTATTTTAAAACTAGACAGTGCAATTTTCAACAGTTCCTGGTGGAGGTAAGTATTTGTTAGTTTTTGTAGGTAAGTAAACCACCTACGGGGTTCAAGTTTGGGTCCAAGGTAGCCCACCGTTGGGTGTTCAGAGCATCCCCAAAGTTACCACACCAGCAGCTCAGGGCCGGTCAGGTGCAGAGTTCAAAGTGGTGCCCAAAAAGCATATGCTTCAATGGAGAAGGGGGGTGCCCCGGTTCCAGTCTGCCAGCAGGTAAGTACCCGCGTCTTCGGAGGGAAGACCCGGGGGGTTTTGTAGGGCACCAGGGGGGACACAAGTCAGCACAGAAAGTACACCCTCAGCAGCACGGGGGCGGCCGGGTGCAGTATGCAAACACGCGTCGGGTTTTCAATAGGTTTCAATAAGAAACCAAGGGGTCCCTTCAGCGATGCAGGCAGGCAGGGGGGGGGGGGCTCCTCGGGGTAGCCACTACCTGGGCAAGGGAGAGGGCCTCCTAGGGGTCACTCCTGCACTGGAGTTCCGATCTTTCATGTCCTGGGGGCTGCGGGTGCAGAGTCTTTTCCAGGTGTCGGGATCTGGGAGTCAGGCAGTCGCGGTCAGGGGGAGCCTCGGGATTCCCTCTGCAGGCGTCACTGTGGGAGCTCAGGGGGGGCAAATCTGGCTACTCACAGTCTCGTAGTCGCCGGGGAGTCCTCCCTGAAGTGTTGTTTCTCCACAAGTCGAGCCGAGGGCGTCGGGTGCAGAGTTGCAAGTCTCACGCTTCTGGCGGGAAACGCAGTTGTCTTGAAGTTGCTTCTTTGGAAACAAAGTTGCAGTCTTGGGTGAACAAAGCCGCTGTCCTCGGGAGTTTCTTGGTCCTTCTAGAGCAGGGCAGTCCTCTGAGGATTCAGAGGTCGCTGGTCCTGGGGAAAGCGTCGCTGGAGCAGTGTCTTTTCGAAGTGGGGAGACAGGCCGGTAGAGCTAGGGCCAAAGCAGTTGGTGTCTCCGTCTTCTTCTCCAGGGTTTTTCAGCTTAGCAGTCCTCTTCTTCTTAGGTTGCAGGAATCTGAGTTCCTAGGTTCAGGGGAGCCCCTAAATACAGAATTTAGGGGTGTGTTTAGGTCAGGGAGGGCAGTAGCCAATGGCTACTAGCCCTGAGGGTGGCTACACCCTCTTTGTGCCTCCCCCCCAAGGGGAGGGGATCACATTCCTATCCCTATTGGGGGGATCCTCCATCTGCAAGATGGAGGATTCCTAAAAGTCAGAGTCACTTCAGCTCAGGTTGCCTTAGGGGCTGTCCTGACTGGTCAGTGACTCCTCCTTGTTTTTCTCATTATCTCCTCCGGCCTTGCCGCCAAAAGTGGGGCCGTGGCCAGAGGGGGCGGGCAACTCCACTAGCTGGAATGCCCGGTTGTGCTGTAACAAAGGGGGTGAGCCTTTGAGGCTCACCGCCAGGTGTTACAGTCCTGCAAGGGGGAGGTGATAAGCATCTCCACCCAGTACAGGCTTTGTTACTAGCCACAGAGTGACAAAGGCACTCTCCCCATGTGGCCAGCAACATGTCTCGAGTGTGGCAGGCTGCTAAAACCAGTCAGCCTACACGGGTAGTTGGTTAAGGTTCCAGGGGGCACCTCTAAGGTGCCCTCTGGGGTGTTTGTTACAATAAAATGTACACTGGCATCAGTGTGCATTTATTGTGCTGAGAAGTTTGATACCAAACTTCCCAGTTTTCAGTGTAGCCATTATGGTGCTGTGGAGTTTGTGTTTGACAGACTCCCAGACCATATACTCTTATGGCTACCCTGCACTTACAATGTCTAAGGTTTTGCTTAGACACTGTAGGGGCACAGTGCTCAGGCACTGGTGCCCTCACCTGTGGTATAGTGCACCCTGCCTTAGGGTTGTAAGGCCTGCTACAGGGGTGACTTATCTATATTGCATAGGCAGTGTGAGGTTGGCATGGCACCCTGAGGGGAGTGCCATGTCGACTTACTCGTTTTGTCCTCACCAGCACACACAAGCTGGCAAGCAGTGTGTCTGTGCTGAGTGAGGTGTCCCCAGGGTGGCATAAGATATGCTGCAGCCCTTAGACACCTTCCCTGGCATCAGGGCCCTTGGTACCAGGGGTACCAGTTACAAGGGACTTACCTGGATGCCAGGGTGTGCCAATTGTGAAAACAAAAGTACAGGTTAGGGAAAGAACACTGGTGCTGGGGCCTGGTTAGCAGGCCTCAGCACACTTTCAAATCAAAACATAGCATCAGCAAAGGCAAAAAGTCAGGGGGTAACCATGCCAAGGAGGCATTTCCTTACAAGGTGCGTGTGCGGCAATCACAGTCAGAGTGTTCTCTTGGCAGCCCCCCAATTTAATTCAGCCCCAAATTCCACCTTTTACTGGTGATGCTGAATGTGAAGTAGATACAGCCAACGTTTTGCCATTTGACTAAGTCCATCTCTTTTTGGATGTTGACTTCCTTCAGCAAATTGTGCAGCAAGCAAATTTGTGTTCCGAACAATTTCTAAGGGAGCATGGAGGCACTCTACGGCCCCCTTCTAGGGCACGCCAGTGGACTCTCACTTCGGATGCAGAGTTGAAAATAGTTTTGGGTGCTTACGCTCAAAATGGGGTTAGTGCAAAAACCCACCTTGCAGTCCTGCTGGATGACTCACAAGGTTTGGGTAACCTTCATCTTCGCACAGGGCCACGACAGGGAAGGCCCCAAATCGTATTGTGGAGAATAAAAAAAAAACCTGGTTTTGTAAGGTGGGCACCTGCGTTTTGTGTCCTGTGCTCAGTGGCCATATGGGGAAATCTACCAAACCCAGACATTTCTGAAAACTAGACAGTCGGGTGAGTCCAAGGGCTGTGGCTTGTGTGGAGTTCACAAAGTTTTCTTACCCAGAATACCCTGCAAAGGTGAAACGTTGAACAAAAACTCTATTTTTCCTTGCATTTCTGTCATGCAAACTGCAAGAATATGCAGGGATCCACAAAATTCTTACCTAGCGTTTCCCCACTTGTCCTGATGAAAATGTTACCTTACGTCTGTGCATATGCCTAGTGCCTGCGTCGGGATTGGATCACCCCAGGGTCAGCAGTAGCCCTCATGTACGGATTACCATTGACTGTTGTGTGATCCATTCCTGTCACGAGCTCTAAGCCCAGGCACACGAGTGGGTAGCGATTTTATTGGGACAAGTTGGGGAACAAAGGGTTGTAAGTAGTTTGTGGATTTCTGCATATTCCTGTAGTTTACATCACAGAAATGCAGAGAAAAATAGTGTTATTATTCAATGGCTTACATCTGCAGGGTATTCTAGGGAAAAACACTTTGGGAAATTCTCACAAGCGATATCTCCCTGGACTTCCCTGGATGTCCACTTTTCGGAAATGTCTGGGACTGATAAGTTTCCCTGAATGGTTCCCGATCCCAGGACAAATTAGTACACTCACCTTAGTTGTCATTATCGTCACAATACATTTTGGGATCTTCCCTGTCGTTGGTACTTGGCCTACCCACACAAGTGAGGTAACATGTTTATCCTGGGGACCTGAGGGAATGCTGGGTGGAAGGAAGTTTGTGACTCCCCTCAGATTGCAGAACTTTGCATCACTGAAATGTGAGGAAAACATGGTTTTTAGACAAATGTTAAGGTTTTCAAAGGATTCTGGGTTGCAGAATCTGGTGAAAGCCCTACAAGTCACCCCATTCTGGATTTCCCTAGATGTCTAGATTTAATAAATATATAGGTTTGCTAGGTTTCCCTATGTGCTGCCTGAGCTAGAGCCCAAAATCCACAGCTAGGCACTTTCCAAAAAACAAGTTAATTTTCGTTGGAGAAATGTCATGTGTCCACATAGTGTTTTGGGGCGTTTCCTGTCGCGGGCACTAAGCCTACCTACTCAAGTGAGGTGTTATTTTTATTGTGAGACTTCGGGGAATGCTGGGTGAAAGGATGTTTGTGGTACCTCTCAGATTCCAGAACTTTGCATCACTGAAATGTGAGGGAAATGTGTTTTAGACAATTTTAAGGTTTGCAAAGGATTCTGGGTGAAAGCCCCACAAGGCACCCCATTCTGTATCCCCCCCGGTGTCTAGTTTTAATAAATACATAGGTATGCTAGGTTTCCCTATGTGCCTGCTGAGCTAGAGCCCAAAATCCACAGTTAGGCATGTTTGCAAAAACCACATCTGTTTTCATTGGAAAAATGTGATGTGTCCACGTAGTGTTTTGGGGCATTTCCTGTTGTGGGCACTAGGCCTACCCACACAAGTGAGGTACCTTTTCTATCATGAGGGTTGGGGGAATGCTGAGTGGATGGTAGTTTGTGACTCCCCTCAGATTTGAGAACTTTGCAACACCGAAATATGAGGACAAAAAATGTTTAACCACATTTTGAGGTTCACAAGGATTCTGGGTGATAGGACCCAGTGAGAGCCCCACAAGTCACCCCATCCTGGATTCCCCTAGGTGTCTAGTTTTAAAAAATGCACAGGTTTGGTAGGTTTCCCTAGGTGCCGACTGACCTAGAGGCCAAAATCCACAGCTAGGCACTTTGCAAAAAACATGTTTGTTTTCTTTGGGAAAATGTGATGTGTCCATGTTGTGTTTTGGGGCATATCCTGTCGTGGGCGCTAGGCCTACCCACACAAGTGAGGTACCATTTTTATCAGGAGACTTGGGGGAAAGCTGGGTGGAAGGAAATTTGTGGCTCCTCTTAGATTCCAGAACTTTCTGTCACCGAAATGTGAGGAAAAAGTGTTTTTTTGGCCAAATTTTTAGATTTGCAAAGGATTCTGGGTAACAGAACCTGGTGAGAGCCCCACAAGTCACCCCATCTTAGATTCCCCTATGTGCCTAGTTTTAAAACATGCACAGGTGTGGTAGGTTTCCCTAGGTGCCGGCTGAGCTAGAGGCCAAAATCTACAGCTAGGCACTTTGCAAGAAACACATCAGATTTAAATGTAAAAATGTGATGTGTCCATGCTGCATTTGCTGTCGCGAGCATTAGGCCTACCAACGCAAATGAGGTACCATTTTTATCGGGAGACTTGGGGGAACACAAACTAGCAAAACAAGTGTTATTGCCCCTTGTCTTTCTCTACATTTTTTCCTTCCAAATGTAAGACAGTGTGTAAAAAAGACATCTATTTGAGAAATGGCCTGTAATTCACATGCTAGTATGGGGACTCTGGAATTCAGAGATGTGCAAATAACCACTGCTTCCCAACACCTTATCTTGTGCCCATTTTAGAAATACAAAGGTTTTCTTGATACCTATTTCTCACTTTTTATATTTCACCAAATTAATTGCTGTGTGCCCGGTATACAATGAAAACCCGTTGCAAGGTGCAGCTCCTTTATTGGCTCTGGGTACCTAGAGTCCTTGATGAACCTACAAGCCCTATATATCCCCACAACCATAAGAGTCCAGCAGACGTAACGGTACATTGTTTTTGAAAATATGACATTGCAGGAAAAAGTTACAGAGTAAAACATGGAGAAAAATGGCTGTTTTTTTCACCTCAATTGCAATATTGTTTCATATCAGCTGTTATTGTAGGAAACCCTTGTTGGATCTACACAAATGACCCCTTGCTGAATTCAGAATTCTGTCTACTTTTCAGAACTGTTTAGCTTTCTGGGATCCAGCATTGGTTTCACACCCATTTCTGTCACTAACTGGAAATAGTAAAAATAGGGTATGTCCCAGTAAAATGACAAAATTATGTTGAAAAATTGGGTTTTCTGATTCAAGTCTGCCTGTTCCTGAAAGCTGGGAAGATGGTGATTTTAGCACCGCAAACCCTTTGTTCATGCCATTCTCAGGGAAAAAACCACAAGCCTTCTTCTGCAGCCCTTTTTCCAATTTTGTTTAAAAAAACGAAATTTTTGCTGTATTTTGGATAATTTCTTGGTCTCCTTCAGGGGAACCCACAAAGTCTGGGTACCTCTAGAATCCCCAGGATGTTTGAAAAAAAGGACGCAAATTTCGCATGGGTAGCTTATGTGGAGAAAACTTTATGAGGGCCTAAGCGTGAACTGCCCCAAATAGCCAAAAAAAAGGCTCGGCACAGGAGTGGAAAAGGCCTAGCAGCGAAGGGGTTAAAAAGGTTTTGTAGCTGCCTCTACTGGCGGGAGTCAATGCTCCTCCGCCCTCATGGAGGAGCCGCTCCTACTATTTCTGTCACTAACTGGAAGGAGGCTGAAAGCACAAAGTTTGTAAAAAATAGGGTATGTCCCAGTAAAATGCCAAAACTGTGTTGAAAAATGTGGCTTTCTGATTCACGCCACCTGTTCCTGAAAGCTAGGAAAATGGTGATTTTAGCATCACAAACCTTTTGTTGATCCCATTTGCAGGGGAAAAAACAGATGCATTCTTCTGCATTTTTCCCAAAAAAACAGAAAGGTTAGCTGCATTTTGGCTCATTTCTCAGTCTCCTCCAGGGGAACCCACAAACCTTGGGTACCTTTAGAATCCCCAGGATGTTGGAAAAAAAGGGACACAAATTTGGCTTGGATAGCTAATATGGACAAAATGTTATAGGGGCCTAAGCGCAAACTACCACAAATAGCCAAAAAAGGGCTCAGCACTGGTGGGCTAGGGGTGGGGGAGGAAGGCCCAGCAGCTAAGGGGTTAATGTTAATTAGTCAGAACGTTCTCCGACCTCCTGGGACAGTTTTCACAATCATATTCCATTCCCAGAATGTCGATGCCCAATATGCGGATAATGCTGGCAAATGGAACAATTGCACATCAGATCTTTCATTTCTACTGTACTATAAAGCACCCCGTTTGAATTTACAAATGAGTACCGCAACGCAAAGAATAGGAAATAAAATTGGATATTACTGCTTTCCTTTATCTATTCTTAATGGAGGTTATTCATATTTTACTGGGGCACTGCCAGCTCCAATAATTGTGCGCGCTGATTACATGACAAGGATGAAATGCTTCTGATGAGCTCTCAAATTGCCTAACTAGAATTGCAGCCAAAGTGACTACTCCGAACGAGCTCTTAATTGTCTCGAGCTGTCAAGTAATTGTGCTCGGAAATCTTAGCAGTGGAAAAGAAAGGCAAGCTTTGATTAAGCAATTACCTGACCAAGCCTGCGACCGCCTTCGCCCTGGGCCTGCGTCATAGGGCCTCTGCTCGAACACGGATCAATTCTAAATGTGTATATGCGCGGGATTAATTTGGCTAGTAGGGGATATCATGTATCACACTGGAAATTAAGGTAGCTACTTACAAAAGCTACAGACATAAGAGCTTGACTTTTGCCGCCTAATCCCCGGTGCTTTTAGCCCGGCAATCTTGTTATCATGTTAGTGTCGATTGTTATGGAAAGTTAGTGACGTCCGTGGCAGTCGGTGTAGATTGGATATTTTCAGTGTATCTGGCAGCTGGTAAAACCTTGAACGTGTGGGGAATTTTCCACTCCAGGCAGGTGCTCGGCCTTTCTGAGAGGCATAATTAAGCTGCACTCGGTAGGAGGCTGGCAGTTCGAGTAATGGAAATGAAATGCATACAGGACAGACTCAGGGGAGTCACCTCGCATTTAAAAGAGCCTTGAAACCCGTATTATGATAACCTGCAGTCTCCTACATAAACCTGCATCTGTCTTCCTCTGTTCCGTAGTTGATTTTTCAATTTTTGCTATCTAGCTCCCTAAAGCACCTCGGGTGGTTTATTTTAGAGCTCTACAAAAAATAATTCCTTTTTATAAAAAAAAAATCAGTTCCTAAATAACATATGTCCCTATGCCGATTGTAGTGCATTCCTACTAATCCTGTGCTGATTTAGCAGTTCACAGACCCATTCATTCCTAACATTATTTACACACTCACCTGTCTCTTATATGCGCTTACCAAAGTTGTAGAATAAAAAACAACTTACAGTCTGCTGCCTAGTACTGTTCCATCTTCCCACCTCCATCCTCATCACATCATAGATTAGGTATGCCAGTATGAAATGGACTCCAGATCATACAGCTCTGTGCACAGAACATCATGCCTGAGATGCACCTGCTGTGATAACAAACATGTACAAAGACCATACGCGTACCCCAGACCTCATCAGTGACACTGAAAAACAGATCTATTGGCTGTGTCAGTGTTTTTTTGGTTTGCAAACGCATATGGCAAAAACCATTATGAGATGCACCCTTCTCCAGTGCATGCACACCAAAGGCCTGTCCCTTTGCAATCGTTTTTGATAAAGTAAAAGAAAAATAATTCCAAGATGATGCCATATAATGCAAGTGCATGCACATATGAATATCTTGGAATAGTTTTTAAAAATTACTCATCATTCAAACATGGCAGCCTGCTGATATACTAGCAAGCACAGCATGAATATATTAAATGAGCTCTTTGGAAAAACCTACTTTTTATATAAAGAGAACAGAGTGGAAAGGGGGATTGGGGAGACAAAATCACCTTTAAGCACTTCAAATTGAAGGTCCTAATGACAGCAGTGGAAGGATACATATCATCCAATAAAAACATAGTTGTACCAAAAGTCTCCTGGGACTTGACAAAATTCCAGAATTGGAAAGGAAACTATTGAATGATAAGTAGAAACTGAGATGGACGAGAAAGCCATTGAATCATGGTCATGGAGGGATCCAAAGTCAAGTCCGAGTACATATTTGGTATAATATGTCTGTTGCCAGCAGACAGCAAAGGCGATGTGTTGGCAAGACCTAAATGTTTTCTATAAAGCAGGCAGGAGTACAAGGTAAAAGTTCAAGTGGTAACAAGGAGTCTTCTTTTTCCTTCCTTTGTCGAATTTTCACAAATACCATAATTGTATTAGTCAAATGTAGAAACACATCCATTATCAAAATGACAGGCATTCACCTGTAAAGAGGATCAGTTCCTGTTCTTCTGCTCTGTCTACAAGTCACACAAGTAACTAATATGTCACAATCACTTAGCTCCTCTTTATGGTCCACTTTGTCTGCAGGACATTGGTCACTGCCACAGTAAAGTTGTTTCCTTTATGCTGGTCCACGTCTTCCACTTTGGACTGTACAAAGCTGTGCTTCAAAGAGTGACTTTTATGGCAAGTGCGATATTTGTTTTAATCAAGCAGAGTCAGCTTGAGTCTTTATGTCTTCTGCTGCAGCTCTCGCTAAATTATAGAAACACAAGGGAAACCCATGGTTAACATCGAGCAGGGGTAACAATTGATTCAAGGGACAAGGGTCCTTGTACACACCCAAAATCAACTCATATACGAGGGAAAAATTATGGCCAGAACTATAGTACAATTTAATTTATATTGGTCAAGCTACACAAAAAGTCAGAAATAGGATTTGTCAGCTCAGAAGTGTCTTTGAACGCACCCTTGGTGGAACATTTTGAAGAACTCAGTCCAGTGGCGTAACAAAACTTGAGGACGGTCCCTGCACAGTACATGAAGGGGCCTCCTCTCTGGACTCACATTACAAATGCATTTTTAAAAATGACATGTAGCGCACAGATGCCCCTTGGGCATGTGTGCACTTTACACGTCCACAAATATTTTTTGGGGGTGCATCAAAGGGGGCCTTAGGCCCCCAGCACCCTGGGGTTTGCATTGCCTAATTTGCCTAATTTGCAAATTCTTAACAGGAATTCGCAAATTAGGTAATGCTAAACCATTCGCACCTACAGACCCATAGGGATAAATGGATTCTCATTTCCTAATTGCGATTTGGTAATAGCGATTTTTAAGATATCGCTATTACCAAATCGCAATTTTTATACATCTAATTTTGCATTTCTTAAATAGTGATTTCTTAAAAATCGCTATTTAAGAAATGCAAACCGGGATGATGATACATCTGGCCCTAAATACACTACTTGTGATTAATTGACTGTGTACACTGGTGCACTAATGATTATAATTCTCGATGGTCCACGTACTATGCACCTAAATATGGGTTTGAACTTGAAAGCAATGGTTGCTCTTTATTTGTAATAACATCTGCTAACTGTACCCTGGTTTTATCTTTTCTAGTCATGGCTCTACTCCTATGTATAAATTTATGACCTGTTCATTCACTATTTCTTTTTTTTTTGTGTTGTATTTTTTTATTATTAATTGCATCATATTACACAATGTACAGAAAACAGTCTATTAATCTATGCCATTTCTATTTCTAATCATATTTTCTCTTAGTGTAGGCAATAAGTACAAATATACATTCTGTGAATCCTTATCAATATACATGTCTGTTTTCTTTAAACATTATGCATGGGTGATTACATTTTTATATCTCTCTTGTCTACCTCCATGTCATTTGCCATAGCCGTGACATTTTTCGTATAACAATACAAATACAAACAGAGGTTCGTTGAACGATCCATTATAACCATCTTGTAAAAGAAGAGGAAGAAAAAAAAAGAAAAAAAGAACAAAAACCCATTCGCTCCATGATGTCCTCGTTATATAACTGTGCTGTAATAACAGTCGGGCTCGATACTAATCAATTGCCCCAGTTGCCATCTCCTCGAGTCTCCCAAAGATACGCTGCTAGTCATTAAGGAACATAAGTCATAATGCTTCGTAATAAGGATGGGGTACGGTCAGGGGTAATGGGAGACCATTAGGAATGCACTGAGAAATATAAGGAAAAGCAATGGTTAGTGTGGATTGTATGAATGGAAGAAGGAAGAGGGATGGCGGATGAGGGGGGTCTAGGGTAGAGACCAGGAAAGATAGAAGAGAGAGAATAATAAGAAAAGGCATGGAAGAGATAGGGAAAGAAAAACCATACATATGAATTGTATTAGTATCTATGATATCCAATAGGCAAAGGGAGAATAAGAAAATAACAACAATAGTAATAATAATAATCACCGCAGTAGTAATGATATTGATATTAATAGTGATAGTGATAGTGATAGTGATAGTGACCGAGGGGAAGGGGTCGCGTAGATTCAAAAGACAAATCATTATATTGGCTGCGTCAGTATGAAGGGGATAGGGCCAGGTTACCAGATGTTGTGGGCCAGGGAGGCCGGAGGGTGGCACGGCGATATGGACATCGGTAATATATTTCTAAGTATCGGGATATGAGTTGGGGTATGGGTTATGGCAAAAGGTCAATGAACAGTGGATAATGGGCAGTGGCTTTACCGTGGGTTATGCAGTAGCTTTCTACCGGGGGGTCATCTGAGTCCTGGAGGGAAGGTGCGTTAAGTATGGGCAGGTACACCTGCGTAGGCATGGCATCGGGAATTACATATTCCCCTTATGTGCTTTAGGGGAGATCCGGTCCTAGTGTCCGGAGATGAAGGGTGACCAGGTCTGGAGAAACACCTCTGTTCTGTCCTGTAAACTGTAAATAAGTCGTTCATGTGTGGCTGCTTGGTACATTGCTATCAACCATTCATCATGGGAGGGAACGGTCGATGCACACCAATGTCTAAGGATGCATAGTTTGGCCGTTGCTAGCGCGGTGTGTAGGAGTCTACTTTGTGTTCGTGTAATCTTATAGAGTTCTCCAGTATCGTGTAACAATAGGAGAGATGGGGTGAGGAGTGGTGGAAGAGGTAGAGTTTCCCAGAGAGTGTTTCCCACTGACCTCCAAAAAGGTTGTACTGCTGTGCAATCGTGTAGGATGTGGAGTAAGTCACAGTGTGTGTGCGGGCACCTCCAGCAGTTTGCATGGGGGAGAAGTCTTGCTGCATGTAATTTCTGTGGGGTCCAGTACCAATCATGTAGGGTCTTAAGGAGACAGAATTTCAGGCGAGCCTTGCGTCCTCCGCGGTCTCTAGCTTCGATCAAATCTGCCCAGTCTTCCAAGTCGTATTCGGTCTGCAAGTGCGTCTGCCATTTATTCTTGAGGGAAGTCAGGAGTGGGAGTGAGAAAAGGTGACGATTCAGCAATGCATGAAGTCCCGATACCGCGCCTTTCAACTGCCCCCAAGTCGCCAAATAATGTAATACAGGAGAGAGTGGGAGCTGTCGGGGGTGGACACCTAGTCTTTGTATAAGACAATGTCTGAGTTGGAGATAGCGCCATGAGTGACATTCCGGGAGATTGAATTCCACCTGTAGATCCCTGAATGTTTTCCAGTTCTCCCCTGATATAAGTTGGTCCACTCGCATGACGCCTTGCTGGCCCCAGTCCTTCCAGATAATAGTTATGTTCATTCACTATTTCAAAATGACCGCCTTGGTTTGTCCACTTTTCTATGTATGTGAGACATGTAATCCTTTATTTCTTTTTTTGTCTCAACCTCAATTAATGTGGACTCATTTGTAGGAAGTATAGACCCCTTGGAATCTGCATTATTGGTTGGTTCATGCTTAAACTCACTGTCACTGATTCACCCACGGTTTGCGGCCCGAACATTCTGCAGTTTTGAGATGGCCCCCGCTGCTTTCACCTTCCATGCATGCAGTGCTTAATTTGTAAATAAAAACGATCCCGTGCCCAAAGCTCTCCTCTGAAACATGCGGCTGCTGCAATTAAATGTCCAAGCACACAATACTGAGGCAGCTTAATCCTGAAGCCATCTCGGGCCTCTTGAATCCATTTAAAGCCACTCCATGCCCCTTAAGATCACTCTTGCAGCTTCCTACTTTCTCCCATTGTGACGCTTTTTCGTTTTTCTCTTCCTCCGTCTTTCCCATATGTGTCTTTTGCTCGTAGTAAATGCTTGAGGCAGAAGACTAAGTGCGGCCTTCAAAAATAAGTGCTGGTGCTCTGCATCGGAAACAACAAGCACAAATTAAGCACTTCGTGCACGCGTGACTTGTACATCTTCAGTTTTTATTGCCCCAACCTTTTTATGGACACCTACTACCACACCACTCAATCTTGATGCAGACTGCAGGCTGACATCCCCGTCTAGTGCGGGCCAGCTGACTAAGCGGTAGCACTCAGCTTTGAGCCCTTTTGCTTTCTGATACGACCATTGTTCCTCGTTTACCACAATTTAATTCATCACTGCTCCATATTTTGAGAGTGTGATCAACAACTTCCATTATATCATAAAACATGGCGTTAATTCATTTCCTACGGAGGCAAAGAGAATTATTCCAATTTTTGTTGTGATATTGGCAGGTATATGTTCCCAATTTCATAATTTCATATTACTATTTAGGTATTACAGTTCAGGCATGACTTCTAATGTCCTGATGATGATCCTTTGATTATACAGGGATCAAAACATCGTCGCCTTTGATACACTGATCCTATTTAATTGTGTAAATCATGTTGGGTGCAGACATGTCTTGCTTTGATCTTCTGGGAAGTTTGTTTTAAACTATTTCACTGATACTAGGCTGAACTTGCTAAAACCAGTAGAACTGGAATCAAATGGCACATATCCTGATTGCCCCAAATTCTATATTCTTATTCTTGGATGAAGTTTACTAGATTGTGAAGGTAAATGGCAGGTATTTTACATGCATGACTGCCTCTATATCTGCCTCCATGACCATATATATATCCAACTCAGTACCCACCTACATACATAAGCTCTTGCACGTCTACGTCTTTATCCTAAACAGTATATTTCTCACTCATTTATTGCCTCAACTTCATGCATCTGGGCAGGACAAAAATAAGAGACAAGCAGATGCAAGCACAATTCTCGTCCTCACCCCCAACAGATGATACCCCTACAGACACCCTCTTGCATCTATGACCCTTCCACAAGTCGCATACTAGCCATCCAGAAGCTATTCAGTGTGTCTTGGCAAGGGTAAGAAATGCTTTATAAATGGTATTGCCCATTCCCACCCCTAAAGCAGCTGATACAATGGGCACTAGTGTGACTGCACCACCTACACGAATGGTAGCTGGGCATCGCCATGAGAGTATAGTTTCAGATAAGGAGGTGATGGTGGTGGTGCAGGTGAGTAAGTGTGGAAGGAACTGCTTGGGTTAGATACTGCAGGAAGGCGACGTTTCAATAACTGATTTGCTAACCATGTAACACTAGACGAATGCATATATGGTGGGCACATACTTATGTGAACTCTTGTGGGAGGCATTGCAAGGTATATGAAGGAGATTGTAAACCAGGTTCTTTATCCACAAGTCACTATGAATTAAAAAGCTAGACTTTTCCTGAATTTGATTCATGATAACTCTGGAAAAAATATATAGTCCCTTGACTTTGGATTCCCAAAACTCTTATGTCACAAAGTGTCAAATCATTCTTGAATGTATTCAGTTCTCTTTTGTCTTTTTGTTTTTTGTCCATTGAGATTTAACTTCTCTCCTAATTATTATCATGGATCATATTGAAATCCCTTCCTAATAATTTCATGATTTTTGTCACATGAATAAGCCTTACTCCTGTCTTGCAGTTGTTTTTTGTTTTTTGTTGGCCCTATGGAGGCCCCTCCTGAATCTTTAACCATTGTCATTAAAATATTGATTTTAAACAGGTGATTGTACCAATATCCTGGGCATTATTTTCCACACTATATGACTTGATATTGGGAATATGAAATGTTGCAGGGGCATCCGTATTATAATCCATAAAAAAGCTATAAGTGACAATATAATGCTTAACAGAGATAGCAAGACTATTTGGGATTTAGCAAAACGTCTCTTAAATGAAGAGTAATTAACATTGATAAATGTTTATTTTCATAACAAGAAATCAGTAAGAACTCTCAGCTGACCATAAACTCTTAGAGCAAGAATATCTATTTAGGAAGGGATTTCAATATGATCCATGATAATAGTTAGGAGAGAAGTTAAATCTCATTGGACAAAAAACAAAAAGACAAAAGAGAACTGAATACATTCAAGAATGATTTGACACTGTGTGACATAAGGAGTATTGGGAATCCAAAGTCAAGGGACTATATATTTTTTCCAGAGTTATCATGAATCAAATTCAGGAAAATTCTAGCTTTTTGATTCATAGTGGCTTGTGGATAAAGAACCTGGTTTACAATCTCCTTCATATACCTTGCAATGCCTCCCACAAGAGTTCACATAAGTATGTGCCCACCATATATGCATTCGTCTAGTGTTAAATGGTTAGCAAATCAGTTATTGAAACGTCATCTTCCTGCAGTATCTAACCCAAGCAGTTCCTTCCACACCTACTCACCTGCACCACCACCATCACCTTCTTATCTGAAACTATACTCTTATGGCGATGCCCAGCTACCATTCGTGTAGGCGGTGCAGTCACTAGTGCCCATTGTATCAGCTGCTTTAGGGGTGGGAATGGCCAATACCATTTATAAAGCATTTCTTACCCTTGCCAAGACACACTGAATAGCTTCTGGATGGCTAGTATGCGACTTGTGGAAGGGTCATAGATGCAAGAGGGTGTCTGTATGGGTATCATCTGTTGGGGGTGAGGACCAGAATTGTGCTTGCATCTGCTTCTCTCTTTTTTTTGTCTCTGCCCAGAAGCATGAAGTTGAGGCAATAAATGAGTGAGAATTATACTGTTTAGGATAAAGACGTAGACGTGCAAGAGCTTATGTATGTAGGTGGGTATTGAGTTGGATATGTATATGGTCATGGAGGCAGATATAGAGGCAGTCATGCATGTGAAATACCTGCCATTTACCTTCACAATCTAGTAAACTTCATCCAAGAATAAGAATAGAGAATTTGGGGCAATCAGGATATGTGCCGTTTGATTCCAGTTCTACTGGGTTTAGCAAGTTCATCCTAGTATCAGTGAAATAGTATAAAACAAACTTCCCAGTAGATCAGTTCATATTATCTAACTACCACAATGTGTAGGAGGTGGCAGGCGGTCACCTGAAGTTTTGTGGGAATACTAGATGAAAGAAATTTCGTCTTAGGGCCTGTGTAGTGTAAAAGGCACATTAGTCAAACTAGATTTTGTTTCTCCATTCCACTGCCCTCTTCTGCCTCCTCTGCCTCACCTTACTCCATCTCCTATCTGGCTGCATTGGACTTCAGCGACTCACAAGGCCACTTTGTGTGCCACAAACTGAGCAAATTTGTGACTGATTGCAACTATGTTTTGACTCTCAGCTAAAGGCATGTGGATACTCCTATTGCTGACCATGCACCAGTGCCAGATGTGCAGCATTGATGACTATTATGGCTGCTGGTATGTAGCCTAGGGGAAATGCGGAGCAGTAGGCAACCACAGCAGCTCCAATCACTTCCTTTGACCAATAGGCAAGAATATGGCTGGTACTTGCTTGAGTTCCTAAGAGCTCTTTTTGTGAGCAAGGACTCTTCTACACACATAGAAGTATCTAGGAGATCTGTCTGGTGTATGGGAATGTGTAATGGTGGTATTCAAGTAGGGCCCTGCCTTTAAGAAACAGCAACTGCTGTTAGGCTCTCAAGGGACTTGCACCTTAATGGTCCAAGAGCAGAAAGTGAAAGGTTTACCAAGTGGCAAAGGTCATGGGTGGATCTGCCGTTGGAGCAGGAAGCGTTTACCTGAGAGAAGGGGAGAAAATAAACTGCAGGTAAGGAGAGTTCAAGAGGTAACTTAGATGATGGCTGTCAGTGTATGAAAGAACGAGGGACAGTGACTGCACTGTAGATGCATAAAAAGAAAACAGTGAGTTGGAAGATGTGGATGTAGAGTTGCAGGGAACACATGAATAATTAGTGATGGGGCATTTGAAAATATGTCTGGCTATGTGATGGTGAAACCTTGATGCACACATAAGTGATATATGCATCTGGAAAATTAAACATTAGCAAATTATGGTTCGATCTGATGACAGCACAAGATGGAAGATGAGGGTGTTGCATTGACACATAGTGGGGGTGCTTATCCACATGAGGATATATCTGTTCATAGGGAAAGCACTAAAATAGAATACTCCATAGCAATTTCAAGATTATTGTTAGACCTGGCATCCTTGGCATGGTTCTCTCCCTGACATTTTGCCTTCAAATCTCCTGTTTTTGCTAACTTTGGTTATGCTCGCTTTAGGATTCTGCCCACTTTACCTGCAAAACAGTGTTAAAGTGCTTGTGTTTTGTTCCTAAAACCGGGATAGTTTGGCCTATACCCAACTGGCTTATTTAATCTACCTATAAGTCCCTAGTAAAGTGTATTACATGTGTCCAGGGAAGGTAGATTAAATGCTACACATTGGTCTGCAGCACTCATTGTGCCATCCACTGAAGTAGCCCTTTAAACATAACTCAGTTCTGCTAATGCACAGTCTGTGTGTGCGGTTTTGAACTGCAATGTTTAACTGGCAAAATAACTATTTTGCCTGGCCCAAAAGTTCATTTTCATATATATGTCACCCCATAGGGTAGGCCTTAGGCAGCCCCAAGGGCAGGGAACTGTGTATTTAAAAAGTTAGACATGTACTTTTAAGGTTTACATGTACTGTTTGTGAAAAACTCCTCAATGTGTTTTTCTCTGCTGCAAGGCCTATCTCTCCCATAGGACAACATTGGAGTTGCCTTATAACATTTTATAAGTATACCTTCCACTTGGAAATAGATCGATTTTCCCAGTTTGGTGCCTCTTGAATCACAATTTAAAAAATCACAACTTACGGTGTAGTCGTTTTTAAAAATGCCATTTTGAAAATACCAATTTTGGAAAGTTGGCATTTTCTCACTTTAGCCATTTGGTGCCTGCTGCCTGTCTCTGTTCAAGTGCCTGAGGTGGGGTGACAGTTGGGCTCTGTGCATTCCTCCTAGAAAGCCAAAAACAATGGGAGCTTAGGTGTGACCTGATGAAACATGATAGGCCATCCTGGGCAGGATGGGATGGAGGAGCTGGCCACAGCCTCAGTTACATATGAATAGGTTATGTCCCATCCACACACAAAGGGCTGCATAGTGTCCTCTAGAGAGTCTGGAGCCAGGGCAGTAGGTGCAGGGACTCTGTGCACTTCAAAGGCATGTCTTTGAAGTCTCTCCCAACTCGAGGCACAACTGGTTATAAGTACAGGACTTCTGACACCTCCACTTCAGTATACTTCTGGATCTGTGGGTACTCTGTCCGTAAGAAGGACTGCTGTGCGGCTGAAGGGCTGCCTTTCTGCTGGAATGCTACTCTGCTAGACTCCTGCTATATTGTGCTGATCTGCTGCCTGCCACCCTTCTGCATGGGAGTGAGAATGACTGGGTCTGCACCTGTCCAACCCAGAACCCAGAGTGACATAAAAGACTGCCAACCACCATGCCCTTGCACCTGGACTCTGCCATCTGTGAGTCTGCCCTGCCAAGTGGTGCCAACCTATTCCTGGACCCTTGGAAATAGGCCTAAGGTGCTTGCTCCAGCTGAACTGACACATCCTCCGCTGCAGAGCAGAAGCATGGCATCATCGGTGTTACGTGGAGCAGAACCGGTGCATCACCATTACTGTGTAAGTCAGAACCAATGCAACAGATTTGCATTGCTGCATCTTTGGACTGGCACATCTCCTTCGGAATCGCCAATGAGCGATGCTTTCCCCGGCGCAAGCTCCTCGCATCCCTCGTCAACGGCAGCCTTAATGATGATGCCACAGCTGTGCATCAAAGCCTCACCGCTCATTGAGCCCGACGCATCACCTCGACTGCATCACACATCCTTGACAGATGCCTTCACATTGAAAGCCCATCAACAGGATTCTCAACCTCAATGCATCAGGATCTCTCACCGCAGCCTCACCGTACCTCAGAACTGATGCATCACCTTGGCTGCGCCACGTATCCTTGACAGTTGCCTTCACATTGCAAACCCCGCCGACAGGATCCTTGATGTTCATGCATCAGGATCTCTCACCGCAGCCTCACCACATCACGAAACCCACACATCGCCTCGGTTGCACAACACTTCTTTGTTTTGGACCCACGTAACTCTCCACAACCAGTATTAAATGCACTTTGGTTAAGCAGGCCTGACTTGGTCGCTATAGTTGGCCCGCGCTCCATTGCGGTCGGCCTGACCTTTTGGCTTTGGCCCGGTCAGGCATGAACAGATATCCTCAGTTGCCACTTCTTGCTTCTAAGCACTGTTGTGCAGGTTATTCTATAAAAATTCATAACTCAAGTTCTACTCACTGGATTTTTGTTATTTGGGTCTAATTTTATTTAAGTTAAGTTCCATTTTTCTAACCTGGTGTAGGATCCTTTTCATGTGGTGTTTTCACTGTTTTATTGTGTGAAGTGTTGCACAAGTACTTTGTACATAGCCTTCAATTTAAGCCTGAGTGCTGTCTGCCAAGTCACCAGAGTGTGGCACAGGTTAATTTGGGGTTGCTTGTGCCTTACCCTGACAAGAACTGTGGTTGTTGCTTGACCATGGCTCACACCCCAGTCAACTAACATCCCAATTTCTCACAATTATTCTTTGGAAAAAATAAGTGATTTTATAGCACAGCGAAAGTTAATATTTGAAGACAGCACAGGTTTATTTTCAGAAAATGCCAAGCCTAATTTTAACGACTAATTTTGTTAATGTATTAAAAACAGAAAGTGAGGAAATTTGGATTAATTTTGTTGCTAATAAGAGTGCCTTGCTAATATTTCTGGTTCATTTTCAAAATATTGCAGCTAATATATGAGCAATAGTTCATTATTTCAGCGATTATGTTGAGTGGTAGTTCATGCTGAAGGGAGAGTAATGCTAAGATTGGCATGGGAGGGTGATTTTTTTTATTTTTTTGGCAGGGAGTAGCTGAGGATTTCAAAGTCCTAAAGGCAGATATTTAGGCCCTGATTTATACTTTTTGACGCTAAACTGCACTAACACAGTTTAGCGTCAAAAAGTATACCGCCGTCTAGCTCCATTCCAAGACGCCGGCCCTGTGTCTTATTTATGGAATGGCACAATCCGGCGGAAAGAGTGGGCTAACATCATGGCAAATGATGTTAGCCGGGTGGGGGTGGCGGTATGATAGTAGTGGGTTTAGCGTTAAAAAATGACATCAGGCTGTTTAGAGTAGAAAAAGATTACTCTAACCATTAACTGTTCTTTTTGCATCTAACCAGCCTAGCATCATTTATTGATGCTAAACCTACCATACCACATGACTCCTGTCATATAAAAGACAGGAGTCATGCCCACCACCTTAATGGCCAGCACATTTCAGGGCCCCCAATGGCACTTTTAAGAAAATACAGAAATGCTTACCTCTACTTACCTATACTTACCTGGGATGGGATCTCCCATCCTCCGCTGTCCCTCTGGTGTAGGTGGGGGTGTACCTGGGGAGGGCACCTGTGGGCTTGTTCTATGGTGTTCCACCATGGAAATAGGCCCACAGGTCCCCTAACGCCTACCCTGACCCAGGCGTTAAATAATGGTGCTCAGCAAGCTTAGCGCCATTATTTAGGCCCTCCTGTGCACCATTTTTGCACGGGAGGATAAATGAGGCGCTAGGGCCTCAGAGTCATTTTTTGCCCAGTAGTCCTACCTTGCATCTCATTGATGCAAGGTATTTTCCTCAGGCAAAAAATGACTTTAATTCCAATATTTTGGTGCTAGACATGTCTAGCACCAAAATATAAATATGGAGTTAAGTTTGTGCTGAATTAGCGTAAAAAATTTGACACTAATTCAGCGCAGAGTATAATTATGCCCCTTACTGTCTTGAGGAACTACATATAGCCAGAGCCAATATGAATCTGCTGGAAACTCTGGGCCTCATGCTGGTAGCAAGCATTATTCAGGACGCGAAGACTAGAGGGGCTGCCATTCTTGCACAAAGCAAGTTATTCTATTTAGCCCCAGCTCTGCAGACAAACACGGCAGATGGATAATAAAAGAACACCAGTATGGAGCAAGGTCTTTCACCTTATGCTCACTGTATGGTCCAGTATTAGACGAGCCTGGTATCTTGGATTTTTAACAGTGGAACTTGCAGCCTGGCCTGCTCCCTGTATTTTATGTGGGGATATTAATTTTAACTGCTTCTGTGGCACCCCTTGGGATGCAATCAGTTTCTATTCAGATTGTAAAACATGTGTTCAGAACTCTCCGTAGCCTTGAAAAAGAGATAGGCCTGGTGGATGCCTGAATCAAGCTCAAAGCACCAGATCCTGGTTTTACGTATTACTCACCTCCACACAGCTCTTTTGTTCAGCTGGACTATTTCTTTTTCCCCCGACTTATGTCTGACCATAACCCTCTGGTAATTTAACTCCCTCTGGAAGGGCTCATTATGAGTGTTCGGAGTTGTTCCTTTGAAAGAGGTCTTCTGTCTGATCCAGCTTATGTCGTACACATGAATGCATGGATCCCTGAGTTCTTTAACTTAGATAGAGGAAGTGCCCCATTCCGGGTAGTTTGAGATGCCTTGAAGGTGGGAGTTGCGGGGGGAAATCCTTAGGTTCAGCCTGACTCATCAGAAGCAGAGTCAATTGCTTATTAAGGAACTTTATCAGAATCTTAGTAAGGCGGAAGCCCTGCTCATTACCGCAATAACCGATGGGACTGACCCCTCT
The DNA here is from genome assembly GCF_031143425.1 of Pleurodeles waltl. Classification (NCBI taxonomy): domain Eukaryota; kingdom Metazoa; phylum Chordata; class Amphibia; order Caudata; family Salamandridae; genus Pleurodeles; species Pleurodeles waltl. The sequence continues at coordinate 162,041,795 of NC_090439.1, read as the reverse complement.
ATAGCCCAACAGCAGATAGCAATAGCTAAGGCTGCAATTAGTGAAATTACAGCTAAAAAGACTGCAGAGAAATTTCTTGGCAGGAATGCTACTAATACAATGAACATGTGGGGCATCTTTTAGCAGTACGTAGATGTCAGAAAGCGCCAGCAGGCTATATTAGTGAAGTAAGAAATGCTCATGGTGGCCTACTCTTGGATCTTGACGGCATCTGAGGAGTCTTTTTAGGGGATACTATGAAACACTATACCGAGCTCAGCCTACGGGAGGAGGTGAATATGGAGCAATTCCTGGGTTCTGTGGCCACAGACAGAATCACTCAAGAGGATCAGGATTTCCTGGGGCTAATTTCACCTCTGATGATATTCCAGCAGCTCTCCAAGAACCGCCATCGGGTAAGGCCATGAGGACTGATCAGATCCCACTGGAAATCTATTAGGTTTTTTAAAGAAAAGAAAGGCCCCCTGTGACCCGGTATCATACAAAACAATAACCTTAATAAATAGTGATGCAAAGGTACACTTAAAAGTCTTGGCCGCCAGGCTGGGTCACATTACTGCTGAATTGGTCTCTATCAATCAGCATGACCTCATCCCCAGGAGAGATGCCACTGATCATATTTGCCGGGTGATGACGCTTTTTGACGTGACTGATTTAGCTAACGAGCCACTGGCGAGAAAATGCATTCAACAGAGTCACCTGGGAATATCTATAGGAATATTTATAGGAAGTCATCGTTCGGATTAGGAACCCACTATATTAAGACAGTGCAGGTAATTTACTAAAAACTTGTAGCCCAGCTGCAAATGATGAGAGGTCAGTCTGGTTATACCTATATTGAGAGAGGAAGCAGGCACGGGCACCCTTGCTCCCCCCTGCTCTTGGTGCTATACATAAACGCTTTTATTTGCATTCTAGAGGCTAATCCTTCCATACCACCAGTAGAATAACATGGCTGGGAGATGAAAAATCTCAGCCTATGCAGACGATGTTGCAGTTGTAACTGCAAATCCGGATGTAGCCTTGCGGGCAATAGGGGAGGAAGCCACCAAGTTGGGCGAGTTTGGGAGATGGGAAAATCATCTTATCTATTGACGGTCCATGCAATATTGTAAAAATGCTATTCCTGCTAAAGGTTCTATACCTCTTCCGCGCTGTCCCATTACAGTTTGAAACCTGTGGTTTAAAACAGTGGATGCTATGACTCCAGATTTATCTGGTTATATTGAAAACGAGGAGGGCGATAAGGTATTTGTCTTTACCTGGTTTGGGGAGGGGTGGGCTCCCCCGAATCTAATATTGTACCAGCTGGCCACCGCGCTTCAATATTTGAGACCTCTCATAGGAGGAAATGATGAGGCACAAGGGTCCATAAAACATGCACCTTCCATCTATGATTGCTAATTGGGCCAGATGCTAAGGGATAGTTGGTGGAACCCAGCTATTATTAAAAAGTTCAGTTTAAAGTGCCAGAGGCAGCCTTTAAGAACGGGGCTGCCTGGCGGAAAAAGGCTGGATTATGTAGACCCAACTGGTATACTCCACTACAAAGGAACTCGCTATTGCCAGACATATTTGAGAATGCCTGCTTGATTAAGTGGGATAGGCGAGGGCATTTAAAATCAGGGGACCTCTTCCAAGGACAGAGCTTGGCATAATTTGAGGAGCTTCGGACCAGATTTGATCTAAATCACAGAGACTTCTTTAAATACCCGCAAATTAGCAATTTCTTACAAAGGAAAACCTGTGGCTTCTAGTGTATCGGGCGTAAAGTTTCTGTTAGAGTCGGAGGAGTGCATGATCAGCCCGATTTATTCAGTCCTGTGCTCTGGCTTACCTGACGATCTCGAGAAACACAATGGCAAGTGGCATCAGAGACTCGCCTCCAGACAGCCCAGACCTACTGTATTTTGTTCCTCTGGACTTCCGGCACAGCACTACAAAAACATTTTTTACTTTTATGTTACTCCTGCAAAGATTGCTAAGTGGGGGCGGCACAGAGGGTTATGCTCCCACGTTGTTGAGCCTTGGAAACGGATCTGATCCATATGTTTTCTACATGCTCTCGGCTAGGTTCACTCAGATTTGAGATCTCCAAATTTTGGGGGGATGCCCAAATATACATTTGTTTTCTCTTCGCAAATTATGCTTTTGGGGGACGGTGGAGGAGTCAACGAACTATGCAGGTGGGGAGCCTTTAATATTTATAACTATGGCTGTTTCTCGTATTTGTATCGCTTCAACGTGGCTCGATTCTCAACCCCCCTCCTTCGTACAATGGCGCCTCTTCTCAGTTTTCAGTTTAGAGGCTTCACATTATGAGTGCACAAGAAGGAAGGCTAGGCGTAAGGGGAAGAAAATCTGGAAGGCCCTTTTAGCTTGGGTACATTCCCACCAACAGTCCAGAAGCTGCTTACCCGGCTGATTTAAGGTTATCATGAAGCCTTTTTATGCTATTTTGGGAAAACTCATGCAATGGTTATCTGCACGTTTAAAACACTTTACATCACAAGCAAACTCACGCTCACAGCACTTCAAGACATGAAGATCTGGATATAGGTTTTTGTTAGCACAGGCACTGGACTTTTTAGGTATTGGACCTATATGTTTTGGTAGCTTTATGCCTACTAAGTTACGAATCGTGTTCTTTACTTAATCTGAATGTTTTTTTCTTTGAGGTGTTGGCATGGAATCTTATTTTATGTACTATCAAATTTAACTCACTCCTTGTTGTGTGTCCCTCAAGCACTTTAGAACTCAGGCAAATGAAATGTACATATATAGCACTTGAAGACAGTGATGTTTTCGAAGCCCGCTTATGGTGCTATGGTGTATAACCTGTCAGGCATTAGACATATATGCATTAGTCGTTTTTACATCTTTTATGGATGAATTATGTATCTGTGTTTTTTTACCCAGTCTCAAGGGCTGATTTCCTGGATGTTGAAATGGAAATGTATCTCTGATGAACCGTAGAGGATGAAAAAAGGGAGGGAAGAACAAGGATTACTAGAGGTAGTGAGGATGGGCTACAAGACACCAGATGCAATGCAAGGCATAGGAGGGCGCAGAGGAGGCAATGATGTCTATGTCTTCCCTCTGCACAGCTGATGAGAGCAGGGGGAGACGAAATGGAGGGAACCATACATAGCATAACATTATGCATACCTAACTGTCAATATTGGGTGTGGTTTCTTCGCCTAGGAGTTCAAAGAGAAATCGTAAACAGGTGTGGTACCAGAATACCTCGGAGTAAGCATTGTCCAACAAAAACATTATGTCCTGAATATTGTTAACAAAAATATCTCCCCATTGAAGTTAATAATATAAAATCTGCCCTCAATGGACAATATTTTTATAAACGATATTTAGTACACAATATTTATTGCAGACAATATGCTTTTCCACGATATTCTGACATACAAATCATATAAAATTCAAGCTTCTCCTCTGTTGTCTTTTTGATGTTACTTAAAACCCCTCTGTGAAAAGCATCCCCATGATTAACAGTTACCCATCGGTAATTCTATATGTTACAGCTGATCATTGCTGCATCTTTATCTGCCGTAGAAGTTTTGGCAATTATCAGGCAGTGCATAGTAATACTGTTAAATGACCCAGTAAGTGGTGTAAATGTGCAAATGCATGAGAAGAAAAATGTCTGGTAACTCGTTTACTTGACTTTTTTCTCTTCAGAACATGCAGGTATATCTTCAGCCGGAGATTGTATTGTTTGTAACCTCTATGGCGACTGAGCCTGATAAAAAGGTGTCAAAAACATAGGATAACTCTGTTGTCTCAGGCTTTAAATTATATTGATTCGTAGTCAAATTATATAGCTGATAATACACGTGTCAGTGACAGGATAAATTGATAGAAAAAATGGGAGGTATATATGAAGAAATATGCTTTACATACTTTTAAAAGTGTTAAGAAGCCATGGCATATTTAATGTGCATATAAGTGTCAGAGCCCCTAAAACCTATCAACCTTTAGCCACTTTCCTTCAAAATTATGCAATAAAATGCACTATCCATATTTTTTAAAACATGGTCTTGGCAGAAAACTTCCATAGCCAAAGTTCTCTGGTGAAGGTCGCATTTGCTTGGGAGACATTGAAGCATCAAATGTTTTATTTTAATTGCATTCGGAATTGATAGTGTATTTATATACCGCTTACTACCCCTGACGAGGCATTGAAGCTCTTTTCAGTGAGTAGAACGCTACTCAGGAACCCAAAGTTTTAGTTGTGGATTAGTATAGGGAAATGTACGCTGTTAATTTGAGTGGTGGTCACATGAGTTTGTTAGCTTGATTGAAAAGGATAAAGTAGATAGAAGAGGAAAGAATCTAGATATTGTTATTGGGAGTTCATATTAGTTTAGGTTTGGGATGAGTCAAAGGAGGGATAGAGGAAGAAAGAGTCTAGAAAGAGTTATTAAAGAGATCATAGTAGTAAAAGGAGGGTTGGGATGAGTAAAAGGAGGAATACAAGAGGGAAGAGACTAGGAAGTCTTAGGGGCTCATTTTCAACCCCCTTGCACTGTCGTAGCATCATTTTTTTATGCTACGGCAGCACAAAACAGTCCCCCACGCCATATTTACAAATTGGTGCAATATCACCAATGCACCAGTTTGTAAAACCTTTTGCCACATTATACCTGCGCCAGATATAATGTCTGCAAGGGAGGCGTTCCCCCGCAGGGAGGACCAAAAAATGGCACAGTGAAATATTGTCGATTCTAGCATCATTTTTTTAACGCCTACCCAGGCAGGTGTTAAAATGGGCCTTCCTGTGCTTTGCTGGACTAGCGTCACATTTTTTTATGCTAGTCCAGCAAAGCACCACAACTGCATCAAAAAAATTCACGCAGTTGCGCAAACTAGCCCCATGGTGCAATGTATGATAAATAAATTGCTACTATGGTGTTGTTAGGGGGGCACAGGGCAACGTCAAGGAAACTGGCCCATCGGACCTGATGCGTTAGTTCCTTGCAAATGAGGCCCTTTGTTTGGAGATCATAGTAGTAAAATGAGGTTTGGGGTGGGTCGAGGAGGGACAGAGGAGGGAACAGTCTAGAAAGGGTTATATGGTAATAGAATGAGGTTTGGGGTGAGTGTCTGAACGCCCTTTCAGAACTGCATGTAAACCCTTGACTTGTCAGTACCTCCAGCACATTGTGCAGCAAAATGCACCATTTGCCATATTTTTCATAATTTGCAGATTACATTGGGGGGCTTTGAGGAATGGGACCGATTGAGGGTGATGACACAGGTGTGGGTTGGGTCAGGCAGGACGTCTTGCTTTCATAAGCATTTTTTCTAGAGTATCTCCAAGCACAAGCTGGTTCATCAGTCAACCCTCGTACAGCAAAAAAGGCATACAGAACTGGCAACGTTCATAAACTATGGTCACACAGAGAAGAGAATGGAAGATCGGAAGATCGGAAGATCGGATGCTGTGCGGATGGACTTCCCTTGGCGTTCTCAATCTTCTGCATGATGGGAACATCACTGCACTGACCAGCCGGCTAATCAACTCAACAGCATGACACAAAGCATGAGAAAAACTCTCTCCTTCTCCCTGCTCTCCTTTGAACAACACAGGGAACCGTCCCTGCATGCCGTTCGTTTTTCATATTTTAACCTACGTGATAGTTTGGGTACTTCAGTATATAGCCTCTTATATCTACTTTTCCAGATTGCATGGTTATTTCCGAATTTTAGAGTATATTTTCCCGTGTCAAAGGCTAGACATGTTTTTATTGTTTTTCATGAATACAACACTGACCTAATTGCGTTTGTTATATAAATATTTGCCTACTGAACATGAGAATAATGAGAGAAAGGCTGTCACAAGCGGATGGAAGCCAGAGCTACTTTTCCCCGATCCTTGTGTTTTTTAGGGACAGGTGCTGTTGGTATAAAGGGTATTTGAATCATAAGCTATCAGGTTTGATCAGTTCTTACACAATGCAGCAAACATTTCAAGATGTCACAAAAATAACTGTTTTCTGTTTCTTCGGCAAACATTTCTTTACTAATGGGTGATGATCCTTGGATTACAAGCTAAAGTTGGTCCGCCCGAAAGATTTTTTTCCCTGGGCCCCATCAAGCGTCTAATATGCCTGAATTGAAAATTTGTTTACAGGATCAAGCCCTGATGCCCGCATGTGAAGGGCTCTATGACCTGTTGGATCTAGTCCACGCTATAGAAAACTGCCTGAGGCTCAATGACTCCGCCAACCACCAGGCACTCACGACCTCCTGCTACGAGCTGTTGTACAAATGTTGTTAGGATCTTATACTTTTTCTCATCCTGTTTACAAAACATACAAGTCAAAATTCATTAGCTCTCTGATGGCTCCTCAGATGCAGCTCAGTTCATATTTTTTTCCAATAAAAGCCATGGCATAGAAACAATAACGAGTAGCTACAAAGGGGTACGCAGAGCTTTGCAAAATCTATGTGTGGTGATGACGCAGAAATGAAGGTTTTACATTTATTAACGCTTAAACGTAGTACTGCGATAATCGAGTGTGACTTTAATCGAACTAATAAAGATTGTACGGGGACAAAATGTGCCCTCAGAGTAGTTTGCCAACATTTATAAGCGTGCTTTATATAACGTGATGTATTAGAATTTTACGAATCTGACATAATCGTAAACGTGTGCTATGATTTGCTTGTTTGAAATGTTTTAGCTTAGCATAACTTTAGTGCAGGCTTCGGCCTAGTTGTCTGGTCTCACGATTTAGATGCTCGTATTTTTCCAATGTGCTAATAAACGTGTATTTCTGCTTGAAGCTGTACTTTTCCACTGAGATCGTTCACATGCTTATCTTAAGGTTTCGTGCCAGCCTGGCATTTTTCTCTTTGCTCCAAGGTCAATCTGCAGGTGCGGACAATGGAAGCTCTGAAAGAGAGTTAATTGGTATAAAATGTTGCAACTTACGTACCCGTCTCCAAGGATAATGTATGCTTAAGTAAAAGCTTGAGAACTGTTGTTTTTGATTGGACAATTTGAAGCCAACCTATGAACCCTCCAATGGAAGACCCTACTGGATTTGAACTGTTGTCTATTTAAACCAGGTGCACGAGAAGAAAGTAGCCATTACCAGCCATTATTGCTGTTACCAGCCATTACCAGCCCGATACCCGCCATTTTGCAGGACATTGCAGCTATTATGGCCCACCTTGTTGCGACGCCATTTTGAAAGAGACTCCGATGCTTTCTCTAATCGAGAGAAAGAGACTTTAAATGATTCTTACCCTAGAGACTTTAACTTTGATCCCTTTGCATGAAGTAGTAATTTTATCTTGCCGCCGTGAGGCAACTGCCCCGTCCACCCCTGCCCCTTTGCCCCGTCCCATGCTGATCGAGAAACCGGTACCTGTGAGACGAAGACTTCCTTGAATGCTGATTGAAATTGGTAAATATGAAAGGAAATTGTACAATTGCATTGTGTTTCTTTTAGGTAACCAACTGCTGATTTTTGATAAGAACCCTAGCTAGGAGTTTTCTAAATTAATGTTGCTAAATTGTTTTTGCATGAAGTCCCACATGCCGATGCTAATTTGAGGTTAGATGAGGATTCCTTTTGTTGCACGATGCAATTTGAGACCTTGTTATGCTGACTAAATGTATGCAATTAGTTCATTACAGATTATAGTTTTAGTGATTTGCATTGCTATTATCGAATGCCTTGTTATTCAAATGCTGCATAGATTGCATCTTTTCCGCCGTTATGGACAGCTATTAATGTTCATTTACGTTTATCATTTGGTGTTGAGACACATCTATATCGTGCTAGCTTTGTTAATATAGGGAAATAAATTCATTAACTTTGAATAAACTGGTGTGGTTATTCATGACCGAAAGGTCATGGTTCGCCGAAATGTATTCTGGATTAATTGTTAAGTGTTATGTTGATCAGGGCATTGCTTATGTTCGTTATTGATTATTGATTACATTGAATTGACTGATCTCGGGTGAAGAGAGTCCCACTTAGCCAAAAGATTCATCGGCCTAAAGAGCGTCCAAAATACAGGTAAATTATTAGTATGGAACGCTCTATCAGTGGTGACTGTGTGCACATCAAGTCCCAGGGTACCTTGCCCCGAGGAGGAGGAGGCCGACTCCCGCCATTTCCTTTGAGCGCTATAAAGTGCATTGAGGTCTCCTAGTGCACGGGACACGGAGCTTTGTGAAATCTTGGTGTGGTGACAGTGGGGAACTAAAGTCCCAGGATACATTGCCTTGTGGAGGTGGGGAAGACTCCCCCCATTTCCTGCAAGCGCTATAAAGTGCATTAAGGTCTCCCAGGGCACGGGATGCGGAGCTTAGTGAAACCTTGGTGAGATCACTGTGGGGTCATTAAGTCTCAGGCTATCTTGTCCCAAGGAGGAGGGGCAGAGTCCTGACATTTCCAGGTAGCGCTATAAAGTGCATTGAGGTCTTCCACAGCAGGGGATGCAGAGCTCTGTGAAATCTTGGGTCCAGATTTAAGAATTTAAGAGGGCCTAGCACCTCCTTGCACCACATTAGCATAATTTTTTTATGTTAATGTAGCTAAACGAGGCCAAATTCGCTGTGCCATATTTATAAAGTGGCACAGTGCATGCATTGTGCCACTTTGTAACCCCTTGCGCCATATTATGACTGCGCCAGGCATAATGTATGCAAGGGGGGAAAATCCCCCATTAGGGGGACAGCAAAAGTGGCGCTGTAGAATCTAAAAGATTGCACTGCGTCATTTTTGTCAGTTATTTTTAACGCCTGCACAGAGCAGGCATTAAAAGGGGGCATACCATTGTTTACCATTGGCCCCTATTTTCTGTGCAGGATTAGCACCAAAAATGTAGCACTAATCCTACACAGTCCATCAATAACATAAAAAATGTTGCTGCTACTGCCCCATGCCCTGCGCAGTGGTGCACAGTATATTAAATACGGCGCACACATGGTGGCGGAAGGGAGGGCGCAGGAAAAGTGGTGCTGCATATAATGCTGTGCCACTTTTCTTAAATCAGGGCCTTGGTGTGGTGACTCTGGGGACATCAAGTCCCAGGATACTTTGCCCCCTGCTCCCTATACCTGATCCTGAAATTGATGAATATGAAGTAGATCATGATTGTCTCGATGGTGCTGAACTATGCACCAAACCGAGACCAGATATCCTAGACGAGCCACTACCTGAATCTGATTTTGCACTATATGTTTATGGCTTATGTTTACAAGACAGAGGAGGAAGTTGAATGCTGTCTGCACAATTTCAGGAATCATTGAAGCTTCCTGGCTTCAAGGAATATTATCTGCACAAGTGGACAAATTGATTGCACTTACTATGGCATGGAGTGTTTCAGATCAGCTGATAGCTACAGTTGTTACTGTTTGCCAAAGTGCTTTGATGTTGTTCATGACTTCAGACAATTGTGGTCCCAGGGGGGGCTCATGACGTGTTCCGGCTCCCCAATCCACAATGGCGAGCAAGTAAAGAACCTCCTTGAAGCTTTACAGTTACCTGGAGAGGTTGCAGGGGTCAAGTGCTGTGCACACCATATTGGGACTGATTAAGTGACATTGGGTAATAACTATGCAGATGAGGTCACAAAATACTGTGCTCACAATGTTTTTACCTTTAATGGAGAATACACAAATGAGGGAATGGATGAGACTAATTAAACCTTTTTGGTAACAACTGCAGTTACATGTGAAGAAGTAAAAAGGCTTCAGGAAGAAGTATTAGAGGAATAACAGCAGAACTGAGTGAGAGCAGGTTGTGTCAAGAGAGAAGATGACATTTGGGTTTCAATGGAGATCAATGTTGCCAAACAGTCTGTTACACCCATTGGCTAGGCATTTTCATGGTCCAGATCATGTTGATAGAGATGCCATGATTAGATTGTTTAGGCAAACATGGTTTAATCCCAAGTTCAGGCTGATGGCTGAAGCATTTTGTAACATATGTGTTGTGTGTCAGCAGAACAATGTTGGAAAGAGTACTGCAGCAACATTAAGTCATATATGGAGATCAGGAGGACCCTTTAACAGGATGAAGTTAGACTTCATCAAAATGCCTGTATGTAACGGGCTAAGATATGTCCTGGTGACTGTGTACATCTTTTCGCTTTGGGTCAAAGCTTACCTGACCAGAGGAAATGACAGTCTTGCTGTAGCAAAACTGCTAATGAGGGAGCTCATACCCAGGTTCGGCTTACCAACTTCTCTGGAATCAGATCGCGAGATGCATTTTACTAATGAGACGCAGAGACTGTTGTGCATTGCATAGCATGTGGAACAGAGATTACAATGCGGCTATATACCTGAGGCATCTGGTCATGTTTGACAGGTGAATGAGAATCTGAAATCCAGACTGGCAAAGGTGTGTGCTTCGACATCTCTGAAATGGCCTGATGCTTTGCCTCTTGTGCTAATGAGTCTTCGCAGTTGCCTGATCAAAAGAAAAGACTGTCTCCTCACAAGATCCTTATGGGTAGAGCAATGAGGTTCCTAGCAATTCCTTCAAATGCACTTGTGAACATTACAGATGATATGGTCCTTGAGTACTGTAAAGGGATAGCTGACATAGAGTGTTCTGTGTCTCATCAGGTTGGAGCAGCTACAGCCCCTCCACATCAAAAGCAGTGCAATGAGCTGAGTCCCAGCGACTGGGCTTTGGTAAAAAAAACAAGTGAAAAATATGTGTTTGGAACATTGTTGGTGTGGACCATATCAAGTCATCTTGATCACAACAACTGCTGAAGTGTGGAAGTCTCCCCAATTAGATTTATGCTTCTCATACTCGCAGAGTTGAGTGTCCCCTTGATGTGACAGCACCTATTCTAGAAGTGCCAGTGGTGCTAGAGAGACAACAGGGGCAGGTTAGTCAAGCTGTTGGTGCTCAGACAGTGCCAGCAACAGCACATGATCAGTCTTAGGGGGGTCTAGAGCAAGCCACAGTGGAACTGAATACGATCTTGTGGTGGGGAATGAGTCAAATGCAGATCCTGAAAAAGATCCTAGTGCTGTGAGAAAGCGAGTGGAAGATGGAGAAGGCCCAGAAGGCAAGAAAGAGAAAAATTGAATTTGCCTAAAGACCGTGTGCCACAGATAATCCCAGAGGACACTGAGAACTCTGATCAGAATGAAAGTGAGAATGAAGGATTGACACTGAAGAGATTACAGAGAACAAACGTGCCTGTTTGAGGTACTCTTCACCTGAATGGACATACTTTGCTGCGAATGATGGTGAGAGGACGTTTTGGGAGTTTTGGGATAACACTGCGGATCCAACTGAACCACCTTGAATTGAACATTGTGTTTGATTCTGGATGTGATTATCAGTGACTTTGAACTGTGTATTTTTTAAGACTTTGCATTAACTTTGTTAGGGAATTAAGAAGAGTAACTAGACCTGAGGCATAATTGTCCTTTAGACGAACTTGGAGTAGGGCTAAGGAAGTCTCACAAAGATCTTGTACATTTATCTGTTGTTCATCATTTGGACTTTGTTTAGCCGCTTTGCACAGGTGGAACCGATGGAGAATACTCTATTGCTGTTGCATTCCACTCTAAAAGATCTGATTTTAGAAAAATAAGGGAAGCTACTTAGAAAATATGTGGCTAAATGGGCTACACCATTAATTAAATTGAAAGTATTGTTTTGATTTCTCCTTAACCCTTGGCACTCCTAAAAAGATTTGTCAGAACCAGAGAAATTAGAAAATGGGCCAAATGCGTTCGTACAACCTTACCCATTGGCCTTCCTAAATAAAGACAAATGTCTATAAAAGTGGTGATACAAGCCACAGTGCAGCTCATAAAAAACATGAGGAAAACAGAAACACCTCACTAGTCCTGAGATCATTAAATAGGTTCCATATAATGCCATAAATTTCAGGACCACCATTTATCTAATTTATCCAAATATACAAAAAAGGAAACCTAAATTTGTGAACAAAGGAGGTGTAGCACTAAAATCCACAAATTCCAAAAGCAAAGTACCATTGAATTAGTTATTCTATAAGGCAGCACGTGGAATCTATAACAATGCATCTACACTGTGATAGGCCTCTCGTCTAATGCATTCAAGAAGTATATGAACAAACTCATATCTCAATGCTAATATCCCTCACACTCTTCCTAGCTTTGATAGCTTCTCAGAATTGATTCTAGAGCTCATCTTTAATTACAAATTCAATCTTATCACTGTGTCAATTACTAAATCTAGTACGCACAATTGAATATGTATGTATATTTAGTACCTTTCTGAACCTTGGACGTGCACTGCCCACCACCTCTTTAATTTGTATATATGTTAGTGGCTTTTATCTGCTGCACTTTTTAATCTTTTCCCCAGGCACATAGTAATGGTAAATCAGGCTTCAAAATGTACTTAACAAATTGGCTTTGAGTTTACCTACTGTATCCTACTGATGCATTTTAGACAAGATCTTATCCTTCACCTTGCTGTAAAGCACACGGACATTAACATAGCATAGTCTGCGCTATAGAAACTTCCAATAAAAAATTAATGAATAAAATGAGTGACTGCAAAAGATATCCAGGAGGCATCTTGCCCGAGTAGTTTGCCAATCAGTGACATTTAAAAAGAATGCAGCACCTAATATCACCGCACAGAGACAAATGGGGCAGGATTTACCACTGAACCACTCCCTGTTGGAAGAGGGAGAATGGAATAGTGAAGAAGACACTTAACAAACTATATTGTTCTTGTTGTTAACTCTTTGGGGTTTCATCATTGAGCACATGGTCCTTTGGCAGATTTTATTTTATATTTGTTACACACCAGTAAATAAACAGGAAAGTTGTTATTCTGCAAACCATGGCCAACGGTCATTACTTCTTCATTAAAAATGGCATGAGCTTATTTAAGAAGTGGTAGCGATGTCCATCCTGCTTGCCCTTCTTTCAGCAGCCCTTGCTTTATCCTGCCCGGGTAGAGGGGGTGAGCTTTCACATCCTCTGAGTGGGGAAGTCTGTTGATGGTGGCAAAGTTGTGAAACATTGCACAACATGCATACTCTTTGAGGCATACCGCCGGACACCACAACGCTTGTGTAGACATCTAATACAGTTTAAAAAAAACAAAATGTGTGGTGCTCGACTGACCATGTAAGCCTGTGCTCTATATGGTACCTTCTTTCATTGGGAGTTACTGCACTGAGGTAAAATTTGTGGAGTGGGACGAATGACAAATGCACTATCACCCACAACTTTGTGCAACAACTTTTACTGAAGTATATTATGACAAGGCTGGAGTATGCCCATGACCGCTTGTATGTGAGTTGCATAATTAACCACTGTTTCAAAGCTCACATCTGGCAGGATGTTTGTAGAGACCACCCTGCCTGAAGAATAATTCATAGGTATTCTCTGGTCATCAAGCGAAGAGGTCTCTTAAGAGGCAGCCAACATCACATACCAGGTGTATGTTGAGTTAGTGCTTGTTTCTGTGACAGAGGTATAGAAATTCAGGGGCAGTGGGTAGACAGATCAAGAGATGTATCCCACTGCACAACCTATCCTCTGTGAAAAATAAACAGTTAAGGGGTGTTGGGAATAACAGTGTGGGTGTTCATCCTAGTCGAGAAGGCATCCAATTAGTTGTACAACTACTAAGGCAGTATGTGACACTCCACCTGCTGTCAGAATAGAAACATAAATTATGTCCAGTAATCCATCACCTGCTGTACCAACCATGCCCTGAAAACTGTATGAAGCTTAGAGGTGGAGAGAACATAGGAGCTGCAGATGTGTAGGGATGATTTTGTTCCTGTTGCCCTTCTTTTCTATTCTTCCAAAATTCTCATTCTCCTTGCCACTGCGTATCGAGGAGCTATTTTGGCCTCTTTTTATACTTCCCATCTGCTTTCATTTGATGGTCATTTGACAATGGAAAATGAACTTTTTGAAGCTATTTACAAATTGTGAATGTTTCTTACATAGCTTTTGCAAATCACACACAGGAAATCATATATTGGTTTTCACACTTTAATATAACTGGAAGTGCACTTTGCATGTAATCAGTTTGCTGTGCACGTTTTGAAAACACTTAATTTTGGGGGTTCTGTACATCATTTTTGTTTATTTCAATTGTCCAAAAACATTTTGTAACTGTCTGGCTATTCGCTAAACATTCATACATCTGGCTCTTAGTCCCCTGACTCAGAAGAAAGCTGACTCACCAATAAAAATGCTGCCCTGCATACTACTAAGTACCAAGCTGTACTTGAGGACACATTCACTTGTTGGGCACCCAAACTCAAAAAGCAAGTACCATGAAAAATAGGTCCACGTGTCATTCTAATTCTCAAAAACAGGCCAATGGTACCCCATGCACTAAGCTCAGCAAATAACAAGATGAAAGATAGAAACATGGGAACCAGATGGCAGCAAGACCAATGGTCATCCAAGTACAAATGGATTTCCATCCAAAAGGAATACAAAAATAAGCACCTTAAGACCTGAGCACAAAAAGCCGGATCATAGATCTAGGATTAAGTAGATGAAATACGGGATAGAGAGATAGATAACAGTGTTGAAGGATACCCTGGAGGAATGCAAGTACAGCCATGCACATGTTCCTTCCTTCATAGAAGCTATTTAACGTTAACATTTAGCATAGGCAGACAAGATGGCAATACAAAATAGGCTGAGGAGGAACAACATTGGGATTATGAGTTGTCTCAGGAGGCTCATGTTGAAGATATTTAAGGGATAAAGTACCCATTACTGTACATTATAAGGATATTTTAAGTCACTGAAGGGATCCATAACCATATAGAAGAACAAGACCGAAGGGTGAGTTTGCTTATAAGGTTATGGAATGCCGAAGTGACTTGCAATATCCTTATTATGTACACCAGGGGGTACTTTATCCAATATAATACATGGTCACACCATACCTTTCCTACAAACCACTTAGTGCAAAATTAACCACATCAAAAACCTGTTAGATGTTAGTTGCAAAAAGATATTAGGAACAGTTCAATGAAAGTCATTAAAAAAACAAAAAGTTGCAGTAGCTTGTAATGTGTGGCAACATGCACAAAGATGCTAGCTTTTCCATATCTAAGGAGTGCATGAAATAAACATGTTCTCTCTGCTTGTCATTGTACGCTAAAAAACAGAGCAGACGAAACAAAAGAAATATTCAATTTTTGTTGCTTAAACAGCTGCTTCAACATTACTAGGTGATCTGAACTGCCTTTCTCCTCGGCTGCTGGCTCTAGCAGCAGGCACAGTGATTTCAGATCTTGACTGCAGTAACTTATTACAGCCCAGTTCTGGCGTCTTTTCTTTAAAATCAGCGAATGAGTGTGTCACTAGTCACTTATAAAGAAATTAGAGACAAACGTTTATACAGGGATTTCAGATTCCCATGTATTATACAGTCATACATACAAAAAATGCGGAAAATACTCTTCCACCCAAGTAGCTCACTAAAATGTTTGATCAGACACATAGAACATCAGTGATGAATGCTAAATATTTTCACCAGATATCTAGATAAGAGTTTACTTCTTTATGATTAATAAAGAAGAGCTAGTTGGACATGTGTAGACTGTTTCCAGACTTCCCTCCAGCATCAGTCAACACCGGACAGGCCTTCACTGTCCACAAACTACACCACTACCACCCTAGATCTGCATACTGTTATTCCTCAGCACTGAACTACCACTCTCACCTCTGCCATTTTACCCCCACCACAACACTGCCACTAAACCTATCTGTGATAAGCAGTCCACACAACTGAACTACCAACCCATAACACTCCACTTGCACACTGTACTAACTCCAACCAGAACCACACTGCATCCCCAGCAGCACTCTCCCACGCGATATAACACAATCACTCCACAAAACTGCACAATCACCCCTCACTGCAGCATTGTCACCTTGCTTTTGCCCTAACATTGTTACCACTACACTGGCACCTCACATCACAACAGTATCATCTACCTCCAGACTAGTGCCCCTCCTGACACACTGTAATCTCCACCACTGCTTAGTACCTCTTATCCCTCCACTGCTACCTTACACCAGTAAACTGCCACCCTCAAAACACACCACCAACTACCACATGAACACCCCACAAAACCGCAAAGTAAAAACCACCACAACACTACTAGCAACAACTGTACTACTACCTCCAAGCACACCTCTACCTCCCACAGTATCACCCTGTCACCCACATCACAGCACCACAATACCAGATTACTGCACTACCAATACTCGTCTCTGGTCTATCAACTCCCAGTCACAGCACTAGTATATCCATTTCTGCACTATCACCTTAATAGCCCTCTCCACCCACTGCACCACAATACCACCTCCACATCTATTCTGACATCCATACCACTGATTACCATGTTACAGAACTGCACTACCACATACTACTACCGAACTATCACTCACTACACCTCTCTTTCACCACCACCACCTGCCCACTACAGAGTAGTTCACAGCCACTTCCCATCACCCTCCTACAACTCACACCTCCTATCTACTATCTCACAGAAACCTTCTGGCACTGAACTGTCACCTCAAGCAACATACTACCACTCCTGAATCTACACTACAACCAAACAGCACCTCGCTTCCATTATTAGCACTATGCTGTCACCAGTCAGCAGAAGACAACTGCACTGAAAAGCTCACACAACCACACTATCATCTCAAGAAACACTATACTACCACCCACAGCACTGTTCTGCCAGTAAAGCACGGTATCAACACAGCACTGTAAAGTTCACTTTACCCTGCAACTATACATAAAATTAATTGTCTTGCTCATTACTAGGCTTATCACTGTAATACATGGACCATTGGAATTTTGCAAGTCTTGTTTGTTCCTACATAATTTCATTTTAGTGGTTACCTGCAATTGTTTTGCGTTAGTCAATATCTTGGGTTTGTGTCAGAAAAAGGCTGAACTCTGAATTAATGTTTTGCCATGATCATGTTTCATATTTCTCATGCCTCTTCTCAGCACTGCATGCAAACATCTATAATGTTCTGTCATCAGCTATAGCCTCAGATCTAGATAGTCTCGATTGCCTCAACAGCCAATTTTCTAAATGAATCATCAGCTGAAGTCATTCCGAATGGCTAACTAATAAATTACCATCTGCCAAATGGTAAATTGAATGTGGTGAGGAAATCTTTACCTCATGTGGGTGAAGCTGCCAGGATCGATCTTCTGCATGGAGGACACAAAGACAACTTTCATAAGCACTGACACTAGTTCTACCGGGGGCGGTGCCTCTGTTAGGCTTTTGGGGCATTGCCCCAGTGATTATTTCGTCCCCTGGTCCCCCAGTAAATGTAATGGTCAAATGTTTTTGTATATTTTAAAGCGCAGCATGTAAGCCTGTAACTCAACTGTGATCATGTGATTCAAGCAAGGAGCACTCCTGAGGCTGCTAGGTGGGTCCTAGCTGAGACTCTTGAGGGGCAGAGAGGACCTGATGGGGTGGGACTTAAAATTGCAACAATGTTGCCACTCAGTCAGTCTCAGACAACATAGTAGATTCCCAGCGCACCTAAGTACGCATGTCGGGTTGGACTGTGTTGGAGTGTGACTTTTAAAACTAATATTAACATGAAAAGCTTGCAATATATTCTGTAATGATGCTGCATAGAAATGTGTTAATGTAGAAAATAATGCACGCATTTGAAATGTGCCCACGGAGAGTGGCCACCAAATGTATACGAAGACTAAGGAGACTAATTAATGTTGAATTAATAATGTACTAATGTATGGTTTTGTATTAGTGTATCTTAACTAGAGTCATGTATTAGGGTTTGTCAACTTAAATTACTAGGCCTTAGTTAGCGAGGGTCTGGGCCTAGCTGCCTGGCCTCATATTAAACTGTGTTTTTCCTAACGTGCAATGTGCTGCTTTTCTGAAGGACACGAAGCTGTACTTTTCCAGGAGCTAGAGATATGTGTGTCTCCGTAGTAAATTCTTTCTCATGAGACCCGACTTGCTAAAGGAGACATTCTTGCCGAATGCAATAGTGTAATTTGTAACAGGTACAAGGTTGTCTAGACTAGGAGAAGACTATGGGACTACTGACTGGAGCGTAAAGTGTAACTTTTCTTACCTGACATTCCTGCCGATGAAGACGTCAACAACGTGGGCCAATCAACTGCATGAGAACTGTGTTTCATGGAAAATTCGAGTAAGGCGTGTGGAGAATTAGTGGAAAGAGATAATGATGCACCAAAATTTATCCAATAGGGAATTAAGGACAGGTTCGATAGTTTTTGATATAACAGCTGGACTCGAGGAGAAATCAGCCATTCTCCATTCTTCACTGCCCTTGCCACTCTACCAAGAATTATTATACTTTGAGACTTTACTGAGATCTTAATCATCCTATATTGAATCCTTACCTGATACTTACTTTTCCTCCTTAAGAGGGAAGTGCCTTATTCTTAGCTATGCCATACTGAGACTTTGCCCTGTCCTATCTTTGCTGATGCTGAATCGACTGATGTCCTGAGGACGAAGACTGATGCTGATTGCTGAACCATTGGAGGGGTAACTATCCGATGATAATTGTAATTGTCTGTTTGCCTTTCCTTTCTAGGTACCAACTGCTCTTTTGATAGAGGCCATAGTTAGATGTTTTCCAAATTTGTGCTGCTAAATTGTTCTGAATGAAGCCCAACATGCTGATGCTAATTCGAAGTTAGTTAAGGAGTTCACCGAAAACTGACGCAAATAGACAATTGACGAGATTCTTGCTTTGTTGAATAATGTACTAATGATACTCTGCTAAAGTTGATTCATATTAACGTTGTGCTTCATTCTAAATGTTCATGATCTATGCTTTGATAACGTTTGCTCTGATTGCCAAGTTATAGTGGTTTTGCTGTGTTTGTTGATATTGAAACTAATAAATATGATGTTATATTGTAACTAATAGGGAATAAA
Source organism: Pleurodeles waltl (assembly GCF_031143425.1). Taxonomy (NCBI): domain Eukaryota; kingdom Metazoa; phylum Chordata; class Amphibia; order Caudata; family Salamandridae; genus Pleurodeles; species Pleurodeles waltl. The sequence continues at coordinate 162,022,823 of NC_090439.1, read as the reverse complement.
TATCCTAACACTTACTAGACTTGTGTGGTTATTCATTGCTGAAAGGTCATGGTGCTTTCATTGTATTAATCTATATTAAATGTTATTGTTTAGCTTGATTGATTAGTTATTGTGAATATTGATTGGGTTATTGATCTATTGATTGTGATGCCAAGGAGATATCTCGTTCTGGGAAGTCTACAAACGTGGTCAAAAGGTTCATCGGCCTGGACGTGTCTCCTTGTAAGTTTACTTATCAAGGTTCTGACACGCTATCAACTGCAGCTTTTCTCCAGCCATCCTGACATGCACACTAGGTCTCAGCAACAGCGCACATTAGTAAGCCGGGGGTTACTCAAAGCCGCAGCCCACAGTCCATGTAATGAGTGGTGAGGTCCTCTGCCCCAGCCAATCCTGCAGCAACAGCAGGAGTAGTGTCAGGATTGGCTTAGACTGAGATGCAGCGAAGTTACTAGGAGCCCTTGGATTCTGCAATGAATGTGAAGTGACGTGAGGCAGCGCGGGATGGGAGGAGGATGTCTCTCCCCTGGCATCCTTTTTCATACAGCACGAGGAGAGATAGGCCAGACCACAGCAGGCATTGGTTGCTAACCCGTTCCTGAAACCTGACAGCTGAGTTGTTTTAGATGAGTTTCCACAGGTACGTTTATTAAATGAGTTGGTGGAATGAATAATACAGCACATGGTGTATTCAGTAGTACACTGCACAGCACACATTAATATCGACATGATGATTATTGCACTTTGACCAACTGCTGAAATAAATGTCACTCTGTGACTGTATGATGATGGGAACAAAAGGATCTTGTGATGTTTATGTTCAAAGGGAGCCCCCAGCTCCAGGATATGTCTGTATCATGGTTTACAGACTGGGGGTCGTTTGACAAAAGTTTCTGAATCCGTTTTAATCAGTCCCTTGTTTTAATGTTGTGCGAGTCTCACATGTAATTTTAATCTCCTGCTCTGCCTCCGAGGATGGCAATGCCATTTTGGCATAATATGCACATAGCACAAAAAGGTATGTCTAACCCCCGCCGGCACCAAAAACGTTTTTTTTTCTTTCTATTCAGTTACAAAAATTGTTATTAGAGCCAGGGGGTCACAAATACTTTTTCAGCAGCACTACTGCGGCACCGCACGCGCACCAGGCTCGGTGCAAGGGCTGCCTTGCTCCTGTTGTTAATGTTGGTGTGGCCGGCAGTATGGCGTTTCCGGGACTGGTCCTTACTTTATCAATGGGGATCGAATTCCCCTTTGAAAAAGACTGCACAGTAAGTGCCATTGCACATTTACTGTAGTCTGTGTCAATGGGGAATTTGATTTGAATAGACTTCCCCATTCACATTTACCAAAGTAAAGACATGCATGCTGTGTAAGGTAACCCCCACCGGTGCCAAAAACTGCTTTTGTCTTTCTACTCAGCTAGAAAGACAAAAACTGTAATGACCTCCGACGGGGGTCACAACACACGTACTTTTCAGCACTACACAGTTGTACAGCGGTGCCACGCACCAGACCCTTGTGCTGTTGTTGGTATAGCTTGGGGCTCCGCCTTCCCAGGACTGGTCTTTACTTTGTCAATGGGGAGTTTCCCAATTGACAAAGTAAAGACTTAGGCATGCCTGATCTCCGGTGGCAGTTTGGCATATGCGGTGTAACCCCCACTGGTGCCAAATACTGTTTTTGTCTTTCTATTCAGTTAGAAAGACAAAAACTGGGGCTGTAATTACCTGACAGGAGATCGACGTTGCTGTTCAGACACAGTTACAGTGGGCGAGGCGTGGACGTGCTTGGGGATGTTTATGTCACTGGAGCTCACAGTCAGCACTTACAGTCTAGCATCAAAGGTTCTTCCTCCTGTCTAGAAGGCAAATGTCATGGGAGAATTTCAGCTGATGCTTGTTTTCGGTCTCCAGTGCAAAGAATGCTAGGATTTGTTTCATTTGTTCCGCTAAAAGTATGTGTGTGGGCATCCTTTCTACAAAATGTCTGTTTAGCTATAGCTGCAGGTTTCAGAGTTGGCTTGTCTGCAATATTTCCGTGTTTGTAGTGTACTAATGTGTGACCTTGAATCATTGCCAGGCCTACTGTGTAAAAAACTGAGTCACACTCTTGAAAGCCAAACAAAACAGTTATGCCCATGTTTAAAGTTCAAGTTAAGAAGTGACCCTCTGTTCTTCAAAGTGAGTCTTGAAAGTACCTTAAATAGTTCCTTTGCGCCCAATGTGGTAATGCAAGGCCTCTAACCAGCTTACTTTTGCTTACTAATATGACCTTGGTGTGTGCCCAAATCACCTTTTTATTTTGTGATAGCTTTGTTCTACCAGTTAAGATAAGAGGGATGCTGCAGTAGGTCATGATGGCTATGCTGACCCACCGCCCCAACTTAATGAACAATAGCTGCATCATTTGCAATGTTTGTAAATTATGTAGCTGTTTTTGATGATGTAGTGGAGCAGCAAGAGGAGCTAATGGGGTGCCATCATCAGGATGGGGTGATGTGATTATATTTCTTCAACCCCTAAATGAGACGTACAGTGCCTTGTAGAATGCCTTACTGCCTTTTAATTATTCTTTAATGTTTCACATTGTCCAGTCTGTTAAATCACAATAACTTGTATTTCCTCAGTAGATTTCACCTGTAAAAGGCTTATCAATAAATAAGGAACTCAGCCATTGTTACCTCAAAGTCTGTTATGAAGTTCTGTGGTTATACTAAATAAGCAGCTACCTACATCATTATCCTAAGAAATTTCTTTTTTGATGTCATAACTACACTTTTATAATTGCCTTATTAACCTTCATGCTTTCTCAAATTTACCTAAAATTTCACCATTTCCCTATCTTTTTTCAAAATGTTCTTGGGGGAAAACACCCCTACACCCACCTTATAACCGCCAGGCTCGCTTCGCTCGCTAGCGACAGGTCACTCATCCCGAATTTTTACACCCCAGCACTTTCAAATGTCACCAGCTGCCACTGAGTCCTATTCCACTTTGCAGCCAACACTTTTTTCACATAATATAGATGTGCCATGTAATTTGCTTTCCATTCAATACTTTTCAAATTATGACAAAAAAACAGTTTCTAGCTCAAACAAATGAAATGTTAGTAAAAACACCACATACAGGATTAATGTTACACCAGTTTCAAAGATTTAACTTTCAGTATGGTTTGATTTTACTCATTAAATATGTGAATTATACTCAGATCATTTTACTACCCCCCAACTGATGGATGAGGGAAGGGATTTTGTCTGTGGCAGCAAAACAATCCTCATGCATTAATAGTAGGGAAAATATGCCATATTTGTCAATAAAATACTATGGGGCATATTTACAATAAAGTGGCGCAGCAATGCCCCAAAATTGGCAGTGCTGCGTCAATTTAGAAACATAGGGATACCCCATATTAACAAGAATACGGTGCACCCCTGTGTTTCCCCCTGCGCCTGCACTAAATTTGGCGCCAAGCACCAACACACCCACCCTTGCACCATGGTGCAAGGATGACTGTGTTGCAGGGGAGATTGCTTTTATTCTAGAAGGGACACCTTTCTGCACAAAAACAATCTCTAAAGGTGATTTTCTCTTTCTATGCGTGCTGCACCGAAAACCGCAACAACACTAACACCACATCCTTCCTGGACAACCTTTCTACCCTCCGACTCAAGCAACTGGTCAACCTCCCCACTCACTCAGCAGGACACACCCTTGGCCTCGTCTTCTCAGCAGGAAACAACATCTCCCTCTCCCACAACTCCAAACTCCTCTGGACCGACCACCACTGTGTCCACTTCTCATTCACCAAGACCACCACACGCCACAACGCCCCCAGTTCCCCTGCAGGAACTGAAACAAGGTCACCGAAGCCCAACTCACCGACATACTCAATCACTCCCTTCCACTGTTAGACTTCAGACGCAAATGACTCGGTTCGCAACCTTCACCGCTGCACTGCCGACTGCGTAAACACCATAGCCCCCTTAAGAAAACCTGCTGGAAACCAGCACTGCAAGAAATACAGCTGGTTTACAACCAATCTCCAGGATTCTAAACACACCTGCAGATGACTTGAACAAAAATGGTGGAACAGCAAAAACATGGCAGACCGCACAGCATACAAAGACTCAATCACCTCGTACCATCAATGCATCAGATCCTCCAGAAATTCCGCCATCCAGGAACATATCAGCATCAATGCGCACAACAGCAAGGACCTCTTTAACATAGTCAAGTAATTCACAAACCCCAACTCGGACACCGCAGACATCCCCCCTCTCAAGACGTCTGTGACAACCTTGCCACCTTCTTTCACCAGATAATCCAGGATATATACAAATGGGTCAAGAGCCAAATCCCACCCCACTCCTCCCCAGCACCAGCATGGACCCCACACCCTAGCCGATGCTGAGCCAATGAACCCCCATCTCTATGGAAGACACCCAAAAGCTCATTAACTCTATCCATTCTGGGGCACCCTTGGACCCATGGCCACATCACATCTTCAACAACCACCATCACCCATAACTATGCCAGACCATCAACCGCTCCATCGAAACCACCACCTTCCCAAATGACAGGAAGCAAGCAAATTCTCTCCCTCACTGACAAACCAATAATAGCCAAGAGCAACTTCCACAACGGAGTGAGAGCAGTTGCTGACTGGATGAAAAACAGCTGCCTCAAGCTCAACTCGGACAAGAGAGAGATCCTCATCCTGGATCCCACTCCCTCCACCTGAGACGACTCCTGGTGGCCAGCTGTCCTTGGAAGCCCCCTTCCCCACAGACCACACACGCAACCTGGGCATCATCCAGTACTCCAGGCTGTCCATGACCTGCTAAACCAATGCTGTCTCATTGTCATGTTTTCACACTCTCCACCTCCTCCAGAAGATCTTCAAGTGGATCCCCACCGAGGTAAGAAGGACGGTCACCCACGCACTGTCAGCAGCAGACTCGACTACAGCAATGCTCTCTTTGCCAGAATCAAGAAGAAACTCTAAGCAAGATTCCCGAGAATTCAGAACGCAGCAGCTAGACTCATCCTAGACATCCCCCGCTGCACTCACATCTCAGCCCACCTTAGAGACCTGCACTAACTCCCCATCAACGAACGCATCACCTTCAAGCTCCTGACCCATGCCTACAAGGCCTTTCACAATATCAGACTGGCCTACCTCAACCACTGCCTTTCTTTCTACACCCCTCCAGACAACTCTAATCTTCCCGACTCGCCCTCACCTCCACCCCTAGAATTAGGAAGAGCACAGTGGGAGGCAGAACCTTCTCCTACCTTGCAGCACAGGCCTGGAACACACTACCTGCCCACCTCAGGCAGGCCCCCTCTCTAAATCAGTTCAAGAAAGACCTCCAGACCTAGCTCTTCGGCTGACTGGTACCCTTACAACAGTGCCTTGAGACCCCATGGGTGATAAGCTGCGATATACAAATCACTGATTGATTGAATGCTATTGGTCCTCATAAAAGTGATACACTTTTAATAACGGTATAATGGACAATACTGTAATGCTTAATTTAGTCCTAATATAAAAAAAAAAATCCAGATGCCTTGGGTGTGAGCTCAATATAAAACAACACATAATCAAAATGTTCAAATATGACTTTGAAGCAGGAAGAAGAGAGGCAGCTTTATGATTACAAGATGTCCTTTTTATTACAAGTAGGCATGCTCATTGTATAATTGTACATGTTTTATTCAACCTACTTTATTCTGATTGGTAAAAAGGACAGGTTCAGTAAAATGGCATGCCTGTGCTTCCATGCCAGACTTGGTTAGTGAATAGTACATTGAATAACATATGAAGAATGTGCATTGATTTATTTCCTAAATAACCTACAATTTTCTGTAGCGTTGGGATCACTTTTGATTTAATGTGTATCCAAACTGCAAATAATCTCTAAAGTAACACCAAAGACTGTGCTGGTAATGCTCATTGACTTTGAATATCATTTGGTGAAGTAACTGGTGACTGGTATTAAACATGAGTGCTTCCTTTACAAAGCTGCCATTGCGTTTGCAAGTTTTATTGAGTCTGTAGCATGCCATTGCATAAAATGTCATCCATCCTTTTTTAAGTTAACCCATATTTGCCGTGCAATACCATGGACGCTCAGCTCACTTCATTTGGCACAGGTCCTGCTCTTGGACAGTATTCCTTCACGCATCTGCCTGCCAGGAAGTAAGGGCACAGATGGATGGTGGAAACTTCTAATTACATCCTACTCATTTTAACATCTTGGTGTGCATTGCTATCACATTTTCTGCACGGTGCTATGTCCTGCGTACTGGTATCATGAAATTGGGCTTATATTTTCAAACTCTTGTTTGTTTGGTTTTTTTTAAGCATATTTGGTTTCTTAGTTGGTTATATAATAATTTAAACACAAATCTAAAATATTATAATTTAATGTATCCTAGCACAATAATTACCACTTACCACAATTTAAAAAGGAGACATTTTAATATTTATCTTTTTCTCAATATGAACAATAATTCATTTATAAAGAAATGACATTTAAATAATACATTACAGATCCAATGCAGTGTAAATGAACGTATCTTCATTCATCTATAAAAAGCTGCCTGTCCACCAACATCCACCACATTCACGCTCTAACTAAGTAAATGTTTTTCGGAAGAGAGAGTTACATCGTTTTGTATAAATCATTTTTCAAGATGTCTAGACAAGGGCCCTCATTATGACTTTGGCAGTCACAGGACAGCCATGTTGGCAACGGTGGTCGCACTTCCGATGGCCTGGCGGTGAAGACTGCAAAATTATTACCATGGCGGTCGTCCCAACAGAACACAGCCAAAACTACAGTCAGTACCACCAGCGAAGTCAGGCCGCCACAGACGATGGTAGGCACCTTCAGACCAGCGGGGACCATGTTTCCACCAGACACATTACAAGGTTGCACACCACCAGGGTTTCCGCTGCAGTTGCACCGCCACCAAAACTCTGGTGGAAACCAACTCTATGAAAGGAAACACCCACCTTCAGAAACACAATCGTGCCCGGACCAGTCAACGAGCCAGAACTGGAAGCCCTCCCACTGCTCCTGCTCGCACAACGACTTTGGAACCAGCTACGGTGATGAAGACAACAACAGTAAGTACACACACCTAGCACACCCTGGAGGGAAGGGCATAAGTACACATTCACACACAACACACACATCAGGGATGGCTTGCAGCAGACACACACACACGTAACCACACACCCATACAAACACACACATGCACCTACTTACACACATGCACACACATACTACACACACAAACAACAAACACCACGGCCAACACACACACTTGCCGTACACACACCAACCCGCACACATACAGCACCGCAACTGTCCAACACAATCATACACAACTCCACCGACTGACACAACCACATCACGACTGCAACTACACGAATGGTTTGCAAAGCACTGTCACAGCACACCTCCACATGACAATACACACATATAACAACACGTAACAACACCACAATACCAATCAATACAATCACACTGCCATTCAACTAAAAATTTGACACTTCACGCTACACTACGCAAAAGGCATGGGACATAGCCAACACAACACACACGCACACACACAACTACACCAGGATACAAAACTGGGAGGAGTTTTGGGAGAAGGTGGGAAGGAGGTGCTGGGAGATGCCGTGGTGGATGGATGACTGTCTGTTGGGGTGGTGTCTGCAGGTATGGTAGATGTGCTGCATGTGGGGGTGTCAGTGGTTGTGGTGGGTGCAGATGTGGTGACTGGGGTGGATGTCTGTGGGTCTGATATTGTGCTGAATGTGGGTTAGAGGGGACTGGGGACTGGGTCTGTCAATGATACCTTGGTGACTGCAGGTGTGTCTGGTGTAGTGTCTGTGAGGGATGGGGTGGCGGGGGGAGTCAGTGCAGGGAGTGGATGTTGTTGTGTCTGCAGGTGGCTGTTGCTTATGTTCATGTCGGTGATGGGTCCTGTGGGGCTTATGTTTGTCTGTGGACTCCTTGTCTGTTGAGGTGGATGCATGCCTGTCAGGATGTGTGCTTCAGATGGGTATGGGGAGAGGGGTTTGGGTTTGGGAAGAGGTAGTTGGAGGGGGGCGGTAAAAAAAGGGACACTGGCTGGCACCAGAGTGGAGGCTAGAGCCTGAAAGGATCTCTGTAGGCCAGCAATGGCACTGTGAATGCCCCCAGGTAAGGGGCAAAATGGTTAACATCTACCTCTACTGGCACAGGTAAACATGTACATCTGTCACTAACATGGATAGGCAATCACATTTGCCAATACATATTACCTACATCATTTCATGACATGTCACCACTACCCACACCTGTCTGCCAACCCTCACACCTACAGGAATACCTAAGTAGGACAGCACTACTACACCCATCCCCATGATACCAATCAATGCCCTTTGCTGTTGGCAGAGCATGCCCTGGATGCAATATCAACATAATGCCTGAATACACATCTTACCTCTCCATACGCCTATCACCCATTTGATGTGCAGCTGACACAACAACTCACAGCAGGCCTCTACAGTGACACCAACTGATTATTCCATGTCCTCTGTAACATGTCCATTGCAGTGAAGACAACTCCACCCAAAAACCACACACAACCTACCTGTCATCAGACATGGCCCACTCAGTATAGTGATGCCATTATGGAGGACAACTCAAATTTAGCCAGTACCAGTCAGACACCCAAACATTTCACATCAGATGTGTACTATGTGAATCAGTGGTATAAACATGTGAGTAGTCAGACCCTATCACAGAGCCAGAGCTGCTAAAAAAAACACATATATCACTACTCAGCATACTGTCAAGTGCATCTACAATGGGTCATGTACCACATGTTCACTGTCCTAACACATCCACTGAGAGCAGTGTCACAACAGATGAACCTCTGGAACACACATACCACATCATGGAACACTTCCCATGCCACTACACATGCAGGTACACCAATTGGAATAGGCACCATGGCAACTCCACCCTAAAGCACACCATTCTGCAAGTAGCAAACATGTCACTGAGCCCAGACAACACACATCACAAGGGGCAAATAATTGCATGCAGTAGGCACACATGGACAAACATCACTGCCAGTACACCTAATATATATCCCACTAACACTTAAGCAGCCTGAGGAGACAGAATACAAAATTATCTTCACCTCAACACACCATGTGTCATGCAATACCCAAACCATTCCTAATCTGCCACTACCTAATAGCCAAGGCAAGATGTAGGAGCCACGGGCCATCAGAAGTGCCTCCAAATATCCACGTTGACATGATGTACGCAATCAGTCAGTAATGCAGCATAGGGCTAGGTAGGTCTTTGTCATACATGCCATAATCAGAGCATGGTGACACATAAGGGTCCTCCCAGGGCACTTACCACCTCCAATACTAAACCATAATTGGGAAGGCCACATCCCCACAAGTATTGCTCCTAGGAATTCATTTTCTGTGCAATCAGACTACATAATTTCAACATGTTTCAGTATCCTTCGTTGCCTACCTATACATTTTACTACAGCCAGCAGATCACCTATATATGCCAAGTCAGTCATCAGGCCAATACTCTTGTCCCATGAAGGCCAGTTTTGTGGTGGAACTGTAATACCAGGCCCTCAATCTGTCAATATCCAGAACCAGTACATGATTTCTTTAGTCCCAGTCATAAAGTAGAGTCACACAGTTGCCTACGCAGGTAGACTACACAGATGGCAGTGGACTGACACCTCAGAACCACTGATGCAGATGGCAGGAGTTTGTCATACACAATACTCAGGGTGATACTAATACCCACATCGATTGTTGGCCAGGTAGGAGTCACACATGTGCCTATGTCATTGTTGCGTCACCCCATTACTGACATGGAGAGGCATGGAACAGGGAGATTTACATCCAATGTCTGTTATGCATCGAAACCCATCAACAAAACATACTTTGGCAGGGTGCCAATTTACCATTTCCTAATGTTGATACACATGTAGCATGAACTATAATGTCACTCTACCAGGAATGAGGCACCCAATCCCATTTAAGGCCAGAAAAGTCCCAGGCAGGATACAGTGATTACTCTCCTTTTGTGACTGCTGTGCTGCACTCAAATGTTCATCCTGCTCAGGGTAGGCCACGGCTAAAATGCAGGCCATTGGGGGGGTCAGGGACCGACGGGCACCCCTCCTTTGTTGGGAGGACATTCCGCTTGTGACAATGGGTGCTCCGCTAGGCATGGACTGGGGGTCCGCATTTGCTTGGGGATGGCACACCCGATCCCTTTCTTCTGATGGGTATTGACCTGCATGGGTGACATGGACAGAAGGAGAAAGTCCTGTAAACTGACACCATACCAACAACAGTGGACTATAGATATCGGACCCAACAAATGCCAACATATACCCATCCTCACAAATCACACGCATTAATTCCATGCGCCCTGCATGAATTTACCCCATGACTGGAACACATACACCATTCGCCCTCTCACACACACCCCTATCAGACATGACTATGGCATTGGGCTCACCTGCTCCTCTGGTGCCCCAGCCAGCTGTTCATACAGGGGTAGGACCCCTTCCACCAGCTTATCAAGCTCTTCATGGGTGAAGGCTGGGGCTCTGTCCCCTCAAGAACGTGGCAGGATGGCTTCCAGAGACTGGGGCCTGTGGTTCCCCTGGCAGGGCCTCCATTCCACTAGCAGCCGCAGCTGTAGATGGCTTGGATGTGATGTGGCTAGTGGAAGGGGCCTGCTGGTGGGTCGAAGAATCACACAGGGTGGTGTTGATGTCCTTTAGCACCCCTCCAATGGAGGCCATGGTGGCATTGTGTGCCTTCCACTGCCACAAGACCTCCTGGTGGTATTCCCTCTGCAACCTATGGTTTTCCCCCAACATGGTTATTATCTGTCCCATCCTGTCCTGGGATTGATGCTCCCTGGACTTGGGAGTAGACTTCCTGGTCAGGTGTCCGCCTTGGCTGCCCCGTCCTCTGGCCCACAGCCCCCCCCATCCCCCTACCCCCTTGTGCTCGTGGCCCTGGCACGGTGTTTCCACTACCAGTGTCGGCAGTACCTTCATTTTCTTGGGTGTGAGGGGGTGACTCAGGTCCATGTACTGTGGAACACAATTGATTATTGAGACCTTGGGGCACAGGTTTGGGGACGAAGGGTTGGCTGTGATGGTGGTGGCACAGGGTGGGGGGTTGATGCGGTCAGGATGAGGCAGGGAGTGGTAGACTGACCAGGGGTCCCAGCGGGGCAGGTAGGTTGTAGATGTCCAGACATCCAGTGGCATTGTCCTTACTAGGGCTTTCATCCTAAGGGGGGCCGGCTGTCCTTGGTATCCTCTCTGTGGTGGCAATGGCAGGGGTACCTGTGGATGTAGTGAGAAAGTGTTAAATGGTGGAGGTGTGATTGGTTGTCTGTTTGTCTGATTTCTGCTTGACTTGATTCCCAGCAATGGCAATGACAGGAGCAGCTGTGCTAACAAAGTTTGTGGATGGCAGATTGTGACATGTGTGCCATGTCCAAATGGGGTTGTTTTGCATTGTGTAGTCTCTTTACATCACTGTCAATGCCATCAATGTGGTCGTCAGTTGAAGCATCCAGTTCTTGTAGCTAGTGCAATGTTCATACATGCAAGTGATGTGATGTGGTGTGCACATTGCAGGTATTGCTGTGGATGGGCTAGTGCTTTGTGGGAGTGGTAGTGATAGTTATTGGCTGTGCTATCCATGCACTTAGCAGGAGTGTGAGGGCATTGGGCCAGGGTGGTGGTGTGGCATGCAGGAGAGGGGCATTAGGTGACAAGGTGGGAGGTGTAGTGCGAGATGGGATGAATAGGGGTGAATTGGGTAGTGTTTGGGATGTGAGGAAGCATGCTGGACAGGTTGTTTAGTGGCAGGAGAGTGGTAGTTACTCACCAGAGTCCAGTCCTCTGGGTATTCCAGTCAGGCCCTCAGGATGCAGTATGTCCATGACCTTCTCCTCCCACAATGTGAGCTCTAGGGGAGGAGGTGGGGCCCACCACCAGCCTTGTGCATGGCTATCTAGTGTTGTGAAGCCATGGGAAGCACAATGGGATGTTTGCTGTGCCTGGGCTCCAAACAGTTGTAGCTCAACCCTGATGATTTCATTGACCATGACCCTCAACTCATCATCACTGAAGTGTGGGTGTTTTTGACGTGACATGGTGGTTCTGTTGTGGGTGGGGTGGGTGTTGCATGCGTAGGGTGCAGTGTAGAGTGCTTGGTGGGGTGGGGTGGGGTAGGGTGGGGGTGTTTTGTTGTGAGTGCTGGCTGATTGTGGTGTTTGTGTGTAGTTGTGATGTGTATGTATAATGTTGGGGGGTGCAGTCCTGCAAGTGCTTAGCTCTTTTTAGCTGATTTGTAACACTGAAGAGTGTTGGAAATCATCTTCAAACTCATTTTAATTGTCTTTTACTTGCAAGCCCTCCTCTAAGCAATATTCCTTCTGCCCCTGAGATCACTTCGTCTTTCTGATAGTAATATTCTTGGGAAATGATCTATTCTTCCCTTGGTGATATGAATGACTCATGAATTAAACATTTTTCCTCTTTGTGGTGGGTGTATACCTGGTCACTCTGATCTACTGTACACAGGTCCACTCAGAAGTCCATCCTATCAAGGTCAATATAGTGAGTACCATTGACTTAGGGTAACACTAACCATCCATTGTCTGTTGTTAGTGCCAAGAGACCTCCTTGGGAATAAAAGTGAGCTATATAAAAATGTTTGCTATACTATGTTATAACCTTCTTTACTTCCCCTTGTTGTCTTCTTACAACCATTAAGAAAAGTGTGTGGCAGCAAGTTTGTTTGTAAATGGCACTTCTAGAGTCTGGACTGTGATGTGTGAGAGATGAGTTGTCACTAAATATGTACGACTCCCTTCACTGACATAGGCTGTTAAAGTTGGCAGCCGGAATGAATGGCTTGAGGATGCAGATTCAGTTAAACAGTAGTTTTCTAGGGATGCTGGCCATCAAGAGATGAGTTAACATCATGTCTACATGTCCTTTACCTTTGAGGGAGAGCTTAGTTGTAGTGTACAATTTCCCCTTCGGTCGACAATGTGGAAGATATAACTCGTCGTTAGGTTTCCATAAGGCAAAAAATATTAATTCTGGATCACATACAGTAACAATAAGACATGCTAGGGCATAACCTTCTACTGTATAATGTTCCACTTCAAACCAGAACATTCCCCGGTAAGACTCTACATGGAGGCAGCAGCCCAATATAAATAAATAGGATATTGTCCATGAACACTTTTTTTTACTTGCAGTGCACCACTATATGTGACTCCAGTCGGGGGTACACAGCAGCCACCTACTATTTTCACAGGGTGGATGCCGTCCGTCCTGCCAAGAAGTTGGGCCAAACTGTACAATGCTGAACTTGCCCCTGTGCAATTTTCAGAGAACAGGGCACATTCAGCAGCATCTGCACATTGTCTGTTTTTACTGCCAGCAACAACATGAAGGCGGCAAGGGGGTCTTTCCAATTTCAGACTCCAGCTGGGCCTATAAAAAGGCAGAATTTAAGGGGCCATCTGGCCTTTTTTTGTTGGAGTAACCTTGGCTGGAAGCTATCTGGAGCCTCACACTTGGATCCAAATGCAGTGGAGGGGAAACAAAGGCACACAGTTTTGTAGCACTTCACAACTTAAGAGAAGCACGCTTTTGACTTTGTTCATGCCCTGTATATGAGAGCAAATAATGCACTGTAAGAATTTCAGAAGTGTTGGTCTCATCCAGTATTTACACAAAATAGCAATTTAAATACCGCTATTGTTTATTTCTGTTATAGCGCTACTCATCAAAAGGCAGACAGTCTGAGCACTTTAAATCACACTTATTCATTACATTGACAATAAATCATACAGGTTTGTTCATCAATGTTCACAATATTTTACATAAGACAGTGAGGGTTACAAGGTGTAGGTGTCACATATCATCCTTAATAGCTCACTGCACTATATTAGAAGGATTACAGTTTATGAACTGCAAAAGTATCTCTGTGTTAAAACAGTTATCCACTTACCTAGCTACTTAAAATAAAAAATTGTCATCTGCATGTTACATGATGTGCTTAGCAGCAGACACTGTAATCGTCTATTCTATTTTGAGTCAAAAGGGGCACTAAACAAAACACAGTTCTTTCCAGCAAATGTGTTATCCACCAAATGTATCTTATTATTATTGTTCCCTCAAATTTACTGGGAACCCAAAGATATCTGCAGCAGGTGCCTTAACCCCATAAGAAATTTTAAAATTCAGACTTTGCAACCAATTACTCAGAACAGAATTACTGTTCAGTTTCTAAGTGCTGCCAATTTATCTGTGTGCAGATTTAAAAAAAACAAATGTGTAAGTTGAGGCACAGATTTTGCATCAGTGTTGCACCACTTTTCTGGCACAACCGTGATGCAAAATCTATTTTTGGATTTACAGTACCACACAGGTCCCGGTTGCATTGATTTGTTAAAAAAAAAACACAAACACAATCTAGCACATTGCCCTGCATTGCATTACCGTGCATCAGGTATGTGTTTCATGCACAGGCAGCTAAAGCAAATTCATCCATATGGAAATATTCTGTGTGTGGATTATTATGCCTGGCGGAGATAGTTTGTTAAGTCCATGGGTAAAGGAAGCTTTAATCAACATGAAGGTATCTGCAAAGACACCTGAGGTTGAGTGTATTAGACTAACTAGTGAATATGGATTTGCTAGATTTCATACACTCAGTCAGATATATGTCTAAAAAGGACAGAATATTGTGCAACTATTTTGTTGGTCTTTCACCTCAAGGTAAACGCATATAAATTATAATGCACACACCTATGTGAAAAATAAATGAAAGGTAAAGTAATCAGTAGGAAATGCACTCTTGTATGTAATGGCAGTTCAGTTGGTGTTTGCAATCCTACAAATATATGCATGTAACCAGACAGTAATAGGACTGGTTGGCACTGTGGGACTAGCAATAGGTATTTATAGTCCAATGAAGTCCAATCCTGCAACCGAACGTATTGTCAATAGGCAGATGATTACTTCACCGGTATATTACAATACAAGGCTGCTACAAAATGTGGAAAACAATTTTGTGTTTAAAATAAAAACAAGTGGGTTCATGGCTTCCCACACCGGACAAGATGGTGTGGCCCCATAAGCTCCTTCGCATTGTGGAGCTTCTTTTTCATGTTGAAGCTGCTTTTTAACGGCAAGTTGTATCTCTTTATCCCCCTCCTGGTGCAGGACTGGCCCTGCACCCTGTGGTTGTGTTTTTGTCCTCTTTTTGGAGGAGTTTTCTCCTCGTTAGATCATCTGCTTTTTTGAGGATATGAGCGCTGCTATATTGAATGGCGCAATGCTTGTTTTCCTTATAAAATTCAGCTGAAGACTTCTACTGTTCACTGCATTGGTTCACCTCATCATTGGGATATCACATTTTTCTCAATGCAGTAAAATATACTTTCTTCTTGTTTTCAAACTGCTTCTGCACTGCCTTCGGTCCTTTGAATCCTGCTTAGTTTTTTCTTCATTTTTCCATAACCTGGGTGCTTGCTCGTTAATTTCTGCTCTCTAAAACAGTTGCATAGCTCTTAACCTCTAACCCAGTGGCTTTTCTGTCTCTAGGATTTTTTCACTCAGACTTGGGCTTTTTTAGTGTGAACTTCTCTGATATGATGCTCTGATATTGCCTTGTGCCCATTTTTATTTTCCTTTTTATGGTAAGAACAAAGGCCCTCATTACAACCCTGGCGGTCCGTGTTAAAGCGGCGTTAATACCGCCAACAGGCCAGTGGTAAAAAAAATTGAATCACGACCACAACGGAAAACGCCAACACAGACAGCCACTTTAACACTCCGACCGCCAGGGCGTTAGCAACAAACACTGCAGCGGTCACTGCCAACAGACAGGCGGAAGACAATGTACCGCCCACGCTGTTACAAGGCTCCAATTCGCCAGCTTTTCCGGGGCAGTACCAAAGACATCAAAAGCACTGCGGAAACAGTACACTGAAGGGGAACCACTCACCTTTTGACACTCAACGAAGAACTAGGATGCCATGGAGCCCGAACTGCAGGTCTTCCCAATGTCGGTGTATCTACTAATACACCATGAATTTGAAAGAAGCCGGCAGCGACGATGACGGTGAGTACTGCACCTAGCACACAGGGGAGGGGGGGAGGAAGACGAGAGTGACACACATATGCAACACGCAACACCCTCACCCACAACACCATACACACAAACACATCCAACAACATTACAGATACACCCTGTTACCCCCTGGAGGAACGTAACGACAAAAGGAATTGAGTTCAATCAATGATATTTTGGAACATGCAGATATCGCTAACGAATATAAAAAAACAGCATATAAAAATATTTACAATATGTACAGAAGGCCGTGCACTGTCCTTTGTAAATGTCCATGGACCAGTGGCCCAAAAAATCATGGGCAAAGCCTACACTTGACTCCTGCCTCAAAACGGAAAGAACACTGCAGGGGCATCAGGTCGAAAAAACACAGGCACCTCAAGGGGAAGGGGAGGGGGGCACCTCAGCCGGAAGATGGTATTACCCCACTGCTCCTCGAGGGGGCTCCATGCCCACTTCGATGTCCTGGGGAGTGCAAAGCCACAGTCTCTCAAGTCTCCCAAGTGGGTGGTTTGCCCACTGCTTGGTCCTGGGGAGTGCAAGGCCACAGTCTCTCAAGTGGGTGGTTTGCTGACTGCTTGGTCCTGGGGAGTGCAAAGCCACAGTCTCTCAAGTGGGTGGTTTGCCGACTGCTTGGTCCTAGGGAGTGCAAAGCGACAGTCTCTCAAGTGGCTGCTTTCCCACTGATTGGTCCTGGGGAGTGCAAGGCCACAGTCTCTCAAGTGGCTGGTTTGCCCACTGCTTGGTCCTAGGGAGTGCAAGGCCACAGTCTCTCAAGTGGGTGACATGTTCCACTGGTTCTGGAGTGGGCCTTTGGACCATTTTGCTTCATCCTGCCAAGGATTGGGTGAGTGGATGCATCTCTCCACTGGTTCTGGAGGGGCCATTGTGCCCAATCTGCTTCATCCTGCCAAGTATTGGGTAAGTGGATGCATCTCTCCACTGGTTCTGGAGGGGGCATTGTGCCCAGGCTGCTTCATCCTGCCAAGCATTGGGTGAGTGGGTGCATCTCTCCACTGGTTCTGGAGGGGGCGGTGAGCCCAGAGATGCTGCACCTAGGGTGTGGCAGTTCCCATTCCCTCACCTGGGTGTCTGAGGCACGAGATGTGCACGGAACAGGTAGCATGATACTCCATGGAGGCAGAGCCACACTCCATCCTATGGCGACTTAGGCTGCAAACTGCTGGCAGTGCCAGTGCTGGTGGTGGTGCCTCAAGTGGTGTGTGCAGGGTCCAGAACGTCTCCTGCAGCCTTGGACGGCTGCCCACTGGGGATGCTGCTGATGTCCCATGTAGTGGCACTAGCTGGGCATGTGGCGGTGCATATGGCAGTGCAGGTGGCGGTGCCTGCGGCGGTGTCTGCGGCGGTGTCTGCGGCGGAGATGCTTCCGGTACTGCCCGTGGTGCAGGTACTTGTAGTAGTGGAGGGAGACACCAGGCTGTCTCCAGCAGCCTCGGACGGCTGCCCACTGGGGATGATGCTGGAGACTGTCATTGTGACAGCAGTGGTGCAGGGGGCGGTGCAGGTGGCGGTCATTGTGGCAGTGCTTACTGTGGTACAGGTTGCTGGCCTGCCAGGACAAATAGTGGTCACCAGTCCCTCACCAAGAGGCTCCAAGCCCTGAAGTGACTTGCCCTTGCTTTTGTGTCCCTTCCCCACCTTGGTAGACGCTGCTGGGACCTTTGCACTGCCCTCTTTTGTTTTGTATGAGGCCTTGCTGGCTGGTGGTGCGTCTTGTCTGTGCTGGATGCCGGCTCCTTCTTAACCTTGGCAGGTGGCGGAATCGGGTGATCTTTACCATCGGTGGGTGGCACACTGCCAGCCCTGACGGGTGCCCCCTTTGATCCTCTCGGACTTGCAGGGACCACAACGGATGCTGACTTGGTGGCTGAAATGCTGGCCTGGGATCTAGACATCTTGGCCCTAGGGGAAGGACGGGGGGAGGCGTAGCCAGGAAAAGTTTTTTTGACACACTGGGACGGGAAGATGGAGGGGGTGTTGAGTGCAGGAAGAGGTAGTGGTTGTAGGAGGTGTACGTCTGCTAAGTTTGGGTGAAGGTGCATGGGCTGGAGGCTGTTGTGAGGTGGATGGCTGTTGAGTGGGTGTGTGCATGCGTTTGTGTACTTTGGAGGAGGGCTCACAGACACACTGGGAGAGGACACAGGAGACGTGTGCATGGTTGAGTGGTGTGTTGTGATGGGCGTGCTGGTGATGGAGGCGGTGGCTGATGATGTAGTGCATGCAGGTGTGAGCGGAGACGCTACTGGGAGGGAGGTGGACGAATAGGAGGAGGGGGCACAGTGGAGGAAGTGGATGCTGGTATGTGTGCATGGGTATGGTGCTTGTGTGAGTGCATGAGTGATGATGTGTGGTGCGTATGTTTTCCTGAGCCTCTATTGTGTGTTGATGTGTGTGCATGCTGGTCTGAAGGTGTGCTTGGGATAGGCTGAGGTAGAGGGGATTGGGTCTGGGTAGTGGAGGTTGGAGGGGGGAGGCAGGACACAGGGACAATGGCTGCCATCAATGCTGAGGCCAAAGCCTGAAATGCTCTCTGTTCGGCTGCCACGCCAGCATGAATGCCCTCCAGGTATGCATTTGTTTGTTGCAAATGCTTCTCAGCACCCTGGATGGCATTCAGAATGGTTGACTGCTCAACAGTCAGGGATCTCAGGAGGTCAATAGCCTCCTCACTGAGGGCAGCAGGGCTGACTGCGGCAGGGCCTGAGGTGCCTTGGGTGAAGGAGATGCCCACCCTTCTGGGTGAGCGGGCACAGGAAACACACTAAGGGGCTTCTGGGTGGGCGGTGCTGGTAGAGAGGGTGGCGGCTATGCCTGTTGTTGGGGTGGGCACAGAGGTGTCCGCCACTGCCAGGGAGCTTCCATCGGAGGAGGAGTCGCTGTCACTGCTGTCCCCGTTGTGGAGCTCCCCTCGCCCTCTGTCCCACTGGTGCCTTCACCCTCAGTGGATTCGCCCTCATGGGCCATGTGGGATGCAGCTCCCTCCGTCACCAGTGCCTCTGTTCCTCCACCAGATGATGCTAATGCACACAAGGACAGGCTGACAAAACAAGAAGGGGGAGATAGACAGAGGATACACATGGTCAATGCCAGCAACACCACTACCATTGGCGTACACAACACACTAGGCCATGCCCAACCACTCACTAAGGTAGTCACCAGCCCATGGGGTACAATGCCTAACACCAGCATCTGCACACCTGACACTCACAGGATCCTGCCCAGTAGTAGTTGGCCACTTGTACCATTGGGGTAGGGGTGCTTCAGAGCCTGCAAATAAGGGACCTACCCTGCCATGATCTCCGTGGCCTAGGGGCACCCACAGCCCATATCCCCCACCTAGCTAGTTCCTAAAGCATGCAAAGTCAGCTTTCTGAAACTGTACTCACCCCCTTGTGGCTGCTGTGATGTCCTCAAGCGCCCATCCAACTCCGGATAGGCCACCGCCAGGATGCGGAACATCAGGGGGGTCATGGTGCGACGGGCACCTCTTCCACGTTGGGAGGCCAGCCCCAGCTGGGCCTCCGCCATCTTCTTGATCCAGCGGCGCAGGTCCTCCCATCTCTTGAGGCAGTGGGCGTTCTGCCTGCGATAGACCCCCAGGGTCTGCACCTCCTTGGCGATGGCACGCCAAATACCCTTTTTCTGGTGGGCTCTGACCTAGAGGGAAACAACAGCAGAAAATGTAATTACTCACCCGTCCGGACCGTCATACTCATTGCCCACCAGTTCCCACCCATGCCCTAACGCACATACAGTGACCACCTCTCATGCAGCATTCAGGCGAAGACGCCTTAGCACCCCACAACATGTGGCTTACATCCACAACACCCAAAACAGGCATTGCCCACGCATCATGTTCACATTGTACTCACCTGTTTGTCTGGAGGACCATAGAGTAACGTGTACTGGGGAGGACCCCATCCACCAGATTCTCCAACTCCTCCGCAGTGAAGGCAGGGGCCCTTTCCCCAGACACTCCAGCCATTGTCTCTTCCAGACTCAGGTTACAGCAGCACTTGCAGTGTAGGTCGTCTCCTGTTGATGGTCAGGTCGCCAGTTAGTGCATAGGTAGAAAATGGCGGTGATGTCCGCGGCGCTGCGTACCGTCACCACCGGCGTACATCGACATTGGCTCTTGGGACCCATAGGGCCTAATGATAACCAATGCAGAGTTGCGCAGCGGTCATTGGCCGCCTACATTGATGCAGCACAACGCCAGTGCAGTTACCTCATTTCCCCTTGTCCCTCCTCACAGATCAGGCAGCCGCCATTTCAGGGGGGCACATGGCATGGCACCTAACTGCGTCACAGCACATATCGGCACATATACTGACTCTCGAATTCACACACTGCTTCTGTGACATTAATTCAAACACAGTTGTGCTATCTATGTGGTAAATGACCTTCTGCTCACCGTTCTCCTCCATAGGCTACAACCACTGAGGCAGATGATGAGATGGCGGCATCCTCTGGTGTACAGACCCCTGGTGGACCTGTCGACAATGGAGGACAGACACATTATCATCACATACAGAGTTGATTGTGCCACCATCCAAGAACTGTGTGCCCAATTGGAACCAGACCTGATGTCAGCTATCCGTCAGTCCATTGGAATACCCCCTCTAGTGCAGGTCCTGTCAGTGTTCCATTTCCTGGCAAGTGGCTCCTTTCAAACAACAGTGGCCATGGCATCAGGGATGTCTCAGCCAATGTTCTCTAACGTGTTGACAAGAGTGTTATCTGCCCTGCTGAAACACATGCACAGGTACATTGTCTTCCCCCAGGTGGAGGATTTGGCCTCAGTGAAAGCTGACTTCTATGCCCTGGATCATATCCCCAACATCATTGGTGCCATTGATGGTACACATGTGACATTGTCCCCCTCGCAGAAATGAACAGGTGTACAGAAATAGAAAAAGCTATCATTTGATGAATGTGCAAATGGTCTGTTTGGCGGACCAGTACATCTCCCATGTGAATGCCAAATATCCTGGCTCAGTGCATGACGCCTATATCTTGAGGAATAGCAGCATCCCTTATGTGGTGGGCCAAATCCAGAGGCACCGGGTGTGGCTAATAGGTGAGCCCACGGTCCCCACACAGTATAAGTAGGTGTCTGGGTACTGGGTTATCCCTAAGGGTTAGTGTGTGTCTAACAGTTGTCCCTCGATATTTGCAGGTGACTCTGGTTACCCCAACCTCTCATGGCTACTGACCCCAGTGAGGAATCCCGGACAAGGGCAGAGGAACGTTACAATGAGGCACATGGGCGAACAAGGAGGATTATTGAGAGGACCTTCGGCCTCCTGAAGGCCAGGTTCCGTTGCCTCCATTTGACAGGTGGATCCCTGTACTACTCACCCAAGAAGGTGTGCCAGATCATCGTAGCGTGCTGTATGTTGCACAACCTGGCCTTGAGACGCCAGGTGCCTTTTCTGCTGGAGGATGAGCCTGGTGATGGTCTTGTGGCAGCGGTGGAGCCTGTGGACAGTGAGTAAGAGGAGGCAGATGAAGAAGATGTGGACAACAGAACAAACATTATACAGCAGTACTTCTAGTAACACACAGGTAAGAGACTAAGGGGGTCATTCTGACTCCCGCCGGGCGCGGTCACCGCGCGCCCGGCGGGAGCCGCCAAAATACCGTACCGCGGTCGGAAGACCGCGGCGGGTATTTTGAGTTTTCCCCTATGCTGGCGGGCGGCCTTCAAAAGGCCGCCCGCCAGCCCAGGGGAAAACGACCTTCCCACCATGAAGCCGGCTCGTAATCGAGCCGGCGGAGTGGGAAGGTGCGACGGGTGCTACTGCACCCGTCGCGTATTTCACTGTCTGCTATGCAGACAGTGAAATACAAGCGGGGCCCTCTTACGGGGGCCCCTGCAGTGCCCATGCCATTGGCATGGGCACTGCAGGGGCCCCCAGGGGCCCCGCGACACCCCCTACCGCCATCCTGTTCCTGGCGGGCGAACCGCCAGGAACAGGATGGCGGTAGGGGGTGTCAGAATCCCCAAGGTGGCGCAGCATGCTGCGCCGCCTTGGAGGATTCTGACGGGCAGCGGAAAACCGGCGGGAGACCGCCGGTTTTCCTGCACTGACCGCGGCCAAAGCGCCGCGGTCAGAATGCCCTGCAGGGCACCGCCGGTCTCTCGGCGGTGCTCCCGCCGACCCTGGCCCCGGCGGTCTGAGACCGCCGGGGTCAGAATGACCCCCTAACTCCTCTTCACATTTCAATATACTTTTGGACATTGTACATGGCAGCCTCTTACCCTCTGTCTATGATCACTGACTGTTCCCTTTGGATTCCCTTTTTTCAGATCTGTGTACCCCATTCTGGCTCCGGCTATGTGAACTGCTGCCCACCAACTGTCATACATTGGTATAATTCAATGAACATAGACTTTCCAATGCTTTGAGAATGTTGTAAGAATATATATTTTCAATCATTACACTGACTTCAGTATGGTTTATATTTCAACGGTGTGTATTTTTTGTGCTAAATAGTATGGGGGTACGTGCAAGGGGCTGGGGTGATGGTGGAGGAGGGTCCATGGTAGAGTCCAGTCTCTTGGTATCACAAGTGCATTGTCCAATGGGGCATAGGAAGGGGAGTAATGGCAGTTCAAGGTGGACAGGGTGACATAGTGGGACAGAAGGGTGACAATCAGGAGAGTCTTGTTTCCTGGCAGGGGTCTTGGCAATGTTCTCTGTCTTCTGCCTGGATCGCAGAGACCGTTTGCGGGATGGTTCTACTTCTGCAGGGGGTGGGGTGCTGGTGCCCTGTTGGTCCTCTGGTGGGGTCTCCTGTCCACTAGCGCCGGAGGAGGTGGAAGGCTGTTCCTCGGTTTGGCTAGTGTCAGCGGCCCTTTGTTGTGCTACTGCCTCCCTCATGATCTTGCCCATGTGAGCCAGCACCCCTGCTTTGGTGACCAGGATGGTGTAGATTGTTATGAGGTACTCCCTGATCCCCAGGTACTGCCCCACCTGCAGCTGCTGGGTCTCCTGTAACTTGGCCAGTACCGTGCCCATGGTCTCCTGGGAATGGTGGTATGCTCCCATGATGTTGGAGAGTGCCTCGTGGAGGGTCGGTTCCCTGGGCCTGTCCTCCCCCCTGTCGCACAGCAGTCCTCCCAGCTTCCCTGTTGTCCTGTGCCTCTGTCCCCTGAACCGTGTGCCCACTGCCACTGATCCCAGGTCCCTGATCATCCTGTGTTAGTGGGGTTGCCTGGGATCCCTGTAGTGGTGGGCACACTGCGGATTAACGTGTCCTGGAGACAGACGTATGGGTCCGCTGGGTGGGTGCTGTGCTGGTGTTTCCTGAGGGGGAGGCTCTGTGGTGGGTTGGGACTGTGGCAGGGGAACCGACTGTCCAGAGGTCCCTGATGGGCCAGGTTGGTCATCGTGATCTAGGCGAACAGAGCTGTTGTCATCAGTGTGGGCCTCTTCTGTGGGGGCACTGGATGTTGGTGGCACCTCCTCTCCGGTGACGTTGGGTAGGGGACCTGTTGGGATGCAAATCCATTGTTAATGTATCTGTGTGTGCCATCTTGTGCACTGGGTGTGTTTCCCTGTATAATTGTGCTTTCCCTGTCGCCTTGGCCTTGTGTGATTGTTGATTGTGTGGGCTGGGTGAGTCTCTCTACTGGGCATGCTGTGGTGATGGGTGTCCATGCAGGGCTGTGATGGATGTCCATGCATTGTTGCTGTATGCAGGGCTTGGTATTGGGATGTGGGAGTTGTGATGGTGGGGTATATGTGAGGTGATGGAGTGATGGGAGTGATGGGAGTGAGGGTATGGGTGGGGGTATGTGATGGCATGCAGGTAGGGTGGGGGATATAATGGTAACGATTTGCCTTACCAGAGTCCAGTCCTCCTGCTGCTCCTGCGAGGCCCTCAGGATGCATGATCGCCAAAACTTGCTCCTCCCATGTTGTTAGTTGTGGGGAAGGAGGTGGGGGTCCACCGCCAGTCCTCTGTACAGCAATCTGGTGTCTTGATAGCACGGAACGCTGTAGGTCATTCCACCTCTTCCTGATGTCATCCCTGGTTCTTGGATGCTGTCCCACGGCGTTGACCCTGTTGATGATTCTCCGCCATAGCTCCATCTTTCGTGCAATGGACATCTGCTGCACCTGTGATCTGAATAGCTGTGGCTCTACCAGGATGATTTCCTCCACCATGACCCTTAGCTCCTCCTCTGAAAACCTGGGGTGTCTTTGGGGTGCCATGGATGTGGTGTGAGTGATATGTGTGAGGTGATGTGTGGGGTGATGCGTTAGGGTGTATACTGTGATGTGCGTGGATGGTGTATGAGTGATGGTATTCTGTGCCTCTGATTGAGTGTGTGCTCTTTGCTTGTCTCTCTGTGCTTGGTCTCTTATTTTTTTGTTGTGAGGGGTTGTGGGTAGTGTGGGTGTGTGTTTTATAGTGGTGTGAATGTGTGGGTGTGGTGTGTGTATGTGTGTCAGGTGTGTGTATTTTGAATTGTCCAATGTGGTGTAGTTTTGTAAGTGTATGTGTATTTTGAGCGCGGCGGCGTGTACCAACAATGGTTTACCGCGGTTGAAAGACCGCTGCGTTGATTCGTGGGTCGTGATACTGTGGGCGTATTCCTGTTGACGTGACGCTGTGGGTTTTGCTATTGCCAGTTTATCACTGACCTTTGGTCTGGCGGACTTGTGTGGGTGGCTGTATTGTGGCGGTATTCTCTGTGTGAGTCATAATACCCGTGTCAGATTACCGCCGAAGGCACGGTGTCTTGGCGGCCGTCGGGACGGCGTAAGTGGGATTTACCACCAGGGTTGTAATGAGGTCCAAAGTCTCTATAATGATTGTCTTATAGTACACCTTTTAAGATTACAATGGCTTCCTATCCACTTGGGATTAAAACTATCTCATCTGGGTCAAAATCTAAGAGAGCGAAAAATTATCCTCTTTCACCTATTGTTTCCTCCAGCAACCTGATATTGGATACCATTCTTGATGAGGTGAGACCCTTACAACCCTTTATGAGTGCCACCAATAAGAAACGTTTGTATCAAAATGAAGGGAGATGGATTGCTATGTAGAGCAGGATAGTTGAGATGGAATAATGTATCAATTCACTTTAAGATATATCTGCAAGGATTTCTTTCCTTGAACAAAACATTTTGAAATTCACACAGAAAATAAAAATAGGATAATAGGCGCCATCCCAGTAACCTGAGCCTGTATGGATTGCTGGAATCTGTTGAAGGCCCTAATCTTCTTGAGTTTCTAAATACATTTCTTCCTGAGCTATTCTATCATCCTAGATCTCTGCCGCTCAACTTCCATCGCGCACATTATCTAGGAAGACCAAATTCTCATTCATTGAAACCTCAAGACATTTTTATGCTGTTTTTGAAATTCACAGATGTGTTCTGAAAGCAGCTGAAAGCAGCTAAACACAAAAAAGAAATGTCCAGTCAGGTCATAACTTATTCATATTTCAAGACATTACAAGATGCATGGAATTTCTCATTCAGAGGCCCCTGATGGGACACTTGAACGAATAATATGAGATCCTTCATGCTTGCCTCTGCAATATATCTCAGGAGGGTAATACTTAATCCTTTGATGGCCTGTTAAGTTAAAAGCTGTTCTTCAGAGTATTGTCCTACATTAGACAGAAAATACTTCACTGACGTCTTAATATTTTCTTTATTATGCCTTCTTTATAAGTGGCTTTTTTGATCTATCCATCATTTTTCTTTGCTCTGCTGTTTGTCTTGTCATGGCATTGGCGTGTCATCCATTTTTTTACTACTAGTTCTTTCATATCTGGATTCTTCTCTTTGGTCTGCCTTTTCTTCTCTATTTTTATGTATTTCCTTGGCCTTCTTATTTTCTGGGTTTCCTTTCTTCCTCCAGTGGAGTGTTTTATACTCTTTGATTTTGGCTATTTTCCTACTGCTGCCTCCTAGCGTTGCATCCTTGTCGTTGTCATTATGTCTTTAACCTGGACAAAGGGTGCTTTCTAATTTCTCTAAGCTTTAATCTAAAACTTCCTTTTTTTAAGAAACCCACGGCGATACCGCTGAATCTGTTAAGGTAAAGATACAATGGATGGGTAATATTTTTTTCCTCCATCAATTGACCATAAGGGTGAGGTTGTAACTCTTTGTCACAAATCTTTAAACCTACATGTTTCATCTACAGAGTGTGATCATTTTAGCAGATGGATATTGGTATTGTTATTCTCGAGAACCAGACTTGTACTTTGTTTCTTGTGTACAGTCCTGTTAAGTCTGACCTGAGTTTTGGCTTTCTATCAAGTTCAAACTTGCAAACATTTCCATTTCAAATGTAATTAGGCCTAGTAACTGTAATCAGTTATAAGATCCATTTGTGATTGGGAAGTCAAAGTTTAAATTTAAACCAAACTAATCCCATAAGGCATTTCAATCTGCAATATCATCTAGGCTGCTGTTTGATGAATAGAGAACATGCGATCCTGGCAAATTAGAATTTTCCTTTTTTAATGATGTTCATTACACATTGTCGAGGGCTGATTATATTCTTGTTTCTAGATCATTACTACTATAGTTTAGAATAGTTTTGATTCAATAATCCTTCTGATGATTCTATTGGCAATCACTGGAATGATGTTAAAGCCTCCTTTCCAGCCTTCACAATTACCCTTTTCTGCTAAAACAAAATAATGTAAACAATTAATATATCTTTCTGTTAAAACAAATTAAAGCACTTGAGCATAATTACTTCACCTCCAGATCTTCCTATATGTTATATATGATTTAATTAAAGCCAAATCTGACTTAAAGAAACTTGCTACTGTTGATGCCTGTATTATCCTGCTGAAAGTTAAATCCAAAGTTCATGGGGGTCAGAATAAAGCAGGTAAGATGCTTGCCAAAGATTTAAAGATAATAATGAGGGTAGAGCTATTGGATCTATTATTTATGAACCTGATAACATTGTGTCAGCCTCTAATTGTTACGACCCGGTCGTCCCATCTTTAGGGGGCGCTGTAAGGGGACTGTCGGAAGCCTAGGAATCACCCTAAACACTTATCTAGAGTCCCTTGCTGACTCCTGTTTGCTTCTCTTTTCACCATGTTACACTTGTGTAGTACTTCATTTGCTTCCTGGGACTGCAAATCCCACACTGCACAGCCTGGTAGTCAGGAAAGCCTGGATTCAGTTTCCCATTGTTTTCTATGGGAGAAGTCCAGTTGCTCCTTTGCACCAGATCCTCTTCTCCAGGACTTGCAAGTGTCGGACACTACACACATCTGAGACCTCTCCTGTGCAGCCCAGCTTGGAATTGCTTATAAGCAGCCATTTCCTCAAGATCCTTGTCGTGCATTGGAGTTCGATTCCTTTGTGTTACAGACCCCTTGTCGGATGGTGTTCCAGTCTTGTTCCTGTTACTGTTCATGATCTGTTCCAGTTTGAACTTGTTTCCTGTTTCTCTGCCCTGCTCCTGATTGATCCAGCCAGAGTCTGCTCCCGATCTCTTAGCCTTGTACCTGTTTGTTTCTTCCAGAGCCTGCTCCCTTTTTCTCTGTCCTGCTCCTGCCTTGTTTCAGCCTGAACCTGCTCTCTGTTTCCCAGTCCTGTTTTCTGCTCATTCCTACTCCCTGTATTCCAGCCCTGTCCTTGCCTGTTCCTGCCAGAGCCTGCTCTGTTTCCCAGTCCTGCCTCTGTTTGTCCCAGCCAGAAGTTTGCGCCCTATTTTCCAGTCCTAGTCCTACCTTTTCTTCAGTCTGAGCCTGTTCCCAGTTCCTGCCTCTGTCTCTTCGTTTGTCTCTTCTGTTTCTGTTTCCTGTCTGTATTGGTGTCTGGTAAGTGTTCTATCAGTCTTCACCAGTGTATAAGTGTCCTCCTTTGTACTGGGGTTGGCTCCTGGTTTCCAGGAGGCAATTTCAGCCCCCATCCTTGTCTCGTGTTACACATTGTCTTTTGTGCTGAACAGTGACAGTGTGCTATTGCTGTTTTTCCAGCAATCGCCACTGTGTATCCACCTGGGCCCACAAGAGCTTGTCTTGTGTATGTAAGTACTATCCTTGTCTGTGCTCTAGGGTCCAGAGACAGAATCACTTCTGCTGCCTCCTTTCTATGGGGCAGGCAGGGTGACTATCTGTAAGAGCAAACTGCACAGAGGCATTGACATTCCCTGTCACTGTGGGAGGTTCTGCGCCCTACTCTGTGTACAACCCCAGTGTGTTTGTCCATTAGTAATCCATTTCCTGTTTGTTCACACAAGGGTTGCTCTGCTTTTACTTTCCTGTTTCCTGTGCCTGTCCATAGCTGTCCTTTCCGTGTATGCCTTTAGCTGTTCTTCTGCCCCAGTACACTACCTCTTTAGGATATTCGGTAACCTCAAGGGGTGTCCCAACCAGAGTCCTGATCAGACCCGCCCAAAACCGTGACGCTAATACTGATGT
Source organism: Pleurodeles waltl (assembly GCF_031143425.1). Lineage (NCBI taxonomy): Eukaryota > Metazoa > Chordata > Amphibia > Caudata > Salamandridae > Pleurodeles > Pleurodeles waltl. Next base: position 161,994,142 of record NC_090439.1, on the reverse strand, counting down.
TTCTAATGCTTATTCAGACATTAATAAGTAAGTATATGTAGGGAATACTCATCCCTGTGAACTTAATGTTCAGAAATGTTTGAATGACATTCCTAAAACATCCTTGAGTTTATCACTGACCCCACAGCCCCCTTGTTCTCCTTCCCAAATCTCCTCTTATCAATAACCCCTGTACTCAATCCAAGCCCCCCCCCACACTTTTTCCCACTTCTTAGGGCAGCTTCACCCTTTATGTATTACTTGTTCTGCCCTCTGGCACCAAAGACCAGTTCCCCCGTCTTTAATGTCTGGGGGGGGGGGGGAGTTTGGTCTGCCTCATGCCTTGCAATATTGCTTTTACCTGCTCCTGGGGACAGCTTCAACCAGATTCCCTGATACTTGGGCCATGTTGTTTCACCTAAAATTCTCAAGAGCAGCCATTTGCCATCATGGGGAGCCTCTAACGACGTGACCCGTGACATTATGGCCGTCATTTTCAACCATTAACCTTGTAGAAACAGACATTCTCTGAAGGTATGGAAGAACGTGCCCTGCCGCACACCGCCACTCATGTACAATGGTGTGGCCGCTCTACCTATCTTATGCATTAATGTCTGTGGGTAGTAGGACCTTCCTGGTATTTTAAACTGGATCAGCCTAAACCGGGCGCGTGCGGCTATGTCTTGTGGGCTCTGAAAGGTGGCAATCCAGTCCTCATCATCAAGGAAGCCAAAATCTCCCTCCTTTGCAGCCTTCAACAGCCCTAGCAGGTCAGGTGAATTGTTAACAAACTTTCTATAGATCACCGACATACCTTTTTCAGGTACAGACGCAGTGAGTATTCAGTCTTCCAGAGGGAAAGACTCAGGCACTGTTCCCCTTCTCTTATGTGTCTTCTGAGGGCATGCCCCAGCTGCATATACCTAAAGCGTTCAGATTCTGCCAGATCATACTCCTGACAAAGGGCTTCAAAACAAATTATTGCATGGCCTCTCCAGATATCTCCCAAGTGCTCTATGCCTATTAGTTCCCACTTCAGAAACACCTCTAGTCTCCCTACCTCAGACAATAGATCACTATGCCAAATTGGAGTCAAGCCAGTGAGCCTCCACTTCTAGCCCAAATAGCCAGTGGCCTCCTTCCAAGCTCTGACCACCATCCTGGTGTGCAAAGGCAGATCTCCATCTCTTCTAGCACCATATAAAAGAGCTTCATATCCCCCACGGCCCATATTTTCTGTATCCACCCGGTACTCTTGGTCCCAGTGGTCCACAAAGACCCAGTAGTTATCTGTTGGAGTGTAAATTTTAGTAATGCTTTTAGTGCACTGGAAGTCAGCATCAGGTAACATCTATGTTCACGTTTAAAAAGTCTAACCTAGAGAGAAAACTGCACTGAGACATATTTTAAAAGTGTTCACTTTTATATTCATGGCAGACATTGTGCCTACCATGGCAGACATTGTGCCTACCAGAACTGACAAAGCGCTAATATGATTTAAAGCAATGTTGAAATACTTTACTCATTAGAATGAATTATTATTAGTAGAGATGAATATGATTTATAATAATTTATGATTAATTAGTATAAAGTTATAAGTGTGCAGAAACATAAAGGCACATCTTTGTCATACTTAATGTGATGCAACATCACAAAACAAAATAAAACGATGGACGGAGTGTTGAAACTTTTCAAACACTCACCCCCAGTCACAGATCTGGGTTTAATCCATTACGTCACCCCAGTTTGGACCCAGCCGTATGCAAATCAGTCTTGACCCTGTTCCCCATGGGAACAGTCCAGCCTGAACTGCCAAGCCAGGTCCTCTCTGAAAAAGAAACAAGCATCCTGGGACCAGTTACAGGGTATCACCCTTCATCAGCCAGGCTAGCTTGAATCCAGTGGCACAGTGAACAAAGGAGCCACATCTGGGCATCCCCTTGCCACTTAGAGCGCACAAGGCAACATCACAAAACAAAATAAAATGATGGATGGAGTGTTGAAACTTTTCAAACAGTCACCCCCAGTCACAGATCTGGGTTTAATCCATTGTTATTTTGCTTGCCACATCACCCCAGTTTGGACCCAGCCATATGCAAATCAGTCTTGACCCTGTTCCCCATGAGAACAGTCCAGCCCAACTGCCAGGCCAGGTCCTCTCTGGGCAGGAAACAAGCATAGTGGGACCGGTTTCCGGGTATCACCCTTCATCAGCCAGGCTAGCTTGAATCCAGTGGCACAGCGAGCAAGGGACCCATGTCTTAACGTGATGCCTTAACAAAGATTGTAATTATTAATGGAATGCTTTGGCGTATTTTGATGATATAATATTAATGCTGAATTCATATGTTCGCATATTATGTGTGTTTTAATAATAATGATATTAATGCATTATATTTTTGTGTTAGCATAACTAGCCCTGAAGTCTTCATATTTGCAGCAGCATAAATTATTGAATTATTCTTTTCTCTCTAACATGGATTTTTCAACTATGTTGTTTCACATGGTTAGTAAAGCGTCTTATTGTATTATGTGTGAGTTTTACACTGCAGTTCCTTGAAGGTTTCAACATTGGAACATGATGACTGAAAGAGTAGTACTATTGTTGAAAATGATTATTCTATGAGAAAGGAGGACACTGTCTTGTGCCATGGTAAGGAACATGGATTGCAACAAGTGATATACAAATTGTTAAACTTTTGGAGTCACACGGAAAGGAGCGATGACTTCCCACCAACCCTGAGAGAGTTTTCGGATGTTTCAAATTTGACTTGTGTTATCATTCCTATTGGACAGTGCACATTTTTCGTAATGTGGGCTCATCAAATGGACCAATCAAACTTTTTTGAGTATTCCTAATCAGGGAAGGACTTGTAAGTTTCAGTGGCAGTCTGCTCTTAAATCTTGTTCTGTTAACTTGTCTCCTTGGATGTTTCCGTATTTCCATGTGTAGCCCGTGTTCTGCACTTTCCACCTGATGGTGCTTGTAGCCGTCTTCATTGATGATCTACATGCTTTGCTGACAAAACTGAATAGAATACTGAACCTATGAAAGGTATATTCTAATGCAAATGTTATATTCCCTGACCTCCTTTTCTGAGTACAGTTAGCATACTGACACCTGTCTTTTATTTTGTCTAACTTAGCCCGAGATAGATGTTTTCCAATTTCTTTTTTACATTTTTTTAAACTTTTGCCTGCATGTGTAGCCTGCTCCGGCACATGCTTGTCCTAAATTGGTCAGAAGTAGGGAGAACCTATGTCCCAATTCCTGAATTCTAAATCTTTGTAAATTGTCTTAACTAATGAATTCAGTGTCTGAGCTGAAACACGTCTCTGCCTCACAAGTGATTGCTTTACCAAACTGCATTGTTCTTCTTGAATGTTTAATGGTGTTGATGTTGAGTACATTAAACTTGTTTCTAGATTTGGTCAGCCCATGGTGTTAATTTATTTTTATAATTTGATTTTGCGCACAATTTATGTGACTTTGGTTTTGTGGTTATAAAATAAGGCTTTGAATCTTTCGTTGATTGGAATGTTCTTCCGTTCTTCCTATGGAGGAAGCTTTGGCACAGTTAGAAAGGAGGACAAGCAGTTGTCAGCAGAGGAGAGAGGAGTCATTGAGAATGAAACATTAACAAAGAGGGAACAAGTTTCTTTGGTGGTAGAGGTCTGTGTTAAGGCAAGATGGGAGGCAAGTAAGCTGGCTCATTTTGAATATGGGGAAAATGCAGGGAAATTGTTGGCATAGAAAGCCAGGTCAGATCAGGCTAGAGAGTCAGTTCAGGAGATAAAGGATGAGACATCTGGGCCTGTTTCCTCAAACTCCCACAACATCAAAGCAGCTTTTCTCAAATTCTTTACAGAATTGTATTCAGATAATGTAGTAGTATCCAAAAAAGAAATGGCGGAATGGCTGGCAGGGGTATCACTAAAGAAATTATTGGATGATCACAGAGACCAGTTAAAGCAAGAAATAGAAGTGAAAGAGATGAGGAAGCCAGTTAAGTCTGGTGAGAGAGGGAAAGCCGTTGGCCCAGATAGACTCCCCAATGAGTTTTACTTGGCCTTGGGTGAGTTAATAATCCCTTTTTTGACACAGTATTTTGGGGAAATATTAGGTAATAGAGCATCTCTCCCTCATTCATGGACAGGCAGTGGTCACCTTAATCTTAAAATCTAATAAAAATTATAAGCTGTGTGAGTAATATAGACCCATCTCATTTCTCAGTAATGATTATAAGTTGTTTAGCAACATTATGGTCAAAAGATTAACCTCTTTGCTGCAAGGCCTTTTCCACCTCAGGTGCCAGGCCTTTTTTAGGCTATTTGGGACAGTTGGCGCTTAGACCCTTATAACTTTTTGTCCACATAAGCTACCCAAATTTGCGTCCTTTTTTTCCAACATCCTAGGAATTCTAGAGGTACCCGGAGATTGGTGGTTCCCTGGAGGGCACCAAGAAATTAGCCAAAATACAGCAAAAATTTCATTAAAAAAAAAATGGGAAAAAGGGCTGCAAAAGAAGGCGTGTGGTTTTTCCCTGAAAATTACACCAACAAAGGGTTTGCGATGCTAAAATCACCATCTTCCCAGCTTTCAGGAACAGGCAGACTTGAATCAGAAAAACACATTTTTCAGCACAATTTTGGATTTTACTGGGACATACCATATTTTTACTATTTTTTGTGCTTTTAGCCTCCTTTCAGTTGGTGACAGAAATGGGTGTGAAACCAATGCTGGATCCCAGACAGCTAAACATTTCTAAAAAGTAGACAAAATTCTCAATTCAGCAAGGGGTCATTTGAGTAGAATCCAACAAGGTTTTCCTAAAGGAAATGGCAGCTGAAATAAAAAAAAAGTTGAAATTGAGGTAAAAAAAAGCCATTTGTCTCCACGTTTTACTCTGTAATTTTTTCCTGCAATGTCAGATTTGCAAAACCAATATACCAATACATCTGCTGGATTCCTCTGGTTGTGGGGACATATAGGGCTTTTAGGTTCATCAAGAACACAAGGTACCCAGAGCCAATAAAGGAGCTGCACCTTGCAATGGGTTTTCATTGTATACCGGGTGTACAGCAATTCATTTGGTGAAATATAAAGAGTCAAAAATAGGTATCAAGGAAACCTTTGTATTTCCAAAATGGGCACAAAATAAGGTATTGAGAAGCAGTGGTTATTTGCACATCTCTGAATTCCAGGGTGCTCATACTAGCATGTGAATTACAGGGCATTTCTCAAATAGATATCTGTTTTACACACTGTCTTACATTTGGAAGGAAAAATGTAGAGAAAGACAAGGGGCAATAAGACGTGTTCTTCTATTCTGTATTCCCCCAAGTCTCCAGATAAAAATGATACTTCACTTGTGTGGGTAGGCCTAATGCCCGCGACAGGAAACACAACATGGACACATCACATTTTTACATTGAAATCTGACGTGTTTTTGGGAAAGTGCCCAGCTGTGGATTTCGGCCTCTAGCTCAGCTGGCACCTAGGGAAACCTACCAAACCTGTGCATTTTTCAAAACTAGGCAGTTAGGGGAATCCAGAATGGGGTGACTTGTGGGGCTCTCACCAGGTTCTGTCACCCAGAATCCTTTGCAAACCTCAACATTTGGCCAAAAAAAAAAAACTTATTCCGCACATTTCGGTGATAGAAAGTTCTGGAATCTGAGAGGAGCCACAAATGTCCTTCCACCCAGGATCCCTCCAAGTCTCACGAATATAATGGTACCTCATTTCTTTGGGTAAGCCTAGTGCCCGCCACAGGAAATGCCCCAAAACATAACTTGAACACATCAAATTTTCCCAAAGAAAACTGACCTGTTTTTTGCAAAGTGCCTAGTTGTGGATTTTAGCCACTAGCTCAGCCGGCACCTAGGGAAACCTAGCAAACATATACATTTTTTAAAACTAGACATCTAGGGGAGTTCAGAATGGGGTGACTTGTGGGGCTCTAACTAGGTTCTGTTACCCAGAATCCTTTGCAAACCTCAAAATTAGGCACACAAAACCTTTTTCTTCACATTTTGGTGATAGAAAGTTCTGGAATCTGAGAGCAGCCATAAATTTACTTCCAGCCAGCATTCCCCCAAATCTCTTGATAAAAATGGTACCTCACTTTTGTGGTTAGGCCTAGTGCCCGCAACAGGAAATGCCCCAAAACACAACATGGACACATCACATTTTCCCATAGAAAACTGACCTGTTTTTTGCAAAGTGCCTAGTTGTGGATTTTGGTCTGTACCTCAGCCAGCACCTAGGGAAACCTACTAAATCCTGTGCATTTTTAAAAACTAGACAACTAGGGTAATCCAGGATGGGGTGACTTGTGGGTCTCTCACAAGGTTCTGTTACCCAGAATCCTTTGCAAACCTCCGAATTTGGCAAAAAAACACCTTTTCCTCACATTTCGGTGATAGAAAGTTCTGAAATCTGAAAGAAGCCACAAATTTCCTTCCACCCAGCTTTCCCCCAAGTCTCCCAATAAAAATGGTACCTCACTTGTGTGGGTAGGCCTAGTGCCCGCAACAGGAAATGCCCCCAAACCACTACATGGACACATCAAAATTACTGAATATAAAACTACCTGTTTTTTTGTGGGGGGCGCCTGCGTTTTTGTTCCTGGGCTCAGCAGCCATCTAGGGAAACCTATCAAACCCAGAGATTTCTGAAAACTAGACACCCGAGGGGGCCAAGGGAGGTGTGACTTGCATGGATCCCCCGTGTATTCTTACCAAGAATCCTCAGCAAATCTCACATTTAGCTAAAAGAAATCAAATTTTTTCCACATTTCTGTGTGGGATCACTGCACCGGCACAAATTTCCTACCACCCAACGTTCCCCTCAGTCTCCTGATAAAAATGATACCTCACTTGTGTAGGTGGGCCAAGTGCCTGTGACAAGGAAGAGCCAAAAACATGTCTAAATTTAGGGGAAACCAAAGTGGGCCCAAAAGGGCAGTTTGGAAAAAAACATTTTTAGGCTGAAAAGTGGAGTAGACTTTTTATTGGTATAGATGCAACAATGCTTGGTGGAAGGAATTTTGTGAATTACTGCAGATTCCGGAAGGTTCCATCACAAAAATGTGGGGAAAATATGTGATTTCAGGCAAAGTTGGAGGTTTGCAGGGCATTGTGGGTAAGAAGCCTGTCGCAGGACGTAACATTTATGTCGATGACGCCTCAGCGCCGCAGCCAAGGATGTAACCGTTATGTCCGTGATGACCAAGGGGTTAAACCAGGTGGTGGGAACCTTGATACACAAGGACCAGAAGGGGTTCATGAAGGGGAGATACCTTCACAAGCTTCCACATGAATTAATTAGCGCAATTGTCCTCGCCACTACCTAGAGTCTTCCCAGGGGTCATCACATTAGACTCAATAAAGGCATTCAACAAAGTAAACTGGTCCTTTCTGAGTGCTATTTTAAGAATTAACAACTTAGATGCAGGAGCCCCCCGAGGTCATGTCGTTCTCTTTGGTCCTACAGGGGAGTTGCTTGGTGTCCCACCTATATGCACTGATGCAGGAACCAAGGGCCCACGAGCTCTCAAAAGCCGATTTGGAGTGGCAAAGAGATCTGGGTGTGCAGATTACGGACATACAATGGCGTTACTGCTGCGCTAAAACCCGCTCTGTCTCCTTGAATGGTAGACATTGACTTATCCACTTCAAATTCCTTAACAGAATATATTATACCCCACTCCGCCTGCATAGATATGGTCTGCGCGATAGTGCGAACTGCCCAAGATGTGGGGCGGAACGGGCTGATTTCCGGCATATGGCCTGAACGTGTGAAAAAATGCAAATCTTCTGGAGAGCAGTTATTAACGAATTGGAAACTATAGTCGGGGAACCAATAAATGCTGGACCGTTCTTGGCACTTGTGGGATGGGATGGCCAATTACCGAAGGCTGTTCGCAAACTAGTGGCTATGGGGTTGTTGCTTGCTAAGCGCAGGGTCGCCATGCGGTGGGACCGTGGACCGATTCCTATAGTGGATGAATGGCACAGAGATATGGCGTATTGTAACATGCAAACAGATACTGTAATTACAGTGAGCTACTTCCCCCTACAAATAAGCCAGCGAAATTCTGGGATGTATACAAACAATACCTTATAGGAAAAGAAACGGGGGAACCAGAGGGTGAGAAATCTGATTGACATATTGAGCATGGTCATTGTTGTATGTAAAAGATGAGCTTACTAGTTACACATATACACAATTGAAGGTCTCTGTATTGAATGGGTCTGGAAGGTGAAGCCTATCCATTAAGAAGGACACAATATGGCATATGGAATGTATGAGTCTGCAAATGCATGATCTTGTTGTACTGCTTCACTTGTTTGCATAAAAGTATAAATAAAGTAAAAAAAAAAAAAGAATTAACAATTTAGGGGAGAAGTTCAGAAGTTTGGTTCAAAGAAATTGTTCCTCTCCTTTAATGGAGCTACCTCTGCAAGTTTCAAAATCCAGAGGGGGACGAGACAGGGTTGTCCCCTGTCCACTTTGTTTTTCTATCTATACATTGAACCACTGGTGCCAGAAATTTAGGGAGAAAGAGAAGATTGTTCCTTTCATGTTTGAGAGCTGCGGAAAAAAGATCTCACTCTATTTGGATGATTTGATGGTGTACACTGCTAATATACAAGAAGCATTTTTGGGATTTTGGGAAGGTATCCTGTTATGACGTTAACACCTCCAAAATGGAGATTACAACTTGCCACATGGGGGAACCCAACTCGGGTGTAAAAAAAGAAATTAGATATCTTGGCATTAAAATCGTGCAGGATATGAATAAAATCCCAGAGATTAAATTTTGGAAAATGATGAAAGAGGTACAGTCACTCATGGCTAGCTGGTCTCACCTACCCTTAACGGTTTTTGGCAGGGTGAATCTAATCAAGATGATCATTCGGACAAAATGTACTTTTCTCTTGAATGCAATTCCTTTAGTGTTTAAGAAAGAATGAATTGGGAGGCTTCAGATTATTATTAGCTTCTTCATCTGGGCATCCAGGGTTATGCATATTTCTTGGAAGAAGTTACAAAGAAGAAGGGAGGGTTAGCACTGACAGACTTCCAGGCATATGCTTGGGCCTTCCAACAGAAAAATTGCAAGTGTTTATCAAAGGAAACAGTAGCAAGTGGAAGCCTATATGATGCAATGTTGAAAGAAGTCAGGTGTGGCAAATCTCACTCTTTATATAAGTTTGGAGACATTAAGTTTTAAAAAAAAAGTGAGGTTAAAAGTCCTTCAAGCAATGGCTTATGTATGAGGGCAGACTCGTTGAAATACAAAGTTGCCTTATGACAGCAAATGTGTACCAATTTCGGACTCCCCCGATACACCAGAATGTCTGAAGGATATTCCATCCATTCTTATCAGGAAAGCAGGTTTAGAGATGTGGGGGCAGTTGCTCCAGGGCAGAAAACTAACATTAAAGGAAGGTTCTCAAAGGGATCCCAGGAGTGGTATTTCAGTTTTTAAGGGCTGGCAGATCAAGAGGTTGACCTGCAACCAAATCAGAAAGTAAGGAGTTTGTCCGAACTTGAAGAATTGATAGGGACAGGAAGTGGAAAAAAGAGGGAGGTCTCCAGTTGGTACTGGTTGATTTTGGACAGCATGGATGGAGACTTTGTCCTGTCACAGGAGCTCTGCGGAAGATGCTTGCCATACCTTCAGACACAGGACTTATTGCAAGTATCTATGTGTTTACTTTATTTCACAATTAAGCCTGTCTATCTGAGAAGAAATCATCTCTTCTCTCTACATAGAACATTTTGGTCCCTGGACAAGTTATCAAAACTGGGGAAATCAAGACAGGTGTACTGTAAGAAATGTGGCTTGGAGAAGGCAGATGACATACACCTTTTCATGAAATGGCCGGAGATTCAGCCCTTTTGGGAGAAGGTATGCAGGGTAATCAGCCTGATTCTCCATGCAGAAATCAAGGTAAGCTATGGACGTAATATACTTAACAAAAAAGAGCCTCCACTGAAGTTTAACAGAAGAAATGCAATGTTGATGTTTTACCTGATTTTGTTGGCAAGAAGGGAGATTTTTGGGTATCAGACAATGCTCCAACCTGGGTCGATTGCTTGTGTTTGGTGAAAAAGGTGTGTAGCATGGATAACTCACCAAAGTCTCTAAGAAGGCCAATATTTTGGAGGCCAATCGCTGACTGGCTGGAGCAGAGTGCTACTGATTCAAATACCATCAGTGCCCCATGATTACACCATACCTTTGAACTAGGGACCTGTTGGGAAACGGTCTTTTTCTGACTTTGTTTTATCAGGCCTCCTAGCTAAACAAGTCCGGGTGAGAAAGAGGACGCAGCTATTTGTTGGGCGGAAGGTTTTGAGGCCAGAGGTAAAGAAGAGAAGGGTGGATGAGGAAAATAAATATTTTGTACTTTAGTTTGGTCTAAGTGTTTGCAAATTTTCTAATGTAGTATACCTCTTACATTAGTTAACATTTTCTTAGGCCCATTGTCAGCTGAAGTTGATTGTTCAACAAATAGACATTTGTTTTCTTTAATCTTTTTATTGCACTTGCTTTTAAAGTCATACTTTCATGTTGGAAAGGGTTCGCCAAACTCTCTGTATTTACTTGGTGGAATTTTTATATGATGATGACCACAGAATACATACTGTCTCATCTCTTAGCGTGCATCAAAAGATTGAGTCTGACTCATTCTAGTTGCCTCATACTAATTTTCTCTCTTTGCACTCAATGAAATCTTAATCTATTTTTCTTTCTTCTATTATCTTTTCTCTCTTCTCCCCTCTTACTCTAGCTTCTTGTCTCTACTCTTCTTCTTTTTTACTTCTTTGTTTTGTTCTTTTTTATATATAAAACATAAAAAGCACACAAAATATATTTTCCCCAATATTCAGATGCTTCTGTTTTGCAACATTAATATAATTTGTTATTATATTTATAATATTGGTAAATGAAATTTCCAATAAAAATTATTAAACAAAAAAAGATAAAATAAGTGCTTTTGAATATACAGATTTGATAATACACACTAACATTGTACCCAGTGGAAGCCTTCTTTTGTATGTTTTCGTTATGAGAGCATACTCCAGAATTCCCCTAGTAACATTCTTACATACCTCTTAAAAACTATAAGTCTTTGGCACCATGAAGCTCAAAATGATTCTGTCCCTTTAGGCCTACCCTGGCCCCCAAGCAGCCTTTAGAATCCCTGATTAATTGATTGCACACATTTAAATTTAATTCAGGTAGTAGGGTACTCCAAAGAGCTTTGTTTCATCTTTCCCCATGTCTTTCTTTTTAATAGAGCATAGCTTCTTCTCCTGGACATGTAGGGCTGAGCCACTGGACTCAGCAGATGGAAAGCAGAAGAGCTCTGCTGCACACTGCACTGTCCTTTGTTGTGTTCCATCTGTATTGGCACTGAATACAGAGCGGAAAGCTGTAAACTGGATCCTGCACACTGTTTCTGCAAACATCATGCTGATACAGTGCACATGTTCTAGGGCTTAGCTTCCAGCCTGCAGCCATGTATCGTAACAGGATGGGGTGGAGTCATTGAAGCTTGGTGGCCCCACTCCACACTGTGACAAGTTGAGAAAGGTTGAGTGTTGTTGCTCCAGGCCCTAGTGGTAATATAGCACTTGTAGCTACAGTGATTCAGCCTGAAGCGCCCATGGCTAACTTAAAGACTACATCATCAATGGGTAGAGTTCAGTGCAAATTGATATTAGATTATGTGGTCCTATCAACATGACCCCCGTTTAGAAGTGCAAAGCTATTTGCTCAACATCAGTAGACTGTGGGGTACCAGATATGTTCTTCCATCTTCTCATGAACAATTGCTGGAATGTACTACAAAGTTGAGGAGACAGAGGGGACAAGGGTTGTTCTTGCCCATAACAACATCTGTATATAATGTACATGATGTCTTCTTAACTCAGCCTTTAAAATGTAATTAAACCAAGAGCCTCCCATGGTGATAGAGCTACAAGTTAGCCACATATTGGGCTGTCAAGTATAATCAGCAACACAGAACCTCTCATCCACCTGGGGCACGATGTTTCCGCTTTGGGGTCACCCTGTTGACAACCCAGTAGGGCCTCCTACAAATGTTTTAAGCTCCACCACCACCCCTTTTTCCATTATTTTGTGCTTCCAGAGGGGTCACTAATAAATCAAAAGTTATTCAAACTGGAGTGTTCCAGGATAGTGTTTTCTGCTGGAGAGTTAGGACTTGATTTTTAACACAAGTGGAACTGTTCTGGATTTCAGAGTCTGAATAATAAACGGATTACTGAGAAGTGGGAAATCTTGGTGTGTTCTAACAAAGAACATGTGAGGTAGAACATTTCATTCAAATTAGGATCCTCCCCAAGAATGAAGTGAACCTCAAACTCAGTAGGTGACCATAAAGCATCAGTGTCATGCTGAGACAATACCGATGGTGGGGGCCCATTTGTGAGAAGAGATGGTGTGCTCTCGGTAATGTTATCCATGTACAAAGAATTATCCTTCACAGCATTCAGCCAAGAAGTGGGTGTATTTAGGTATAACAGGTAGGAACCGTAATAACCTGGCTCTTTTAGCTGCTTTTCTTGCCTATTTTTCAGGAGGAAATATGTATTGATTAGATCTAAATCTGGACCACCATTTTTTCCTTTTCCCTTCTTTTTCAGCACCAGGCCAACACTGACATTGTCAACAAGTTGGCAAATTCCTTAAATAGCATGCCCCAGGTGATTCCATATTTTACAGATATCATGGCAGCTAACTCCCCCCCCACACACACACACAGGGCAAAAACTCTGTAATCCCTCAGCACCACCCCATTCAATTCCCAGCTCTTTTGGAGTGCAATAAGCATAGCATGTTTCTACTCTATAACAAACTGAAGGGACTCAAAGTTACTTCTCAAACTGGCAATATTCCATGACAGTAAATTGGCTCCCACATCATCAGGATCTACAAAATAAATGTCTTGAAATCACCTTTTTATAATTGATTGCTCCATCAATCCAATTCCATGTATCACACTGATTTGAAGGTTCTTCACTGTTAGTAAAAAATTGCCTCCCCTTTTCTGATTTTACAACAAAACTGCTATCAGACCCAATAGCCTCAGTGTCCCCAAGCCCACTAGCAAGGGGTCAAACTTTAGCTGATTAACTGAGACCCTTGTACTCTCCTCATATACTTTCTCATGGGTTGACAGCACCCTGAAAACATCGGGCTGATGAATACATGATTCATAAATATAAAATCCTGCCTGCTGAAGCTCATCCAGTGCATTTAAAACTTCATCTGCCACTAACCTGGAATAAAAATGAACCAACACAAATGGCCAAGAAGTAGCAATAACCCTTTTTTGGGGAAAACAACCAGGGAGATGCGTCAATGGAAATAAACACAAACCAAGCAGGCGATGCAGCACCCTCATAAAGTGAACTTTCAAAACCAATGAAACAGGAAACCTCCCTACCCCTGGGTACATCCATATATAGGAACATCAATGAGCGTCCGGACAATGCACAGAATTACATTAATTTCCTTCTGTATTAATCATAGTGGGTCCTCTACAGCTGATAAGCGGAGAAGTCTCAGATATTTGGGACATGTTAGTTCCTGAAACATCCCAGTTAGAAGAGACAGGTATGGATGCCCCAGCTCTTTAAAGGAGTGTCCATGAGCTGAGAGCACCATAGAAGGTTTCTTCATGCCCGAGACATGCCACAATCTATGCAGACAACTCAAATGTTTTGGAAGTGTAGGGGAGCCCCAAAAATCTAGGATGTTTTGTAAAGCCTCCCCCACTACCATTCTGATCTGCCATGCTCTAAGGGACTTAAGTGGGAACGTCGGGGGTTGGGAAGTCCCAGAATTATGTAGGCAGGTAATCGTGGGGGCTGAGGCTGGAGTTGTGCCTCAATGTCATTCAAGGTTTCCTCCCAATAGGGGGTATGTTTTGGGCAATGTCATTGTTCCAGGTGCACTACACTGTCTCCAGCATTCAGCCCTCCTTGTGGGGTCGCTCTTATGTAAGCATACGTGGTAAGATTCCAATAGGTAGTAATTTGTGTGGCCTTCTTTACACTGGCTATGTTGCGGGCTGTGTAGCGTGCTGTGTAATATTCTTCCTTCTATTCTTTAGTCATCCATCTCCCACTGTGCCTGACTTGGTGACCAAGGTGTCATAATAAAGCGTAATATTCAAAATAAGGTGTTTGTCTGTATCCTTCAACAGCAGTCATTTCCCATATTCAGTAAGAGGTCTTTGAGCCCCGCTCGCATCTTGGTGTGCGTCACCTAGTGTCATATTTGAAGGTACTGCAACCTCTCCGTCTCTAGGAGGTCATGGTCTGTCTTCAGGTTCGTTCTCAAATGGGATTGGACCCTCTACATCATATAAGTGTCTGATAGAGCTTCAATCAGTGCCTAGCCAGTGACAGAAAGGGCCCTGGTCTAGGCTCGGCGTAAAGTCTGGATTCCCTATTATAGGGTCCAGAGGCGAGGGAAGAGCGAAAATGGTCCCTTGATGCAATATGTAGTCCCACACCTTCAAGGTTGTTGAGGTAACCAGTGAGGAGTACAAACCCCTGGGTTAGTGTTGCTGCGGCAAAAAGGGAATTCTCAATTGGGTGGTCCCTGCTATGGCTCGATCCATGAACAGCCAGCATTTATCAGATTTCCCCAGACCACTCCACTAGGTAACAGAGTTGAAATGCTTGGTAATATTGCACTATGCTAGGGATACCCTCAGTGGGGATTAGTAAGCCAAGGCTCGGTGGATATGGGGTTTCCTTCTGGCCCAGATAATGTGATTAGTTTCACCTTGTAGTGTTTGGAGCAGGCCGGATGGACACTCGATCGGTAGGGCCTGGAATGAGAAGAGACCTCTCAGGAGCACGGACATTTTTATGGCCGCTATTCTTCCCAGCCAAGAGATGGGGTCGAGTTTTGATTGTGCTAGGTCCCTCCGAATGCTTTGTAGAAGTATCTGGTAGTTTAACACCAACATCTCTGAGACCGTGAGAGCAAGCTGTAGTCGTAGGTATGGGAGGGAGACTGGTTGCTATTGAATTGGTTATTAGTGGGTTAGGAGCGACACTGTTTCTGGGGGAAGTGGCATATTGAAAGGTTGGGATTTCTGGATGTTGATCTGAAAAAAATTACATCTTCACAAAAGCCCTATCTCCTGAATGAAAAAGGGGAGGACCTTTTGTGGGCTGTCCAGTGAAACTATTACATTGTCTGCATATAGTGCTAGTGCATGCTCTTCCACACATAAGACAACACCTGTAATATCCAGACTGTTGCACACCCATTGGGCAAAGGGTTCCATATAAAAGAGCAAACAACAGGGGTGAGAGTGGACTCCCCTGTTGCATCCCCCATCAGATAGGAAAAGGGGATGATATCAAGCTATTGACTTGAACTTAGGCCGTCGGGTGGCTATAATTACTCCTGATCAACGCTCTGAATCTGGGGCCGAGGCCAAACTTTTCTAAGGTGGCCTCGAGATACGGCCAGTGGACACGGTCAAATGACTTCTCAGCATCAATATCCAAAAGCATGTATTCTCAATGAGAAATAATGTCCTTGTCTACAAGGTGTAATATTTGCTTGGTGTTGTCACTACATTGCCGGTGCAGTATAAAATCTGGCTGGTCTGGGTCTACCCGCCCAGGCATGAGGGGGTTTAATCAGGATGCCAGAATGCACATGAGGAGCTTAACATCTACATTGAGGAAGGAAATATGGCTGTAGGACCCACACTGGGTGGGCTCCTTCCCAGGTTTAGGGATGACTACAATGGAAGCCTCCAACATGGAGGGTAGGACCGTGCCAGGACCAATGATTGCGTTGAAGACGTCGGTCAGGATGGGCGCTAGACTGCAGCAGAATGTTTTATAAAGTAGGGCTGGAAAACCATCTGGCCCAGATGATTTGAGAGGCTGTAATCGCACAGTTGCAGAGATCACCCCTATCCTGATCAGGTTATCCAGCAAATCCACCTGCGCAGTGTCAATGAGGCCATGTGAGCACTGGCTGTTGAGGTGTTTGTGCAGATAGTTCCTTCTGGAAGTCTGGGGAGAGTACAGATCTTTGTAAAAGCCTCCGAAAGTGGAGGCAATTTGTATGTCTCCAGTTATTTCAACTCTGTCGGGGGACTTGAGTAGTTCCGCTCTCATTGCCTGTCTCTGTGCATGGAGTCTATTGGCCAATAGGTGGCCAGATCTATTACAACCTGTGTAAGAGAAGTGATGAAGGTGTAGTAGGGTGGAGTCGGCCTTGTTAATGTCAAGGCTTGCAAGTTGTGCCCTAGCCGCCTCCAACTGTGTCCAAATCTTTGCACACCCATGCGCTTGTGTAATTTCTCCAGTTCTAAGAACTGCTGTTCCAGTTATTCCCTCTTCTCTGGCCAGAGTTTATTGTCTGCAGCAGAGATTGCTATGAATACTCCCTTTAGAATAGCTTTTAGCGTGTCCCACAACAGAGAAACAGGGGTATCAGTGGTGTCATTTACCTCCAAAAACATGGAGATCACTCAGGTAATCTGTTCCACCACTGTAAAAGGAGGGTAGCCCTCATTCTCCAGGACCAAGGTCTCCTCTGCATCAGCTATATCTTTAGTACCACAGAGACTGCAGCATGATCGGAGAGCATTAGGGTTCAATTACGACTTCTGAGAGTAAGTTCTGGATCCTGGTAGTACCTAAAAAGTGGTCTAATCTGTCAGAGGTCTTATCGGCATAGAAATAAAATGTGTAGTTCAGAGTCGTGAGGTAGCTGCCTCTCCATAGCTCCCTGAGACCTAAACCCCCCATCCATTAGACCCCTCTCAGGGAAATAACTCCAGTCCCTCCATATAGAGACGCCAATCTATCCAGCTTGTTACGGAACACTAGGTTAAGGTCACCACCCAGTAACATAACCTCTGCTAGGGCTCGATGAAGAAATGTCTCCTGGCCCTCATTGGGCATGTATAAGGAGCCCAACACAAACTGGTGGTCTCCCAACTGCATCTTGTGTGCCAAAGGGCAGTCCACAATCTCAGATGTTTTGACTCCCACCTTTCCCAGAAAGGAGCGGGAGACTAGGAGCGCCACCCCAGCACATTTGGGCCCAGATTTGAGAAAAGTGGTGCTTCATACAATGAAGCACCACTTTTCTTGCGACCCATTGTGCCCACCTAATGCCACCATGTGTGCACCGTATATAACAAACAGAGCACCATGGCGCAGGTTAGGGGTAATAGGGTCATAATTTTTTATGCTATTGTACTTTGCAGGATTAGCGCCACAAATTTTGGCGCTAATCCTGCAAAGTACATGGAGGCCCATTATAAATAACGGCGTGCCTCCTTTTAATGCTGCCTGTGCACGTGCTAAAAAAATGCCACTAAAATCGCACAGTGGAATCGCATAGATTCCACTGCATCATTTTTGCAAGCCCCATAACGGGGGAATGCCCCCCCTTGCATACATTATGCCCGGCACAGGCCTATTGTGGCACAAGGGTTTACAAAGTGGCACAACGTAAACATTGCGCCATTTTGTAAATATATGTCACAGCATTTTTGCCACACTATTGCACATTAGCATCAAAGATAATGACGCTAAAGTGGCGATAGCTGGCGCTAGGCCCTCTCAAGTTTGGGTCTTAGTGTCTAATGAAGAAAAGAACTGTTGTAGAAACGCCCAAGAGCGCATTCTGTGGTGGTCAGCGGGGACAGATGAGTCTCTTGCAGCAGGCATAGATTGGCACAAGCTTGCTCCAGATAGGAAAGGACTGCCCATCGTTTGATTGGGTTGTTCAAACCCTTTACATTGATAGTGACTACTTTACATGTATCGTATGTCATGGGGAGGTGGATGTGGCATCATTAGTCCAAATCCCAGGCATGGGTCAGTGTTTAGGCTATGGTGGCGAGGAACGAGGAACGATGACATGTCTGGATGTTACTACATGGCCTACCGCTCACCTTGATTGCGTGTACCCCTTGCATCAATAAACAACACTGGACCGAAACTAGGAGCCTGGGGTTCCTGGCATTGTCCCACAGGTGAATCAAGTTGGAGGGTTAGCGATACCATGGAAGTCAACAGTTCTTCCCACCATACCCCCACCACCCCAAGCTACCACCCAAAGAGATCCAGCTCTCAAGCCCCTTCCTCATCAGACAGGGTTAGGTTTGTCCACTTCTCCTGACAGTGATTTGAGTACTGCTCTGCATTCCATTGCCATGGTTGTGGGATCGGGTCGGTGATCACTCTGGGGGATCACCTTCCATCGCAAGTGCTTCCTGACCTTCCACTCACGAGGAGGAAGTGGTTGATTCTCTCTGGGTGGCTCCTCCAGTTGTAACACCCTGTAGGCTTCTCTCAAGGAGCTGAGTTGATGCAACTTACCCTCTCATGAAAACACATTAATGGGATATTCCTTTACCTCTTAAATGGGAGGGCAGAAGTCTCTTCCTTTCTGTAGAGTACTTGCCGACAGATCCTGGTAGAGGACAATCGAGTGTCCTCTAAACTTTAAAGGATGTTGCTCCCTTGCAATGCAAAGTATCATCTCTTTAACCAAGATGTCAGCAGGAGGAACACTCGCTGGGGTAGTGGGCCCACCCTGTCAAATTGTATTGCTGTTGTTGGGTCCGCTCCAAGTATCTGATTGAAGAGAGACTGGACATATAGAGCAACATCTTCCTCCTCCACACCTGTAGGGGCCCCTCAAATGCAAATATTATTGCATCGGGAGCAGTTCTCCAGGTCTTTCGCATGGGCTTGCAGATCAATTTGTTGTTCTCTGAGCGGCAGGACTTTTTGCAGGAGCTGTTCTACCTCCTCGACTCTGTAAGTTTCATGCTCCTCCAGGTCCGCCACCCTGTGTCTCACTTCCCCCTGTTTGCAACGCACTTCTTTCAGATCTAGTGATAGTTCTTTACTCGCCATTTGAAGATCTGCCTTTAGGGAGGCAAAAAGCACCTCAAGGAAGGTGTGAGTAATCAGCCCTTCCTCATTTCCCACAGTAGGCAAGCAACTGGGTACCGGTGGGGGAGTTTCGTCATCCGCTCTACTTCCTGCAGGCTTGGTCAACCTCACCTTTAGTGACCTGTCTGTCATTTTAAGCAAGCAGTCGCCATCTCTATATTCTGGTACGCTAATCTCCGTAAAGCATCCAGGCCCCCTCAGTTGGGGATGGTTATGGTAGCAAGAGGAGTCCATGGCGGGGCAGGAGGGCTGTGACTCCTCTGCTATGGGAGGGGGAGATAGCACTTTGTAGGTGCCTCCCTAGCGCACAGTGGGGCGAACCTGGTTGCAAAAGGTGTCAGTTCCCTGGGCTGTGCGATGGCGGACTCAGCTGCACCAGCCCACCCAGAGTTGGCAGTTGTGGATGTCGCCCACTGCAGGCAGCACCAGCAGAGCGGGCCAGCCCTCCACATGACTGCTGCACCAGTGGGGCCCCTCCGCTCCGAAGCATCTCCAGTGAGCCAGGAGGACCAACTCCACCTACCCAGGTACCCTGATGAACAATGGTGCGTGAATGGGCTGCAGCACACCCCCCAGCCATCATTGCCCAAGGGACTTCAGAGGTGATCATGTTGGGGGATGACTTCTGGTGTTGCCTAGACAATGCGGGGGACCGCAGAAGACCAGCTCTCTCAGTCAGGCAGTTCAGTACCCTATAAGAAGGACCCGGTTCTTAGTCGCAATGGCGGAGGGCCCGGGCCGGGTGCTATGTCGCTTCTCCTGCAGGCAGCAGAGAACTCCAGGCAGACCCCTGGGAGTTGATAAACCTCTTGCGCCCCTCCCCAGGCAAAATCCATAGGTCAAGTGGGCAAAAATGACTATGCTGCCACCAGTCTGTCTGATCATCCGGACTCACGGCAACTGCTGGGCTGCCCTCAAACCGGGCCTCAGCACACCAGGGCCCGAACGTGAGGCAGCCGTGACTGCAGCTCTGAGGAGGAGGTCGCCATCGGGCAATGGCTGTTTCGCAGGCTCCAAGTGATGACGCAGAAAAAGAAGGACCAACATATATTCATATATCATGTAACCAAAATCGTATAATGAAGTGTGATTTTAGCAAAGAAAATAATATACGAGGGAAATTGTGCCCTCGGAGTAGTTCGCCATTATTATAAACGAGCTTTATTAATCATGAAGAATTGAAAATTTTAGTAATCCGTCATAATTGCAAATATGTGCTATGATTCCTTGTTGAAACTGTTTTATGCTTAGCTTAAATTTAGTAGAGGCTTTGGCCTAGTCGCCTGGTCTCAAATTCAACTGCATGGTTTTCGCTTGCACTAACAAAATATATTATTTCACTTTAAAGGTTGTATTTTTCCAGTAGAAATGACTAATACACTTATCTCCAAGGTTTCGTGCTAGGCCGGTCTCATCCCCTTTGATGCAAGGTCAGCCTCTGCAGGTGCGGACAATAAAAGCACAGATACAGAAATACTTGGCAAACCTTGTTGCAACTTGTGTTCCAAGGCTCCAAGGACAATGTATGCATGAATGAGTACTAGGAGAAAGACACTATTCATTGGTCAAATTGAAGCCACCCTATGAACCCTCCAATGGAAGACCCTGCAGAATTTGGAATGTTTCTTATTTAAACCCACTGGACAAAGAAAAGTCAGCCATTTTCCTTGATGCCATCTTTGAAGCCAAATGCCAGACGCCATCTTGGACGACATCTTGATGCCCTTTTCTCTATTCCAGAGAAAGAGACTTTAAGAATTCTCACCCTAGAGACTTTAACTTTAATTTTGCCCCGTCTTGTCCATGCAGTAACTTTGCCCCATTCTCCTTGCTGCTGCAAGGGAACTTGCTCTTAACTCTGCCCCTTTTGAAATCTGCCCCATGCTGATTGAACCGGTACCTGAAGGACGAAGACTTTCCTTGTATGCTGATTGTATTTGGTAATTATGAAAGGATAACTGTATTATGCATTGTGTTTTTCCTTTTAGGTACCAACTGCTATTTTGATAGGGCCCAAGCTAGAAGTTTTCCAAATTTGCGTTGACTAAATTCGTTTTGCATGAAGCCCCACATGCCAATGCTAATTAGAGGTTAGTCGAGGTATTCACTTGACACACCATGTTGAATTAAAATCTTGTTATGCTAATCGATGTATGAAATTAGTCAAATTCAATTACTCATATTAGTGATTTGTATTGCCGTAACCGAGTGCATTATAATTCAGATTTTGCATAGATTGCGTTTCTTCCACCGTTATGGACAGCTAGTAATGGTCGTATACATATATCATTTGATTTTGAGACTCATATATATAGTTTTAGCTTTGTTAATATCGGCAAATAAACTCATTAACTTTCAATAAACTGGTGTGGTTATTCATGACTGAAAGGTCATGTTGCGTCGAAATGATAACTGTTATTGATTCCTAATGTGTTATTCTGATCTAGAAATAGAGTATTGAGTACCGATTACAATAGTTATTGATTATTGATTTAAGTGACCCAACTATTCTAGGATGAGGAGAGCCCAACTCGGCTAAAAGGTTCACCGACCTCCAACGTGTCCATGTACCGGTAATTTATAAGGGCTGGGCACGTTATCAGTAGATGGTTGCAGAGATTGATGGTTTGGCCCTTTGGGACCCCATCTGAACAGTAGACGGAGTTAAGTTAGAGTTTTCTTCGATAAAACAAGTTGGAGAGATGATGGTGCCCTAAATCCCCAATGACTTTCCCGGAATCCCGGAGCTTGCGAATGGAGGAAATGGAGGTGTGAAAATGTTTCCGGCGTTTCTAGTGACGGTATGAGAGAAGTTAGGGTTTTGCGCTTGCACAGCTTATTGCCGCAGATTAATTGAGAAGTTTGTGAGGATTTTAGGGGGTTAAAAGATTTTAGAGGAGTGTTACTCCAAAGTGTGAGAGTAGGGAAGTCGTCGAACTTCACATGTGTGTAGAGCTTTGTGCAGGAAAAATTGTCCACGTGGTTGTTGATGTCGAGACGGGTCCTGGGAGGTCAAGAGACTCCGGAGTATGTTGAAAAGTGTATGAGACACGTGATTGATGTTGTAATCTGTTCGGTTTAATAGGTTGATCAGGCGTGGTCAACAAGTCAGTATGAATATTGAGGAATTAAAGAAAAATTTCGACTTTGAGATTTGACGAATTCTAAGGTGCACTAGAATAGTTCATTGATCAGTTGAGAGTAAAGTTTGCGGGTCACATTTTGCTTGCGAGAGCGGGAAACCGAGAAAGATGGAATAACTGCAGAGGCTAGTGAAAAATCCCTAAGGTTTCTGAAGCGATTGTATTACCCCTCCTGTAATAAACCGACAGATTTGTTTTCTTCTTTTTGGTTAGCGCTCGCGATACATTGCAGAAAATAGTTTTGAGTGAAGCTGAATGAAGGAGGACAAGCCGCTGGACTTTGTCAGCCGCAGTGTGTGAATGTCACGTCACTAGGAGCCGTGCTGGGATAGGTCGGTTGATGAGAAGGGTGCCGCACGGATTGGACGCAGTCCGTGAAGCGCAATTGGTGGGGAAAGGCAAACGAAGATTATTCTGCGAATTAAAGTCACTTATTGATTACACATTTTAGAAAAATAAAAGACGGAAAGATGAAATTTTTCAAAGCATTTAAGAGTGCCATGAGGGGAGATGTATACATTAAAGCAAATGTAGAAGAAGAGACACCGCCTGAGGGTACACCAGCTTATATTGTGATTGAAGAAAAGGGTGTCGCACCATGTCTTTGGTTAAAGCAATGGTGCAAATTGACAGAAAAACATGGAAGTGTAGGGTTCCCTATCCATGGATCGTTTAATCTAAGAGTTTTGGAGAATCTAAGATTTGCGCTATACGACATGAAAGTACCTCCAAGACCAGCACAGTTCGAGGCATTAGCAATCTGGGAGCTAATAGCTAGAAACCAACAACAATAGAAATTTGAGACAAGAATAAGAAAAGTAGAAAAGACACTAGCGGATGCTAGATGGGATAGCACACAAAAGGTTTGGAGATCAGACGTACTGCAGGGAATTAAATTGTTTCCAACAATTACTGATGAAGCAGAAACGGAAGGAAGGAAAGCCACCTATAAAACAAACAGGAGTCAGTCCAGAGATAGAGAAAACAACAGAAATTCGAAAAGATCAGACGAGTCAGACGATGAGGAGTTAATTATACAATTGCTAAATGATCGCCCGCCACCATATGTGGAAAGCGAAAAAGGCTCAAGCATTAGTACTGCCCCTCCAGAACCAACACAAGGTAATGTGAAACCGAATTTGAGAATATCACAGAGACAGAGCAGTTCCGATATGCCCTTTTCACCACAAATACCGCAAATTTCAGAGGATATATCCTGACGTGCCTAAATTGAATCCTGTCGATAATTATCAGCTGCAGGTTCAAAGGCGCTGCTGTGATGAGCATAATGTGGGAATGACTTCTGATTTAATGGTGCACGGAGGACAGAATTATCAAAGACTGACATTGATTCAAGCCGAATCAACACAAAATTTGATGCCTCAAAAGCAGGTAAAAGAAGTGCTGAGGTAAACTCGAGTAACAGAGAGCCAGTTAGGTATACCAGCAATGATGAACCATAATGTGGGGATTAACATGCCACAGAATTCGGGGAACAGACAGAATCCAGATGCAATATCTCTGCCTATCACTGTAGGTCCACCAGTGCCATTGTATATACAGGCAAACCCAAACGTATGCGATCAAAGTGAGACAGGGAGAAGATGCATAGAAAACACTCCAGAAACGACTCCGATAGCAACATTGCCAAATGGATCTGGGACCTTGACGGGATTTAGTCCAATTCCAATTTGTGCTCCGTCGACTGTGGTAAGGTCAAATCCACCACTATTAGTACAGTTGACTTCAAAAACTGAAACGTTGCAACAACCATCAGTGGCAGTTGATGTAAGTGATACACTGATGGGACTGAACGCACAGCAGCTAACACAATGGTTCAATAATCTGAACTCCCCGCAGAGTACATCCAGCGGAAAGGGAGAAGAATACCTGAATAAAATAAGATTGGGCATGGAAGCAGATGAACTAGTAGAGGGAACGATGGGTCTGAACAGGTTAGAATCATATACAGAAGAAGAGCTGAGATACATGTGCCATAGGATAACAAAAGAAGTGAGCAGCATACACAAGAAGTAACAAGAAATTTCAGACAGAAACGAGATCGATATAGGTAAGACTAAACACTTGAGCAGAAGTTACAGGTTAGACTTTGAGACAAAAGACTTTGAACACATGAGATCCGCAGGGATGAAAACACACCTTAAGGAGATACTGCAGAGCGCGCAGGTCTGGAGATGTTTAGACAAGTGGGAAAGTAGATGGGTTAAGAAAAAGGACAAAAAGAAAGAAAGTACCCCAGATCGGAATGAGAAATCACAACAGAATGACGACCTGATAACCATATTGCCAGTGAAAGAAACAGCAGGGGGAAAACGTGTACATGTACCATGGCACAGGTGTGATATTCAATCCTTTACGGATGATTTCCCTAAATTAAGAGAGAAGCCGATTGAATGGTATCAACAAACAGATAGATTAGTGAAACTCGCAAAATGTCTTTGGGAACTCTCATGTTATACATTTTGTTCTTCCACATGATCCGGAGTGCTGCCGGAAACCTTAGCTGTACGGTAGCCCCAAGAGAACGAAGCTCACGCATAAAATTTCCCAATTCCCACTGTCTATCTAACGTTGCTTTAGACAAGTCCGATCTTATCCTGAAGGCCCAATCCCCCTTGGAAAAAACACCAACTTTAAGGGCTTCAGACAGAATTTTTTCCTTGATAGAGTACGTATTGAAATTTATCAGAATCCTCCTGGGATTCTTCCTCCCGGGATTTTTCTTGAACGGGTCACGATGGACTCTTTGAATATCCTCTTCCAGGTTAAACCCTGCTGTATTTGGGATAACCTCTTTTATCAAAGCAATCACATAGCCCTTAATATCTTCCCCTTCCAATCCCTCAGGAACACCCAAAAGCCTGATATTATTTCTCCGCATGTTATTTTCCAAAATCTCTAGTTTGTCCTGTAACAACTTTTCTCCACGTTTTAATTGTGAAATATCCTCAGATTGAGCTGCCACCCGCTCCTCATGGGCCGCCACCACAGTCTCGAGTTTACCCATCCGATCTGTTAACAAAGTGATTTTATTTTCCAAAGCCTCACATACTTCCCGAATCCTTGTTTGGTTATTTTCTGATGTCTCAAATTTTTCCCTAATCTCTTTAGTAAGAGAGATTAGCAGGGCCTGTACGTCCATACCATAAGACATTGTACCTCTGAGAGGGTTGCTCTCCACTTCTAACAAAGCCGATAATTTAGAGGAATCCTCTCCCTGTCCATCTAGATCCTTGTCTAATGGATTTAGGGGCGACCGCCTAGCCAAACGCATAGCTAAATTTGACATTTCTAAATCATCTGAGGTTAGTTGACTATTTGCCATATCCTGCGATGGAAAGGTAGTAGTCCGAAAATATCTTGTGATCAGTGATTCACTCCTCCCCAGAAGTTCAGGTTGGCCTTCCCCCAAGAGAGGGATAGGAGGGCCCACAGATGACAAAATTTGATCAGTCCCCTTTAAAGAGACTTCGCCGTGAGTCTTATATCCAGGATTTGTAACTGCTACAGTCTCTGATGAATAAACCTGGGGCTTATCACTCACACCCAGGGGGCCGGGCTTACAAGTCCTTGCACCAACCAGGTTTTTAACCTCTGCCCGTGCAACCCTGGGGCGGCGTTTGATTGGAGACATGCACCGAGAGGCTCTGCTGGTATCACGTTCTCCTCCCACCTTATTCCTGTTCAAATTACTCCTAGTGGAAAGCCCCGGAGTCTCCGGTAAACTCCCACGAAGAGAACAGCGAGAGGTATAAGATCTCCCTCGTCGCACACCCCTCACTGCTTCAGCCCAAATACTGGAATTTAAAGCTTGATTCCAGGGGACCCCCTGACCACCTCTCGCCGAAGCAATTTCGCCCCCCTCCTTGTTCGCCGTGATTTTTAATTAAATCTCCCGACCTGGGGCGGGGAGATCAATATAAACAAGTACACTCCAATAGTAACGTATTCCGAGACTGGATTTTCTAGGATCCTTCCGAGTCCTTCAAATAGCTACTCCAAGCCCGATAGGCAAATGATGCCCAGTGATGCCCAACTCGGTCTAATTCAAGGAGTAGAAACAACGTTGGAATAACTCTTAAAGCAAAGAGACAATGCTCAAAGTTAATGATAAGAGAGTTTAACATCAAACCTCTGTTGGTGACAGAAGAAGTCTAAAAAAAAAAAAGAAAGGCTCACAAAAAAAAAAAAATAATCCTATGCAGATTCAACCTGCGATTGTTTTTTAAAGATCCGATGTTCAGGTTAATTAACGATTTATGGTATTCCTACCAATCTGGATTTATCAGTGTGTATCTCTCACGCAGGGAGCTCTGTCAACCTCAACACCGAGAGAGAAAAAAAAAAAAAAAAAAAACAGAACAAAATGTATAACATGAGAGATCCGGGGGAGGTTAGCGCATTTATAGACCAGATTAAGGCGTCACAATAAGATCTAGTGGAAGTATCTCGTCCGATGGGGAGTTCGAATTTAGGATAACAGGATGGTTATCCTAGTAGAATCAGGGAGGGTTCCCCAGGGTAGGGGGGTTGGGTTTGGGTGGGAGTTGGGGTTGGTGTTGGTGGAGGGGGTGGAAGGCACTGGGTGTGGGGGTTTGGGTTGGGTTAGGTGGGTTAGGTGGGTTGAAAGGATAAAAATAAGAAAGTCCTCATATGTTGTTTACCTAGGAGGGGGGTGCGCTGTGCTTATGACGTTTTCCTTTTCTCCTGACAGATATGTCTAAGTATGGGAATTTAAGATTGAAATTTCTTTCTTGGAATGTGAATGGTTTAAGAGTGGTAAGCAGGAGGAGGAAGATTTTTGAATATTTAAGATTGGCGGAAGAGGAGATTATCATATTGCAAGAAACTCATCTCCAACAAACAGAGTGGGAGACCTGGGTTAAACGGTTGAATTGGGTTTCTCTTAGCGTATGCTCCTCCCAAACTAGTGTGATAAAAGGCGTGGCAGTTCTCATCAAAAAATCCATAAAGCTTAGGATAGGATCGGTGCAAGTTGACCCTAGAGGGAGATGGGTAGTGGTAGAACTGTGCGTATGTGGTTATTGGGTCACGGTGGCAGGCTATTATGGACCTAACCTAGATGATCCCACACCATTTCAAGAGTTATTCAATATTTTACTTCTAGCTAGATATCCAGTGGTACTAGGCGGAGACTTCAACATTTTGTTAGACCCTGTACACGATAAGTCAACCCCTCGAGGTACGGATAACTCTCCTAAAATGAGGGCACAGGTGAAACAAGCCATGCAAGATTTAGGATTGGTAGACATATGGCACTGCAGAGGAGGCGAAGGAGACAGATATACATTTTACAATAAAAAATATGGGCATAGATCTAGAATAGATTTTTTTTTAATACATAAAAGTTTATGCCCAGAGGTCAGAAAGGTAGCCCACAATCCAGCTCACCTCTCAGATCATTCAGCTGTAAAATTACACTTGGATATCAGGGTCGTAAATAAAGGTATTAGATGTATAATTAATCGCGCTATACTATTAGACGACTCTATAGTAGAAGCATTAAAAAAAGACACAAGAGATTTCTTTCTTTTGAACCAAGGTACGGCAAGTTTATGGTGTGTTTGGGACGCCTTTAAGGCTTATATTAGAGGGAGGCTTATGAGCCTGGCAATATACAAACATCGTGAAGAAAAAGAGAAATTGGGAGATATGGAATTATCTCTAAAAACCTTGCAAGCTGCAATCCATAAAGCACGAGCAGAAGAGAAGGTCAATTTATTAGAGGACTTGATATGTCAAGAGGTTAATGTTCGGACTAAGCTAGAGGCTTTTTTGGAAAATCGCAGTAAGTTAAAATGGGAAGCTAGCCGATATGCTCACCATGAATATGGAGAAGGTTGCAGTAAGCTACTAGCATGGAAGGTTAAGTCAGACCTCTCTAAAAGATATATTTCAGCAGTCAAATCGGACAATACGATTTGTGTGGAGCAAGAAGAGATTGAGGGGGCATTTGTATCTTTTTTCCAAGACGTATACTCAGAAAGCCTGGTTAATTCAGACGAGTCGATTAGTGATTTTCTAGAAAAACTACACCTTCCAGCTCTAGAAGATTCTGAAAAGACCCTATTAAATTGTAAAATAAATGAGGCTGAGCTTATTGAAGGCATAAAAGCGTTAAAAAAAGGAAAGGCCGCTGGTCCAGACAATCTACCTAATGAATTGTACAAGGTCTTGGGGGAAGTTATTAGTCCTTTTTTATTAGAATTATTTAATTCTATGCTGGTTGAGGGGGCTCAGACGCCTAAATCCTGGAGAGAGGCTATAATTTGTCTAGTTTTAAAGCCAGGTAAGGACCCAATGTCTTGTGCATCTTACAGACCCATCTCCCTGTTGAATGCCGACTACAAACTTTATACAGGGATTTTAGCCAGGAGATTAGGGAGTGCCATAGGCAATCTGATTCATACGGATCAAAAGGGTTTTATGAAAGGGAGGTATCTCCAGGATGTAACACATGAGTTATTTGCTGCAATAGATCTGGCGGAACAAGAAAAGACCCCTCTGGCGATTCTGACTTTTGACGCAGCAAAGGCCTTCGATCGGGTCAATTGGTCTTTTTTGAGGTTAGTGCTGGAAAAAGGAGGCTTGGGATTTCCTTTTGTTAGGACAGTCAGGGAATTGTATAGATGCCCCTCAGCGAGAATTCTGGTCAACGGCCAGTTATCACAAGAATTTAGGATTTGGCGGGGTACGCGACAGGGATGTCCATTGTCTCCCTTGCTTTTTAACTTATATATTGAGCCTCTGGCAATTTCTCTTAGGTTAAGTAAGGAAATTACTCCATTTCAAAGTGGGGACTGGGAAAAAAAAGTAGCATTATATGCGGATGATCTTATGCTATACACCAAGGATGTTAGTTCTACCCTACTAGCGTTCAATACTTTGATGGAGCAATTTGGTAAACTTTCTGGTTACAGCGTAAACACAGAAAAGACAGAAATAATGTGTTGGAATTTGACTTATGCTTCTCCTTTAGTCAAACAAGAGATCAGATATTTGGGTATACGATTAACAAATGATCTAAATGAGGTACCTAAACTAAATTTTAACATAACATACAGAGAAACCAAAAAATTGCTAAAGACGTGGGCCGCTCTCCCTCTTTCCATAATTGGAAGATCCAACATTTTGAAGATGTGTATTCTCCCAAAATTCACCTTTTTATTCAACACTATTCCACTAGAGTTTAAGAACTGCTGGTTTAAAAAACTACAGGGGGATTTATCCTCGTTTGTATGGGCCTCTAAAGGAGTAAGGATCTCGTGGAAAAAGATGAGTAAAAAAAAAGAGTGGGGGGGCATTGCGTCTCCAGATTTCTTCAAGTATTATCTGGCATTTCAATTAAAAAACATTAGAAACCTATTGAATAAGAAGTCAGAATATGATCCGGCGTGGAAAGCCTTAACGGCACACCTCGAGGAAAAAGCAGATCATTTTCTATATAAATTCGGCCATCCTAAGTACTTCAAGAAGGTACGCTTGAAGACACTCAGACATGCATGCAACATTTGGATGCACTTTCGGAAGGTGCTAGAGATACCCTATTTTTGCAGCTCTTCCCCCATTTGGGATTCACCTGGCACTCCTGAATGCCTCACTGATAAATTATCAATTCCTTTGAGAGTGAGTGGGATTGTAAGATGGGGCCAGATAATGGAAGGACCAGAACTGTTAAGCTGGTCGACACTTTATGAAGGGACTGGAGGCACAGTCTCCAAATTCAAGTATCTTCAGATAGCTAGTTGGGTTAAATCGCAACAAATAGGAGAAATAGGAAGGAATATATGGGAAGGGAAATTAAACCAGAAAATCATTAATAAGGAAGTTGCTCTGTGGTACCATGCTCTGTTGGAAGCAACAAGGGATGGGACATCCCTTCCCTTGTCGAAGTGGGGGGGGATCTTTCCAACTCTAGATGTGAAATCTTTATGGAATAGGTCCTGCTCAGAATTGTGGTTCACGACCAGCCCGGCAGAGTTGAAGAAAAACCATTTGTTCACACTTCATAGGGTTTACTGGACGCCGGCCAGATTAACAGCTATCGGGAAAACTCAGAAAAACTGTCCGAGGTGTGGTGACGATAAGGCAAACGATATACACATGTTTTGGCAATGTTCAAAGTTGTGGGAATATTGGGAGGAGATAGGAAACACTTTAAAGATAATATTTAATGTGAACGTAAAATTGGATCTTTCTATGGTGGTGTTTGGGGTCAGTGAACAGGGTATGAATTATCAAAAATTGTCAGCACATCAGGAGCACCTGTTGTTTGTATTAATACTTTTGGCTAGACGAGAAATTTGTCGTAAATGGGTTGACCCCTTTCCCCCCCGTTCTAAGGATTGGCAAATATCTGTAAATCGAATGTGCATAATGGAACAACGAGGTCCCCTTTCTAGAAGGGATAACTTCTGGATGAACTGGGAAAATGTCTACCAATAGTATATTACTGTTTTGCTGTCTGGTCTCCTCCTCGTGCAACTTAAGTCCAATGATTAGTACTCCCCTTACCCAATACTGGGCGATGCTTTGGTTATGACTAGGTTTCATAGAAAATAGTATATCCTGGTTGATGGCATACGATTGGGAGAATAATAAAACGTAGACCAAACGGGACGACCCAAGGGTTACGTTTCCCCCGTCCGGTACCATTTTTCCTCTACCAAAGCATGGGTGATAATTATGAGGACGAAAAAAAAAAAAAAAAAAAAAAAAAAAAAAAAAATGTCTTTGGGAAGACCTGAGCACCTTATTCGAAATTGTAGTTCCGGCAGATTTATGGGAAGATTGTAAGAGGGCTGTAGGTTGGCCGACAAGTGAACCAGAAAGGGACAGGGACACAGGTGCACCATCACCTACGGTAATGAGTTTATACCATAAGGTGATTGAGCACTTGAAAACCAAGGTTGCGTCGAAAAATGTGGATTGGCAAAGGATGGACAGAACAGCTCAAGAAGTTAAAGAGTCGATACATGCGTACTATGAGAGATTGTTGAAAGCGTTTAAAAATTACAGTGGCACGGAAACGATTGAGGCAAAGGACATGCTCCATTTTGTGTTCAGATTTGTGGAAGGGTTGAGACCCGAGATCAGTCAGATGATTAAAATGCATGTGATTTGTTGGCAGTCAAAATCGATCGATGAAGTGTGCAAAATACTGCAGTGATGAGATTGAGACAAAGCTGAAAAGGTTGAAAGAAAAGGTGATGGTGATGCAGCTTAGAGCAGCTCAGACAGGTTTGCAAGGTTTGCAAGGTTTTCAACAACAGATGCCGCAGCAGCAACAGCAGGGAATGCTATATTTCAGCCGCAGATGAGAGGCAGAGGCTGAGGGGGTTTTGTGAATAATGGTCCTGATTTAAATCCTGTTATGATTCCGAATGGTATACAGGCAATGAAGAAGGTGATGCCATGTCACACGTGTGGAATCGTCGGGCATTGGAAACAGGAGTGCCCAATGATGGTGCAGGAAGGTGTAGGTCAGCAAAACAATGATGTCAATGCATTTCAGAATATGAGAGGACCGAAATTGAGAGGTCCAAATCCAAATTTTCAAAATAATGTAAACCAGATGCAGGGTTTACAACCCATACAATCGCAGCAGGTGCAAATGCCCCGTGCACAAATGGCACAGTTGCAGCCAATGCAACAGCAGTTTCCTATGGTATCTAATCAGCAAATGCAAATACCCTTAGCACCAATGAATCAGCAACAAGTAATGCTTCCTCAACAGGTCACGGGTCAAGGAATGAACCAAAATGACACAGTACACCAATTCCCGTTACACAGTGAGAATGGAATAAACGATGTATGGGAGAGTGAAAGTTCAGATGAGGAGGGAAATTGTATGCTTGCAGCATCCTTGGAAGTTGAACAAAAGGGTCCGTATGTTGAAGGAAGAGTTATGGGTCACCACGTTTCATTCTTGGTTGACACAGGAGCTACACGCTCTACAGTTAGGAGCATCGGAGTACCAAATTTGCCTCTTTCAGGGAGAACAGTTCAAGTAGTGGGAGTAGCAAATAGGTACCTGACAAACCCAATCACAGATCCAGTGCAAGTCAGAATTGGTAACTATCAAGGGTCACATAAATTTGTGGTGTGTGAGTCAAGCCCAATATCACAATTAGGGAGAGACTTATTGTGTAAATTGGGGTGTTCGATTATGTGTTCAAATGATGGAATTAAAATTCAGACAAACAGTGATGAGGAAGAAGAGGACAGTTTAGGAAGAGACGAAGTGGAAACTGTTGATGAAGAGTATCCCCTGATTACTCTTTATCCAATGCTCACTGAAGCAGATATTCCTGCTGAGTTACAGGAAACAGTTGGAAAGGAAGTGTGGGATATGACAGGGAAAGAAGTAGGATTGGTCAAAGGAGTAGAACCAGTGAAAGTGACTGTAAAACCCAATGTAAATTTTCCCCAGACCCCACAATACCATATGGCACAAGACACCCTCATGAAAGTCGCCCAACTCATTGATGAGTTTGTGAACAGGGAGTACTAAAAGAAGTGTTAAGCAGTCCATGTAATTCACCAATCATGGGACTGATAAAACCGAGTGGAAAGGTCCGGATTGTTCAGGATTTGAGGAAAATAAATGACATAATAGTCAAATGTTGTCCCGTAGTACCAAATCCAGCTGTGATAATGTTTCAAGTTCCCTGTGACGCTGAGTGGTTCTCAGTCATTGACTTGTCACAAGCATTCTTTTCTGTGCCTCTTCGTGAGGACAGCCAATTTCTCTTTTGCTTCAAATTCCTAGACCGAGTCTACAGTTGGTGTCGAATTCCTCAAGGATTTTCGGAGTCACCATCAATATTCAATCAGATTCTGAAGAAAGATTTGGAATAATTGGAATTACCATTTGAATCAACCTTGGTACAGTACATTGACAATTTGCTGATCGCATCTAAGACAGAAAATGACTGTACAGCTGATACCATTGCCCTATTGAACCATTTGGGAAAGAACGGACACAAAGTGTCCCCTTCAAAATTACAGTTCTGCCAGAAGAAAAGTGAAATATTTGGGTCACCAAATAGAGAAAGGGTCGAGAAGAATTATGAAAGAGAGAATAACAAGTGTACTTCAAATGAGTCCACCGAAGTCGAGAAGAGAGGTGAGAAAGTTTTTGGGAATGGTGAGTTATTGTCGCCAATGGATTCCCAATTTCTCAACTCTAGCAAAACCTTTACTGAAACTGACCCAGAAAGATGCGCAGGATGAAATAGAGCTGAAAGGAGATGAGATGGATGCTTTTATTGAATTGAAGGAATGCATGTGCAGGGCTCCAGCCTTAGGTATGCCTGATTACACAAAGCCGTTTACAATGTTTTGTCATGAACGTGATGCATGTTCCTTGTCTGTCTTGACTCAAGCCCATGGTGGCGTAAACAGACCAGTAGCATATTTTTCAGCTACTTTGGATCCGGTCGCAGCAGCACTGCCAGGGTGCTTGCGTGCCGTGGCAGCAGTTGGTATCAGCCTAAATCAGAGTGAAGGATAGTGATGGGACATCCTTTAACAGTAATGGTCCCTCACTCAGTCGAGATACTATTGACACGTTCCCGAACACAGCACATGACCGGTGCTAGGCTTACAAGGTATGAGACAATAATTTTGGGTTCACCTAATGTGCAGCTGAAAAGGTGCACTACGTTGAATCCACCAACCTTGTTTCCCAGTGAAAATGTCGAAATTGAGAACGCTGAAGACATCGAGCACGACTGTCTTCAGGTGACTGAATTTTGCACAAAACCAAGACCTGACATCAAAGACACCCAATTGGAAGAAAATGATCAAGTTATTTTTGTTGATGGTTCATGTTTAAGAGATGCATTAGGAATATTGAAAGCAGGATATGCTGTATGTACAATAACAGGTGTTCTGGAAGCATCTTGGCTTCAAGGAGTTTACTCTGCACAAGTAGCGGAACTGGTAGCACTTACTAGAGCTTGTCAACTTTCCGCATTAATGAAAGTCACCATTTACACTGACAGTCAGTATGGATTTGGAATAGTGCATGACTTTGGACAGTTGTGGTCACAGAGAGGCTTCATGACCTCTTCAGGATCATCAGTGAAAAATGGTGAAAGAATAAGAGAATTGTTACATGCTATCCAGTTACCAGGAGAAGTAGCAGTGGTAAAATGCAGTGCACACTCAAAATCACAAGACTATGGCGGTCATTCTGACTTTCGCCGCCCGCCAAAGTCCCGCCGTTAGAATACCGCTGCGCGGTCAGAAGACCGCCGCGGTTATTCTGAGTTTCCCGCTGGGCTGGCTGGCGACTGCCAGAAGGCCGCCCGCCAGGCCAGCGGGAAACCCCCTTCCATGAGGATGCCGGCTCCGAATGGAGCCGGCGGAGTGGAAGGGGTGCGACGGGTGCAGTTGCACCCGTCGCGATTTTCAGTGTCTGCTTGGCAGACACTGAAAATCTTGGTGGGGCCCTGTTAGGGGGCCCCTGCAGTGCCCATGCCATTTGCATGGGCACTGCAGGGGCCCCCAGGGGCCCCACGACACCCGTTACCACCAGCCAGGTTCTGGCGGTCAAAACCGCCAGAACCAGGCTGGCGGTAAGGGGGTCGGAATCCCCATGGCGGCGCTGCCTGCAGCGCCGCCATGGAGGATTCCCATGGGCAGCGGGAAACCGGCGGGACACCGCCGGTTTCCCGCTTCTGACCGCAGCTGTACCGCCGCGGTCAGAATGCCCATGGGAGCACCGCCAGCCTGTTGGCGGTGCTCCTGCGGTCGTTGGCCCTGGCGGTCCATGACCGCCATGGTCAGAATGACCCCCTATGTTTCTTTGGGAAATGGGTATGCAGATCAAGCTGCGAATTCTTTGCATTTCCTAAATTGCGATTTCTGAACCAGAAATCGCAATTTGGGAAATGCAAAAGGCCAGGGTGCTGGGGGCCTAAGGCCCCCTCTCCTGCACCCCAATTTTTTTTTTTTACCATGTAAAGTACACACATGCCAAAAGGACATGTGTGCTGTACATATTAAATTTAAAAATGCAGTTTTACTGCATTTTTTAATTTTGCACCAGGTTACCACCTGGTTGCAGACAATGGTATTTTGCATGTGCAAAATACCATTCTGCGAAAAATCGCAATTTGCAATTTTTTGCAGAACTGCCTTGTGATCTGGATTTTGCAAATCGCAAATTGCGATTTGCAAAATCTAGGTCGCAACGCCGAAAATCGCAATTTTTGCGATTTTCATTTTGTGGTGTGCGAATGCCTTTGATGCATTGCAGACCACGATTTTGCACTCGCAAACGGCCGATTTCGCTGTTTGCGAGTGCAAAATATTTTGATACATATGGCCCCAAGTCTCCTATCGGTCAGCAGCTTTGAAAAAAAAAATCGGTTTCAAAGCCAATCAAGTTGGCAATGTCTTAGCCGGTTCAAAAGTCAATCAGGTTGTCAATGTCTTAGCCGGTTCAAAAGTCAATCAGGTTGTCAATGTCTTGTTCGGTAATGTTCATGGAATTTCACTTCTCAAGTGCCAAAGTGAAGTTCTGCTTCTTCGTTCTCAAGACTGAGGGATAGGAATTTGTCTGACCAGTCGTTAGTGGCTATGTATGCCCACTCCGGACCAGAATATCTACTGCTCTGTATTCTTTTCCTTTTCAATTTTGCATCTCCTTTTGATTCCCTCTCTCTGGTACTCTCTTTTTTGGCCGGGTCTTTCTCTCCACTTGGTGTTGTTATTGCGACAGACACTTCTTTTCTTTTCTCTTTCAGCTTTGGCCCTTCACCTTCATTTGATATTTCTTTAGTCCTTAGTTTCACTGGCGATATGCTTTGTCTCTGTTTCGCACTGTTTTCACCTGATGGACCTGCAACTGGTTCTAGAAGAGTTTGAACAGTTTCACTCTGTCCTGTCTTGTCTTCTCCCCCTAGGAGGTCAATCGGGTTTTTCTTTTCTTTTCCTGTATTGTCTGCTTCTGGGAAAGCCCTCCTCTGATCAGGCTCTCCTGCTTCTTCACCTGTCGCAGGCTCTTTGTCACCCTCAGGATCTTCGTCACTTTCTGATGTTTGTCCTCCGTTCTCCTCAAATGGAACAGCTATTTCTTCCTCAGAAAATATCTCTCCCTCCTCTATTTCTGCTTGTTCGCCTCCAGGTTCTCTTTGTTCTGTCTCAGTGCCTGGTACTTTCTTGTCAGTCACTGGCGATTTCAGCGCTTCAACTTCCTCTTCTGTGGGACACGTCACCCTTTTCGTGTGACTGGCGTGCTTCCAGTTGGGAACTCCCGCACACTTCACAGCGGTGGTAGTTGTCAGAATCACTTGGAAAGGTCCTTTCCAACAGAGTTCCAGACACAACTTCCTCACGTGCTTCTTTATCACGACCCAGTCACCTGCTTTCAGGGCATGTCCTTGACCTTGGATCGGTGGCAAGGTGGTTGCCTCCACCTGGTGAGAAAAAGAGCGTACCACATCAGCTAGACCTTTGCAGTAGTACAACACCATGTCATCTGTAATATTCAAAAGGGCATTTGCAGGAACTGCTGGAAGCCTCATGGCTCTACCCATGAGGATCTCGTGCGGGGACAGTCCAGTCTTCCTATCAGGGGTGTTTCTCATTGACATTAACACCAAGGGAAATGCGTCAGGCCATTTCAAGTTTGTTGATGCACATATTTTCACCATCCTCGATTTCAATGTGCCATTCATTTGCTCCATTAGACCTGATGCTTCAGGGCGGTAGCTACAATGCAACTTTTGCTCAATGTTCAGCGCTGCACACAGTAATTTTATCACTTCGTTATTGAAGTGACTTCCCCAATCTGATTCTAAGGAGATCGGGAATCCGAAACGTGGTATTAGTTCTCTCAAGAGTAGTTTTGCTACTGTGAGACTGTCATTTCTGCGTGTAGGGTATGCTTCAATCCAGTGACTAAAAATACACACAATCACCAACACATACTTCAAGCCTCCATGCACAGGCATTTCAATAAAATGCATTTGCATCCTGCTGAATGGACCTCCTGCCCTTCCAATGTGGCTAAAATTTACTACTGTTCCCTTCCCTGCGTTCATTTGTTGGCAAATGACGCAACAATGGCAAACTGCTTCAGCAACTTGACGGAATTTGGGATTAAACCAATCAATTTTGAATAGTCTAACCCTGGCATCCCTTCCAAGATGGGCTTGTCATGGTACAATCTGGCCAACTGCGTCAAAAGACTATTTGGCAGAACCAATCTCCCTTCACTTGAAACCCACAAATCATCTGGTTTCTTTACACATTGTAATTTGCCCCATAAGAGTTTCTCATCTTCACTAACATCGTTCTGTAAGGATTTCAGGCCCATAGCTGCGAATGGGGCCAGTATCGCAATTTGCGATTCGGTAATTGCATTTGCGATTTTTAAGAAATCGCAATTACCAAATCGCAAATGTGATACATGGCCATTTGCGAGTCGGTAATTGCGATTTCTTAAAAATCGCAATTAACGAATCGCAATGGGCCAGAATCATACATCTAGCCCTAAGCTGCTAAAGAAAACCGTGTGAACATTTAACTCGTTCAGCTGTATATATATATAAATCTGAAAACCTGATTTGATAAAGTGTCTTCA
Source organism: Pleurodeles waltl (assembly GCF_031143425.1). NCBI lineage: Eukaryota > Metazoa > Chordata > Amphibia > Caudata > Salamandridae > Pleurodeles > Pleurodeles waltl. The sequence goes on along the minus strand of NC_090439.1, from coordinate 161,956,374 downwards.
ACTTTCTGATTCTATATAGATCATACTAGGCAATAATGCAAAGGGACGTAAAATGAAGTGTTGTAAATACGTGTGTATAGGCTTAATAACTGCATGTGTACTAATAATTGTAGCAATAGTTCTTGGAATGCATGGGAAGAATGAGAGACACGCGAATGATGCTTCTACTGCTAGACCTACTACTACTGAACTAACTCCTCAACGGAAGCTCGAACAAGACGAGAAATATTTGCATGGTAAGGAACTTTCCTCAAACATTTTCTATTGCTTACTGAATGAGTATGTTGAGACAATGGATGCAAAAGATTGTTATGTGTGCACACAAATACCTACCTCAGTAAAAGAAGGAGTGACATATCATAACATGCCTCTTACGTATCGAATTTCCTGTAGTTTATTAATGACCAGAGTTTATGGCCAGGAGTATATTCACTACTTTTATTCTAATTATGATGTTACATTTGCATATATCCCTTTAATAGAGCTCCTGAGTAAAACAGCAAGAGATTATTATATAAAGTTTGTTAGGGGTTTCTTTGAGCCATTATCACCTTTTCACACAGCTCACACTCACAGAGAAAACCTTACATGCTTGCTTTCACCGGTAGAGGAAAGTTTTCTAGATCACACTGATGATAGGAGGAAGGAGGAGAAGGAGAGATTGGAAAAGGAATTACACAAGAGGACATCTGTAGATATTTATGCTTTTGCCGCGATAAAAACACAAGGGAAAATAGCTTTAGATACATTACATGTAGGGAGGTTCTGTGTACATAGACCTAAATCATATTACGACACAATCTTTGTGGGAACGAGTGAATGTAAACATACGTTTTTGTTTCAAGCTAAATGGACGTTCATGCTGAATGGACAAGACCCAGTTATTCCAGGGATATACTATATTTGTGGACTTAACGCCTATTATCGTCTTCCTAAAGGATGGTATGGGAGATGTTATTTGGGAATAGTATTCCCAAAGATTTATCAACTAGACGACTTAAAGAAATTCCCAAAGCTGTCTGAATCACATCATGTTTAGAAAAGGGAGACAGCTTCTGGTGTGGTAGGAGATATATTTGGAGAAACGATTCCTTCAGTAGGAGTCATATTGAATTCAATCAAGATACGAAAGTTGTCTACTATTGTGGATAACATGCTGACAAAAATTTCAGGAGCTATAATCCTGATGGATGCTGAACTTGCCGCAGAAAGAGGTATGACTCTTCAAAATCGGCTTGCCCTAGACATTCTTTTAGCAAAGGATGGCGGCGTTTGCAAAATGATTGGTACACGTCACTGCTGTTCTTATATTCCGGACAACAGTGGACAAATTAGAAAAATGCTTATGAATTTAACTAACAAAAGCACGGATTTGAAGGAATTCAAAGAACCAGGAGTATGGGAAAAGGTTGGAAAAGGATTTGCTTCGGTGGGAAATTGGCTCAGCAACATTTGGAACGGAATATTACTGAAAATAGTAAAAGGAATAATAATAATACTAATTTGTTTCTTAGGTATTTGGGTAATATTGAAAGCTATTAAAATATTGAAAACAAGAAACAAAAGGAAAAGGGAAGAGAAAGAGCAAAATAAAATGATAGAATTATACAGAGAAAAATCAAAGGGAACAAAAAGGAAGAGGGAGTTGACTAAAATGCCAAGTTACTAAAACAGAATTTTAATGGAATAAAATGTGTGGGTAGATTTGATGTGATGACATAATTAGTCATCAGAGGAGGGATTGATGACGCAGAAAAAGAAGGACCAACATATATTCATAATTCATGTAACCAAAATCGTATAATGAAGTGTGATTTTAGCAAAGAAAATAATGTACGAGGGAAATTGTGCCCTCGGAGTAGTTCGCCATTATTATAAACGAGCTTTATTAATCATGAAGAATTGAAAATTTTAGTAATCCGTCATAATTGCAAATATGTGCTATGATTCCTTGTTGAAACTGTTTTATGCTTAGCTTAAATTTAGTAGAGGCTTTGGCCTAGTCGCCTGGTCTCAAATTCAACTGCATGGTTTTCGCTTGCACTAACAAAATATATTATTTCACTTTAAAGGTTGTATTTTTCCAGTAGAAATGACTAATACACTTATCTCCAAGGTTTCGTGCTAGGCCGCTCTCATCCCCTTTGATGCAAGGTCAGCCTCTGCAGGTGCGGACAATTAAAGCACAGATACAGAAATACTTGGCAAACCTTGTTGCAACTTGTGTTCCAAGGCTCCAAGGACAATGTATGCATAAATGAGTACTAGGAGAAAGACACTATTCATTGGTCAAATTGAAGCAACCCTATGAACCCTCCAATGGAAGACCCTGCAGAATTTGGAATGTTTCTTATTTAAACCCACTGGACAAAGAAAAGTCAGCCATTTTCCTTGATGCCATCTTTGAAGCCAAATGCCAGACGCCATCTTGGACGACATCTTGATGCCCTTTTCTCTATTCCAGAGAAAGAGACTTTAAGAATTCTCACCCTAGAGACTTTAACTTTAATTTTTCCCCGTCTTGTCCATGCAGTAACTTTGCCCCATTCTCCTTGCTGCTGCAAGGGAACTTGCCCTTAACTCTGCCCCTTTTGAAATCTGCCCCATGCTGATCGAACGGTACCTGAAGGACGAAGACTTTCCTTGTATGCTGATTGCATATGATAATTATGAAAGGATAACTGTATTATGCATTGTGTTTTTCCTTTTAGGTACTGATAGAGCGAACCGCAGTAACAATTTACCTGTGTTCGGACGCTCTTTAGGCCGATGAATCTTTTGACTAAGTGGGAACTCTCTGTACTCTTAATCGATCAGTCGCATCAAATCAATAATCAATAACGAACATAAGCAATACCTTGATCAACATAACACCTAATGATTAATCCAGAATACATTTCGGCGAACCCTGACCTTTCAGCCAGGAATAACCACACCAGTTTATTGCAAAGTTAGTGAATTTATTTCCCTATATTAACAAAGCTAACACAATATAAATGTGTCTCAACACCAAATGATAAACATAAATGA